>NC_069499.1:558690482-559057982 GCF_027579735.1 Bombina bombina | reverse complement strand
GGACACCCGCTACCGGATCTGAGGACCCCCTGATAAGGAGATGTGTCCTGGTCCCATTACATATACTTTGTATTTTATAAATGTATCTGCATCTTCTACTAGATTATGCTAGTCCAAATTTTTTACATCTGTAATAAAACTATACAGTTGCAGTGGGATAGTGTTTATTGTCTACTAGTATGCATCTGCACTTGTGAATTTTAAGATTGAGCTTTACATTAGTTTTATTATATGTTTACAATTCACTTTTTGGGATAGACATGTATTTTCATTTTTTTCTTCTGTTGCCAATGTATTTAATAAATAAGAAAGAAGAGATTACCTTTAGGACTTTTTTTACAAGCTCAGTTTTTGATCCTGAATTTTAGGAGATCATGTTTAATAGATATCTATAAATGTGACACAAAAATTGCAATTTATGGGCTATGTTTATCATACTGTGGGTGGACAAAGTTGCCAGCCAGGAACCTGTCCACCTAGCATTGTGGCGAGTGGGTAGCATCAGCTGCCAACATTTCTTGCAGCAGCTGTTCCACCTGTTGAAAAATGGTTAAGTAGCAAAGGGTTAAGACTGCTTCTTTTTAAGTAGTGGAGATGGCTCACTCATACAAGCCTGATCCTCTGGGGCGATAAAGCTATATGCAGCTCGATAACTGGAGTCTTATAACTGCTATCACAAATATCATTGTAACAGCTAAAGGATATCATTCTTTTGAAAATTTGTGCAATTTGTAAAAAAAGAATCCTCAGAAGTAAGTAAACAGATAATAGTGAAATCCAGATAAATAATACAAATAATGTACATCCAAGTTATGTGAATACTCACAGGGAGAGATCTCTGATCTACAATGTTTATGTTGCGGTGCCAGGCTATAGATATACCACAAACTTTTATATTATGTCGTTCCTCAAGAGATTAAACTGCATGCAGTGAAGAATTGCTTTTACAATGTACCTTTGTTCTTACACAAACTATGGGGTAAATTTATCATGGTGCGGACAGATATGATCTGCTATAGCGAATCAAGTCCGCCGCACTGTCTGCATTTATCATTGCACCAGCAGTTCTTGTGAACTGCTGGTGCAATACCGCCCCCTGCAGATTTGCGCAGAGGGTGTCAATCAACCCAAACGTATTTGATTGTGCTGATTGCAGTCCGCCACTTCAGAGGTGGCGGACGAGTTAAGGAGCAGCGGTCTTAGGACCACAGCTTCTTAACTTCTGCTTCAGGCGGAGTGGGTCGGAAGCAGCATCCGCTGCTTCATAAATCGACCCCTTTATACTCACATTTTAAGAGATAAATTAGCTCTATATTCAACCCATTTCCTGCTTTCACTGTCAGGCTCCAATACCAAGAAAAACTGTAATGTTAAAGCATTATTTTAAATATACTATCCCCCAATACAAAAATAAAATAAATGAAATGATAGCACCCAAACTCAATGAGTTAATACACAAGTAAACTTATTAAACAGGGAAAACTATGTATTATATTCTAGTCCTCAGCCAATACTAAACAATAAAGACATTAATGATTGAGCAAACACAGGTGCTGAAAAACAATATAAATGTGCAAATATTCAATTTAATCAATTATTCAATGTAGCACTTGTAATAAAAATAGATGGCAATTTATCACTAAGCATAGAAAATAACTGCATCTTTCAATATCAATTTGTTGGTCTCTCCTTATAGTCAGCTATGTGCAGCAATGCATATGTGTATGTGCATATGTGTGTATGTGTGTATGTGCATATGTGTATGTGTGTATGTGCATATGTGTGTATGTGTGTATGTGTATATATGTGTATGTGTATGTGTGTATGTGCATATGTGTGTATGTGTGTATGTGCATATGTGTATGTGTGTATGCGCATATGTGTATGTGTGTATGTGCATATGTGTATGTGTGTATGTGCATATGTGTGTATGCACATATGTGTATGTGTGACTATGCACATATGTGTATGTGTGTATGCACATATGTGTATGTGTGTATGTACAATCATATGTGTATGTGTGTCTGCGCATACGTGTATGTGTGTATGTGCATATGTGTATGTGTGTATGTGTATATGTGTATGTGTGTATGTGCATATGTGTGTATGTGTGTATTTGCATATATGTGTATGTGTGTATGTGCATATGTGTATGTGTGTATGTGCATATGTGTGTATGTGTGTATGTGCATACGTGTATGTGCATATGTGTATGTGTGTATGTGCATATGTGTGTATGTGTGTATGTGCATATGTGTATGTAATGTGCATATGTGTATGTGCATGTGTGTGTATGTGTATGTGTGTATGTGCTTATGTGTGTATGTGCATATGTGTATGTGTGTATGTGCATATTTGTATGTGTGTATGTGCATATTTGTTTGTGTGTATGTGCATATTTGTATGTGTGTATGTGCATATTTGTTTGTGTGTATGTGCATATGTGTATGTGTGTATGTGTGTATGTGCATATGTGTATGTGCATATGTGTGTATGTACATATGTGTGTGTGTATATGTGTATGTGTGTATGTGTGTATGTACATATGTGTATGTGTATATGTGCATATTTTATGTGTGTATGTGCATATGTGTGTATGTGTGTATGTACATATGTATATGTGTATGTGTGTATGTTTGTATGTACATATGTGTATGTGCATATGTGTATGTGTGTATATACATATGTGTATGTGTGTATGTGCATATGTGTATGTGTGTATATACATATGTGTATGTGTGTATATACATATGTGTATGTGTGTATGTGCATATGTGTATGTGTGTATGTACATATGTGTATGTTTGTATATACATATGTGTATATGTGCATATGTGTATGTGTGTATGTGCATATGTGTATGTGTGTATGTGCATATGTGTATGTGTGTATGTACATATGTGTATATACATATGTGTATGTGTGTATGTGCATATATGTATGTGTGTATGTGCATATGTGTATGTGTGTATGTACATATGTGTATATACATATGTGTATGTGTGTATGTGCATATATGTATGTGTGTATGTGCATATGTGTATGTGTGTATGTACATATGTGTATGTACATATGTGTATGTGTGTATGTGCATATATGTATGTGTGTATGTGCATATGTGTATGTGTGTATGTACATATGTGTATGTACATATGTGTATGTGTGTATTTGCATATGTGTATGTGCATATGTGTATGTGTGTATGTGCATATTTGTATGTGTGTATGTGCATATTTGTTTGTGTGTATGTGCATATTTGTATGTGTGTATGTGCATATTTGTTTGTGTGTATGTGCATATGTGTATGTGTGTATGTGCGTATGTGTGTATGTGCATATGTGTATGTGCATATGTGTGTATGTACATATGTGTATGTGTATATGTGTATGTGTGTATGTGTGTATGTACATATGTGTATGTGTATATGTGCATATCTGTATGTGTGTATGTGCATATGTGTGTATGTGTGTATGTACATATGTATATGTGTATGTGTGTATGTTTGTATGTACATATGTGTATGTGCATATGTGTATGTGTGTATATACATATGTGTATGTGTGTATGTGCATATGTGTATGTGTGTATATACATATGTGTATGTGTGTATATACATATGTGTATGTGTGTATGTGCATATGTGTATGTGTGTATGTACATATGTGTATGTTTGTATATACATATGTGTATATGTGCATATGTGTATGTGTGTATGTGCATATGTGTATGTGTGTATATACACATGTGTATGTGTGTATGTGCATATGTGTATGTGTGTATGTGCATATGTGTATGTGTGTATGTACATATGTGTATATACATATGTGTATGTGTGTATGTGCATATATGTATGTGTGTATGTGCATATGTGTATGTGTGTATGTACATATGTGTATATACATATGTGTATGTGTGTATGTACATATGTGTATGTACATATGTGTATGTGTGTATTTGCATATGTGTATGTGCATATGTGTATGTGTGTATGTGCATATGTGTATGTGTGTATGTGTGTATATACATATGTGTATGTGTGTATGTGCATATGTGTATGTGTATATGTGCATATGTGTATGTGTGTATGTACATATGTGTATGTGTGTATATACATATGTGTATGTGTGTATGTGTATATGTGTATGTGTGTATGTACATATGTGTATGTGTGTATGTACATATGTGTATGTGTGTATGTGCATATGTGTATGTGCATATGTGTATGTGCATATGTGTATGTGTGTATGTGCATATGTGTATATTCTGTTTGACTAAAGCTGTTTTTTACTGCTATATGTAGCTGAAACATTTATTCAAAGTCAAAGGAGATGTCACAATTATATGTAAGCCCAGGTACTTAAGGGTTAATAGCTTGTCTGATGTGGTCCATATATTTTTAAAGGGACATGGGATGATTCAGATAGATCATACCATTTTAAGCAGCTTTCCAGTTTACTTCTTTTACCAAATGTGCTTCATTCTCTTGGTAACCTTTGTTGATAGAGCAGCAGTGCACTAATGGGAGCTAGTTGAACACATCCAGCAAGCCAATGGTAAGAGGCATATAAGTGCAGCCACCAATCCTGAACTATCTACCAGTAGTGCATTGCTGGTTCTGAGCCTACTTAGTTATGCTTTTCAACAAGGGATACAAAGAGAACAAAGCAAATTAGATAAAAGAAGTAAATTTAAAAATTGTTCAAAATGATATACTCTTTCTAAATCATGAAAAAAACTGTATTTGTTTTACTTCATCCAGATTTGCTGTTCAATTATTTTAAGACTTCTTTTGATGCAGAGCTTTTGCAATACAATGCTTAACTGTTGAAATATGTTATGCACATATAAAAACATTGACTTGAATGGCCCTTTAAACAGAATGTATTCCTTTAAAGGGACAGTCAAGTCCAAAAAAACCTTTCATGTTTCAAATAGGGCATGTAATTTTCCAACTTTCCAATTTACTTTTATCACCAATTTTGCTTTGTTCTCTTGGTATTCTTAGTGGAAAACTAAACCTAGGAGGTTCATATGCTAATTTCCTAGACCTTGAAGGCCTCCTCTTATCTAAATGCATTTTGATAGTTTTTCAACACTAGAGGGCATTAGTTCACGTGTTTCATATAGATAACATTGAGCTCATGCACGTGAATTTACCATGGAGACAGCTCTGGGGCGCGATCCGATATAGATCGCAGTTTGCGGCGCAAGCGAGGGAACCGGCGTCGCCCGCAGTTTCAGCTCGCAACTCGAGCTATCCCATATAAGTCGCCGTCAGATGCTAACGTGCCGTAAGTCTGACAAACCAGCGATGTCCAGAAATCTGCGTAAGTACAAATTTCTGGCGTCGCCAGTGACTTGCGGCACGTTAGAAACTGCCGGCGCCTATAAAACCTGACTAAAGTCTAAAACACCCGCACTGTCTAACACGCCTCCCTAACATAGCCCGACGAGTCTAACACGCCTCCCTAACATAGCCCGCACTGTCTAACCCTCTATCCGCTATCCCCCCTCACTATCCTAACAATAAAAAAGCTATTAACCCCTAAACCGCCGCTCCCGTACCCCGCCGCAACCTAATAAAGTTATTAACCCCTAAACCGCCGCTCCCGTACCCCGCCGCCAGCTATATTATATCTATAACCCCCTAAAGTGAGCCCCTAACACCGCCGCCATCTATATTAAAATTATTAACCCCCAATGTAAGCCCCTTACACCGTCGCCATCTCTATTAAAATGATTAACCCCTAATTTAATCTACCTACCCCGCCGCCAGCTATATTATCAATATTAACCCTAAGTATATTATAGTTAATATAGGTATTACATTATATATATTAACTATATTAACCCTAATTATATTAGGGTTAATATAGTTAATATAGTTACTATAGTATTTATATTAACTATATTAACTCTATCTAACCCTAACACCCCTAACTAAATTTATATTAAAATAATCTAATTCATTTATAAACTAAAATATTCCTATTTAAATCTAAATACTTACCTATAAAATAAACCCTAAGATAGCTACAATATAATTAATAATTACATTGTAGCTATGTTAGGGTTAATATTTATTTTACAGGTAAATTGTTAATTATTTTAACTAGGTATAATAGCTATTAAATAGTTATTAACTATTTAATATCTACCTAGTTAAAATAATTACCCAATTACCTGTAAAATAAATCCTAACCTAAGTTACAAATACACCTACACTATCAATAAATTAAATCAACTACAAACATCTATCTAAAAATACAATTAAATTAACTAAACTAAATTACAAAAAAAAACAAACACTAAATTACAAAAAATAAAAAAAGATTACAAGATTTTTAAGCTAATTACACCTATTCTAAGCCCCCTAATAAAATAATAAACCCCCAAAATAAAAAAAATTCCCTGCCCTATTCTAAATTAAACAAATTTCAAAGCTCTTTACCTTACCAGCCCTTAAAAGGGCCTTTTGTGGGGCATGCCCCAAAGAATTCAGCTCTTTTGCATACAAATACAATACCCCCCCCCATTACAACCCACCACCCACATACCCCTATTCTAAAACCACCCAAACCCCCCTTAAAAAAGCCTAACACTACCCCCCTTAAGATCTCCCTACCTTGTCTTCACCACACCGGGCCGAACTCCTGATCCGATCCGGGCGATGTCTTCCTCCAAGCGGCAAAGAAGAATTCTTCCTCCGGCGATGTCTTCCTCCAAGCGACAAAGAAGAATTCTTCCTCCGGCGACGTCTTCCTCCAAGCGGCAGCAAAGTCTTCATTCTTCCGGCGGCATCTTCAATCTTCTTTCTTCGCTCCGCCGCTGCGGAGCATCCATCCCGGCCGACTACTGAACTTGGAATGAGGTACCTTTAAATGACGTCATCCAAGATGGCGTCCGCCGAATTCCGATTGGCTGATAGGATTCTATCAGCCAATCGGAATTAAGTTAAAAAAATCTGATTGGCTGATTGAATCAGCCAATCAGATTCAAGTTCAATCCGATTGGCTGATCCAATCAGCCAATCAGATTGAGCTCGCATTCTATTGGCTGATCGGAACAGCCAATAGAATGCGAGCTCAATCTGATTGGCTGATTGGATCGGCCAATCGGATTGAACTTGAATCTGATTGGCTGATTCAATCAGCCAATCAGATTTTTTTTACTTAATTCCAATTGGCTGATAGAATCCTATCAGCCAATCGGAATTCGGCGGACGCCATCTTGGATGACGTCATTTAAAGGTACCTCATTCCAAGTTCAGTAGTCGGCCGGGATGGATGCTCCGCAGCGGCGGAGCGAAGAAAGAAGATTGAAGATGCCGCCGGAAGAATGAAGACTTTGCTGCCGCTTGGAGGAAGACGTCGCCGGAGGAAGAATTCTTCTTTGCCGCTTGGAGGAAGACATCGCCGGAGGAAGAATTCTTCTTTGCCGCTTGGAGGAAGACATCGCCCGGATCGGATCAGGAGTTCGGCCCGGTGTGGTGAAGACAAGGTAGGGAGATCTTCAGGGGGGTAGTGTTAGGCTTTTTTAAGGGGGGTTTGGGTGGTTTTAGAATAGGGGTATGTGGGTGGTGGGTTGTAATGGGGGGGGGGGTATTGTATTTGTATGCAAAAGAGCTGAATTCTTTGGGGCATGCCCCACGAAAGGCCCTTTTAAGGGCTGGTAAGGTAAAGAGCTTTGAAATTTGTTTAATTTAGAATAGGGCAGGGAATTTTTTTTATTTTGGGGGTTTATTATTTTATTAGGGGGCTTAGAATAGGTGTAATTAGCTTAAAAATCTTGTAATCTTTTTTTTTTTTTTTGTAATTTAGTGTTTTTTTTTTTTGTAATTTAGTTTAGTTAATTTAATTGTATTTTTAGATAGATGTTTGTAGTTGATTTAATTTATTGATAGTGTAGGTGTATTTGTAACTTAGGTTAGGATTTATTTTACAGGTAATTGGGTAATTATTTTAACTAGGTAGATATTAAATAGTTAATAACTATTTAATAGCTATTATACCTAGTTAAAATAATTAACAATTTACCTGTAAAATAAATATTAACCCTAACATAGCTACAATGAAATTATTAATTATATTGTAGCTATCTTAGGGTTTATTTTATAGGTAAGTATTTAGATTTAAATAGGAATATTTTAGTTTATAAATGAATTAGATTATTTTAATATAAATTTAGTTAGGGGTGTTAGGGTTAGATAGAGTTAATATAGTTAATATAAATACTATAGTAACTATATTAACTATATTAACCCTAATATAATTAGGGTTAATATAGTTAATATATATAATGTAATACCTATATTAACTATAATATACTTAGGGTTAATATAGATAATATAGCTGGCGGCGGGGTAGGTAGATTAAATAAGGGGTTAATCATTTTAATAGAGATGGCGGCGGTGTAAGGGGCTTACATTAGGGGTTAATAATATTAATATAGCTGGCGGCGGTATAGGGGGATTAGATTAGGGGTTAATAATTTTTATATAGGTGGCGGCGGTGTAAGGGGTCAGATTAGGGGATAGATAAGGTAGATGACAGCGGTGTAAGGGGTTCTAATTAGGGGATAGATAAGGTAGATGGCGGCGGTTTTAGGGGCTCACAGTAGGGGGTTAGTTTATGTAGATGGCGGCGGGGTCCGGGAGCGGCGGTTTAGGGGTTAATAACTTTATTAGGGATTTCGGGGGGGGGGATCGCGGTTGACAGGTAGATAGACATTGCGCATGCGTTAGGTGTTAGGTTTATTTTAGCAGATCGCGGTTGACAGGGAGATAGACATTGCGCATGCGTTAGGTGTTAGGTTTATTTTAGCTGCCAGTTTAGGGAGTTACGGGGCTCCAATAGTCAGCGTAAGGCTTCTTACGGCTGCTTTTTGTGGCGAGGTGAAAATGGAGTAAGTTTTCTCCATTTTCGCCACGTAAGTCCTTACGCTGCATATTGGATACCAAACTGCGCGGGTTTGGTATACCTGCCTATAGCCCAAAAAACTACGGGCGACGGCAGAAATATACGTGCGTAACTTCTAGGTTACGCCGTATATAGGATACCAAACCCGCGCAAATATTGGCGTCGCCGGCTTTTGCGGGCGACGATTTTTATCGGATGGACCCCCTGATTGGCTAAAATGCAAGTCTGTCAAAAGAACTGAAATAAGGGGGCTGTCTGCTGAGGCTTAGATACAAGGTAATTACAGAGGTAAAACTTGTATAATTATAACTGTGTTGATTATGCAAAACTGGGGAATTGGTAATTAAGGGATTATCTATCTTTTAAAACAACAAACATTCTGGTGTTGACTGTCCCTTTAAATATCTATAAGCTTTAATGTAACTCAGTTGCTCTCAAATTAGTATTTCTGTGGTCCATTAATATGGCCCCCTAATTCTTTCTGGTAATGCCCATCCCTGTCACTGATGCACACTTTGCACAGAGCTTGAGTGTTGTGCAAATACTGTGCCGTTCTAATTGAGATACATCTCTCTAATTATTCTGCAGCTGCAAAAATGGAAAGATTTTCAAAGGACCACAATTAATGGAGTGCTTGAATGGTGACTGATTAAAGGCACCAGTGACAGAAATCCTCAGGGAAAATCTGTAATAATATTCTTTCTCTCTCTGAAGTCCCGGAAAGAAGAAGAAAAAAGCTTTATTTTGCAGAAGCACTCTTTTGAAAAAAAGAAAAGAAAAAGCTTTTTAAGATTAAGAATTTTATTTCATCCTAATGATTTTCTGTCTTCATTTTGAGTAAAACGTGTGAAGTGGGCACATCTTAAGATTACACGCATCAGGCGCACTTCACTGTATTAATCACACTAATTAAAAGTGTAAAACTATACCTTTAAGTTGTAAGTGTTTGAGACAGTGTTACAGTATGTGTCCAGCAATTTACGTTTTATGTGATTTAATTTTTAGCTTGTTGCCTGCAAAACAGGGCCACAACGCATTGTGTAGAGCAAAATCCAAATGCAGCAAAATAAATTATCTAGCGCTCACTCCTAAACAAACAATAAATATACAAAGTAGAAGAATTTTTAGCCAACCTTGGCCAAAAGTTGATAAACCTTCATCTCTCTGTATGGGGAAGATTTCAAACTCCTGCATACATCTAACACTTCACACAAGCTTATCCTAGGGACAGTGCACAACTATTGGTAGCTCCCCTAAATAATGCTTAGAAACCCTGGAACACACCCAAAGGGGTAGATTAACTAAGAGGTGAGCGGACATGATTTGCAGTAGCGAATCATGTCCGCTCGACCTCGCTAATGTAGGAATTTAACATTTCACAAGAATTTCACTGGTGGCCTATTGGCCGCTAGCAGGGGCCGTCAATCATCCCGATCGTATCCTATTTGGATGATTTCAGTCTGCCACCTAAAAGGTGGCGGAGAAGTTAAGGAGCAGTGTTCTCATGACCGCTGCTTCTTAACTTCCGTTTCAGGCGTACCTGAAGCGATGGGGCTCTGGACCCCAAAGACTGGACTGGAGTTAAATCCCAAAACATTACACTTGCATAATAAACTAATGGTACAGGTAGTTTTCATAGAAAATAGTGGGCAAACATTTCATAAAGGAAATGCACTAAAAAAATGGACAGGATTCCGTTCCAATAAAAGAGAGCACTCAAAGAAAATTCTGAACACATATCAGATGATATAGGCATATTTCCCAGACAATACTGAGTGCATATTCCATAAACATGAACTACATTGAATGACTGAACTGTATACATTTCCTAAAACATGGCTATGCTCAGCGAACAAACTGAGGACACATTCTATAACATGGATATATTTCTTAGAATACACTTGACTAATTGTGCAATCAGAAAACTAACTGTCAAATAACTAGAATACAAGTTGTGCGTTATGACTCAAATTGTAGCGTTATGACTCATAATGCATCAATTTCCATAACGCAGCCATTACAAGTTTTAAAAAAACTCCATAGCGCAACAAAAATCCCCATTTATGCACAAATCCATAACGCTATCCAAGACCAGTAGTTATTGATATATTGCAACCAAAAGCCTTCACTAATCACTTCAAAAATATTATACAAAGTACACTTAGGGGCATATTTATCAAGCTCCGAATGGCGCTTGATGCCCCGTGTTTCTGGCGAGCCTGCAGGCTCGCCAGAAACAGCAGTTATAAAGCAGCGGTCATAACCTGTCCGCCTGCTCTGAGCAGGCGGACAGACATCGCCGGAAATCAACCCGATCGAGTACGATCTGGTTGATTGACACCTCCCTGCTGGCGGCCCATTGGCCGTGAGTCTGCAGGGGGCGGTGTTGCACCAGCAGCTCTTGTGAGCTGCTGGTGCAATGCTGATAACTAGAGGCCTTAGACTCATACAAACACAGTACAATAAATTAATTTTTAATACAAATTAAAAAAAAAATTATAACGTATCAAAAATACGAGATCTCGGGTGTTAGAAAAAATATGCGCACAAAGCCATTTTACATTGACCCACATAGACCTACATGAGCATACACTCATTTAGCTATATCTCCGTACAAATATCATCACATACATACATAATTATCTACATACAAACAATATACAGCAGATTACATTCACAAAACATTTTGCAATATGAAATTATCACAATTTCATGTACTATTTCACAGAATCACATGACGTCACACACTTTGCGCTCAACAGGAGGAGCTTTTTTTCTATTTCTCTCCTCCATGGACTTCTATGGGGAATACGTGCACGTGATCAGCGATAATTTTCTATTTTTAAACTCGTAATACGGGCGGCCTACAGTTTGTGCTAATTTATAAATTCTTGTGTAGGTCCCACAATGACAAATAGACTATTCAGCACTGTAGTTATGTGTTTTACATGTGTGAACATCAGTACAAGGTCAAAATCATTTAGGAAATTACATTACATCAAGCATAAATCACAATCAATTGTATCATCATAAATTGGAAATAATTTTCAAGAATTAACACATATTTAAAGGGACATAAAACCCCATTTTTATATTTCATGATTCAGAAAGAGTATGCAATTTTAAAGTTTTCTGATTTACTTCTATTATATCATTTGATTTATTCTCTGCATATCCTTTGCTGAACAGCATATCTAGATAGGCTCAATAGATGATGATTATTGGCTGCCCATATATGCCTTGTATGATTGGCTCACCTATGTGCATTGCTATTTCTTCAACAAAGGATATATAAAGAATGAAGCTATTTAGATCATAGAAGTACATTGGAATGTGGTTTAAAATTGTATTCTCTGTCTGAATCATGAAAGAAAAATTATGGCTTTAGTGTCCCTTTAAGATCAGGATTTAAAGATAATATACATAGTAACATAGTAACATAGTAGATAAGGTTGAAAAAAGACTTTAGTCCATCGAGTTCAACCTATACAAATCTAAAATACTTACAAAAAACATTAGGAATTTCTAATAATTCAAATATATCATTAGAAAATAATCCAGTTGACGCTTTTTTGGAAGGAACAACAATGCTATACTGCGTTATATAAATGAACGTGAGAATCACAATACATACATATATGTACATAACACACATCACACAACAAAAAACACACATTTATATTTTTAATCATCACACAATAATAATGTTGCAAACTAGAACAAGAGAACGAAGATTTGGAAAGTAGACAAGCATGTATCTAATATGATGACATCATTCTAAGCTTGAACCAAAGGGATTGTATTATTAGGACTTTACTACTAACCAGTTTCTCACTCAATATTACATATACGTAGATGAGAGGTTTGGAAGATCTTCATTATTATTGTGATTTCAATGGTATACGTAAAATATAGAAATCTCGCCAATCACTTATATATGTAATATATATGTCAGCCTTTACTTTATCGTTTTGCAACAATATTGCAGCAACATTGCTCAATCCGTTTCTATGCCATGTCTATGCACACATTATACACAACTATGCACTTTGAATCATGTTAGCATGGACTTGTGGTTTTTAATATAACATTGCATTTACTAAGTATTTGTTACACATATGAACTAACATTACGAAGATACGCCTGAGGATTAGGGCTCCTCCTGTTCACAGGGTGAGGCTCACCTTGGATAACATGAGCGATACCAAGGTTTTTGACAAGTATCAGCTCAACAGGCAGCAGCTACTGAACCTTTACGATGTACTAAAGCCTTATCTGGAGCCACGCAGACGTATGCGCACTGCAATTCCTGGCATGTCCAAGATGCTTTGCTGCATACATGTCCTGGTGTCCGGAGGCTTTCAATCCACAGAGGGTTACGTGTCCGGCTTGTCTCAAGGCACCTTCTTTGTGGTTTTTGAAAGGTTTCTAAATGCCATGAAAATAATTTGTAGGCTTTTCATAGGATTCCCTCAAAATGAGGACGATTGGAGACACCTCAAGAGGGAATTATATCAAATAGCTGAAATGCCAAATGTTTTGGGAGCAATAGATTGCACCCATGTAGCAGGTCATAGATAACATGTGCAGATATAGGCATCTATTCATCAAGCCGTCAACTTAATTGCATTCAATGGCACCAATACGCTCGCCTAAGATCGCCTAACATCGCTGCCGCGGACCTGAATACGTTCTCCAAAATTATCCAAAAAGCTGTCAAAAAGCCATGCACCAAGTATGGGGCAATGAGCAGTGGACTGTTGTTAACTAACAGTCATCGATCTCGCTGCTCTTTGGCTTTTTCACAGCTTTCTTGGTACCCTGTCACTAAACACCCACACTATACTATACTGTTTACCCCCTATACCGCCGCTCCCGGAGCCCACCGCAACTCTAATAAATGTATTAAGCCCTAAACGGCTGCTCATGGACCCTGCCGCAACTAAATAAAGTGTTTAACCCCTAAACCGCTGCTCCTGGAGCCCACTGCCACCTACATTATACTTATTAACCCCTAATCTGCCGCCCCCTACACCGCCGCCAACTACATTATACTTATTAACCCCTAATCTGCCGCCCCCTACACCGCCGCCACCTACATTATACTTATTAACCCCTAATCTGCCGCCCCCTACACTGCCACCTACATTATATTTATTGACCCTAATCTGCCCCCCCTACACCGTCGCTACCTACCTACACTTATTAACCCCTAATCTGCCGCCCCCAACGTCGCCGCCACTATATTAAATTTATTAACCCCTAAACCTAAATCTAACCCTAACCCTAACACCCCCTAACTTAAATATAATTTAAATAAATCTAAATAAATATTCCTAGAATTAAATAAATTATTCCTATTTAAAACTAAATACTTACCTATAAAATAAACCCTAAGATAGCTACAATATAACTAATAGTTACATTGTACCTAGCTTAGGGTTTATTTTTATTTTACAGGTAAAATTTGTATTTATTTTAACTAGGTAAAATAGTTATTAAATAGTTATTAACTATTTATTAACTTCCTAGTTAAAATAAATAAAATATACCTGTAAAATAAAACCTAACCTAAATTACAATTACACCTAACACTACACTATAATTAAATAAATTCCCTAAACTAAATACAATTAAATACAATTAAATAAAATTATCTAAAGTACAAAAAACAAACACTAAATGACAGAAAATAATAAACAAATTACAAGATTTTTAAACTAATTACACCTAATCTAATCCCCCTAACAAAATAAAAAAGCCCCCCCAAATAAAAAAAAGCCCTACCCTACACTAAATTACAAATAGCCCTTAAAAGGGCCTTTTGCGGGGCATTGCCCCAAAGTAATCAGCTCTTTTACCTGTAAAAAAAAAATTACAACCCCCCCAACATTAAAACCCACCACCCACACAACCAACCCTACTCTAAAACCCACCCAATCCCCCCTAGAGAAGTCTTCATCCAGACGGCATCTTCTATCTTCATCCATCCGGCACGGAGCGGCTCCATCTTCAAGACATCCGACACGGAGCATCCTCTTCTGACCACGTCTTCTTCAACAATGACGGTTCCTTTAAGTGACGTCATCCAAGATGACGTCCCTTCATTTCCGATTGGCTTATTGAATTCTATCAGCCAATCAGAATTAAGGTAGGAAAAATCCTATTGGATGATGCAATCAGCCAATAGGATTGAAGTTCAATCCTATTGGCTTATCCAATCAGCCAATAGGATTGAGCTCGCATTCTGTTGGCTGTTCCAATCAGCCAATAGAATGCCAGTTCAATCCTATTGGCTGATTGCATCAGCCAATAGGATTTTTCCTACCTTAATTCAGATTGGCTGATAGAATTCTATCAGCCAATCGGAATTGAAGGGACGCCATCTTGCGTGATGTCACTTAAAGGAACCGTCATTGTTGAAGAAGACATCGTCAGAAGAGGATGCTCCGCGTCGGATGTCTTGAAGATGGAGCCGCTCCGCGCCGGATAGATGAAGATAGAAGATGCCATCTGGATGAAGACTTCTGCCCATCTGGAGGACCACTTCTGCCCGTCTGGAGGACCACTTCTGCCGGCTTCATTGAGGACTTCGGCCCGGTTGGGTGAAGACTTCTCACGGTAGGGTGATCTTCAAGGTGTTAGTGTTAGGTTTTTTTTAAGGGGGGATTGGGTGGGTTTTAGAGTAGGGTTGGTTGTGTGTGTGGTGGGTTTTAATGTTGGGGGGGTTTGTAATTTTCTTTTTACAGGTAAAGAGCTGATTACTTTGGGGCAATGCCCCACAAAAGGCCCTTTTAAGGGCTTTTTGTAATTTAGTGTAGGGTAGGGCTTTTTTTTATTTTGGGGGGGCTTTTTTATTTTGTTAGGGGGATTAGATTAGGTGTACTTAGTTTAAAAATCTTGTAATTTGTTTATTATTTTCTATTATTTAGTGTTTGTTTGTTTTTGTACTTTAGATAATTTTATTTAATTGTATTTAGTTTAGGGAATTTATTTAATTATAGTGTAGTGTTAGGTGTAATTGTAACTTAGGTTAGGTTTTATTTTACAGGTATATTTGTATTTATTTTAACTAGGAAGTTAATAAATAGTTAATAACTATTTAATAACTATTCTACCTAGTTAAAATAAATACAAACTTGCCTATAAAATATAAATAAACCCTAAGCTAGCTACAATGTAACCATTAGTTATATTGTAGCTATTTTAGGGTTTATTTTATAGGTAAATATTTAGTTTTAAATAGGAATAATTTATTTAATGCTAGGAATATTTATTTAGATTTATTTAAATTGTATTTAAGTTAGGGGGTATTAGGGTTAGGGTTAGTCTTAGGTTTAGGGGTTAATAAATTTAATATAGTGGCGGCGACGTTGGGGGAGGCAGATTAAGGGTTAATAAATGTAGGTAGGTGGTGGCAGTGTAGGGGGGGCAGATTAGGGGATAATAAGTATAATGTAGGTGGCGGCGGTGTAGGGGCAGCAGATTAGGGGTTAATTAGTATAATGTAGGTGGCGGTGGGCTCCGGGAGCGGCGGTTTAGGGGTTAATAAGTTTATTTAGTTGCGGCGGGGTCCAGGAGCGGCGGGATAGGGGTTAATAACTTTTATTTAGGTGGCGTCGGTGTAGGGGTGGCAGATTAGGGGTTAATAAGTATAATGTAGGTGGCGGCGGTGTAGTTGGGGCAGATTAGGGGTGTTTAGACTCGGGGTAAATGTTAGGGTGTTAGGTGTAAACGTTCCCATAGAAATCAATGGGATATCGGGCAGCATCAAACATAAGCTTTCGCTGCTTTCAGACTCCCATTGATTCCTATGGTATCCGCAGCCTCCAGGGCGGATTGAAAACCAGGTATGCTGGGCTGGAATAGTAGCGAGCGTACCTGGTAGAAAATGGATAAGTAGCAAAAGTAGTCAGATTGTGGCGAATTTGCATTCAGAACATCTGTAATGACATAAGCATCGATCTGTGTCGGACTGAGTCCGGCGTATAGTATGTTATGTCACTAAATTCTACTTTTGCCAGTCTGTAGTGTTTGAACTAAGGGGAATCAGGCTCGCCACAAATACGCTGCGGAATTCCAGCGTATTTGCGGTTGATGGCTTGATAAATAGATGCCACAGAATGTTGTTTAACCATTTACTTGTCTCTTTCAGCAAATGTCTAGGTTTATAAAAGCAGATATGTAGCAGGTCATAGCTTAAATGTGCAGATATAGAATGAAGTTTAAACATTTACTTGTTTTTTTCATCAAATTTCTAGGTTTATATAAACAGATATGTAGCAGGTCATAGCTAAAATATGCAGATATAGGGGCATATTTATCAAAGTGCGAGTGGACATGATACAATGTAGTGTATCATGTCCGCTGCACATCGATAAATGCCAACAGCATACGCTGTCAGCATTTATCATTGCACAAGCAGTTCACCAGAAACGCTTGTGCAATACTGCCCCTGCAGATTCACGGCCAATCGGCCGCTAGCAGGGGTTGTCAATCAACCTGATCGTATTCGATTGGTTTGATTTCTGTCTGCTGCCTCAGAGCAGGCGGACAAGTTATGGAGCAGCGGTCTTTAGACCGCTGCTTCATAACTTTTGGTTCCGGTGAGGCTTCAGGGGACATCAAGCTCCATTTGGAGCTTGATAATTTGGCCCCATTGAATGAGGATTAAACATTTACTTGTCTCGTTCAGCAAATATCTAGGTTTATATAAACAGACAGTGGAGGGCAGCATAGCCCAGAAGAAACATAAGAATTAAGGCCCTTAGGAGTGTGCTGCTGTGAAGTGGCAACAATGTTGCATTAGTGTGGGTGGGGTCTAGCTTACCTTTAAGAAGTCAGGTTACAGGCCCCAAACCCTCTTTCCAGCTCATCTTCACAGCTTGCAGGATCTGTCATACTGTCTGATACCAGTCTGATCTGCTGCAGCAAGAAGTGTTCAGCCTGAGTGCCTGTAAGAATGGATGATTTAGAAGAGCTGCTGATAGGAGACTTTGATTCTGAGGAGGATATTGTGCCTCCATCACCTACTAATCCAGTATGTCGTGCCCCTGTTTCCTCCTCCTTATACCCTACTGTGGTCCCCCTTTCTCAGGCCCCTCCGTCTGTTGTCCCCACGTCAGTCCCCCCTCCCCTGGTTAGTGGCGCTGGGGTTTCCATGTGGGTCCGGGAATAGCCCCCCATCCTCTAATGTATTTCCTCCTAATGTACAGGTGGCTGGGCCTAGTGGGAGCGTCGGGGTCTTACCCTCTCCTTCGGTCACACTGTCCGGTGAGGCAGTGTCCACGGCCGTCGCGCTTCTCCAATCGATTGTGTCGGTGCTTTCTGGCGGTGGGCTTCCATCTTCTGGCATCGGGTCTCCTTCCCTGGTCCGTCGGTCAGCTGCACGGGTTCCGTTGCCCACGCGGGCATACATGCCCGCTTCAGGTGACGTCCCTTCCAGTTTGGCCATTTCGGGTGACGTCACATCCGCTGACGTCACTTCCAGAATGGCCATTTGGGACCAGGCCAGCAAGTGGGCAGCATCATCTTCGCCTCCAGGGTACTCAGGTAAGAGAGGAGTGCCTCGGAGGGGGGGCCCACGGGGGGGGGGTGCAGCGAGCCACAAGTATGCAGCGCACGCGTGGGGGCATCATGTTGGTAGTTTCTGAGCGCAGTAGTGAGCAGCACAAGGGCAATCATGGTGCAAATGAGCAGGCTGCAGGCCTGACCGGGGGTACGCCAGTAGCTGTTAGTGCGCAGGCAGGGTGCAATTGTGGTGCAGATGTGCAGGCTGCTAGTACGCCATTAGCCGTTAGTGAGCCGCAGGCAGGGGGCAATTCTGGCAGATATGAGCAGGCCGCAGGGCCTCAGGCTTTGATTAGACAGGTGGGGGGCAAACGGCGCATGTTGACGCATCGCGCAGCACCCGCAGCACATCGCAGGGTGTGCGCACATCACCCGTGGGCGTGGCCCTCAGCGGGGCTCCCCAGGGAGTGGTGGTTACCAGGGCTTCTGCCAAGAGGACCCCTAGCTCAACGCTTAGCTTATGTCAAGGGGTTTCACAAAATACAGAACAGGGCCTAGGGAAACCGGTCCAGTTTTCTGATACAGTTTTGGATGAGCATGTGAGAAGTGTGTCTGATAGTGTGATGCATTTGAGTGGCATAGAGCGTAGGAATATTAGCCCAGGGGGGATTGTTGCCTTTGATGATGGGCCTTCGTCCTCTCCCCGTGGTACTCCTCTCTCGTATTTCTCTTTTCAGACTATCAAGGAGCCACAGAGCGCTTTGGTTCCAATGCAGTCCAGTCCTGGTGGTTGTGGTGAGGAAGAGTGGAGCCGGGAGCAACCTTCGACTTCCTCGGATCCTTTGCCGGTGCAGCGTCCCCTGGGAGCTGGTAAGCCCATTTTGTCTTCTGAGCATAGGGGTTTTAGTTCCTCATCTGATAACTCGGGGTCTGAGAGTGATAGATCACTGGGGTTGGAAGCTAAGGGGCAGAAAAGGATGTATAGAATGGTTAAATGGCTAGTTGAGGAAAGGAAGGCCATGGGTTTGCCCCTCCCCCTTGGTTCATACCGCATGGAGCCCCGTGTTCCTTTGCCGACACCTCCAGCGCCAACAGGAGTTGCTAGCCCTGAGGCGACCAATAGGTGGAAGGTGGCTATGTATGGTGACACGGACCCGTGGCCTGCATTTAGCCTGCACGAACATCTTAAATCTAAAATGGTTCGTTGGGTTCAAGACGGGAAATATGTTCACGTTTGAACTTTCGGCTGAGGCCTACCATCAGAAAGAAATTGCAAAGGACGGTACGGGCCCCAAGAAGTTTAAAAGGCCCGATACGTATGATGAGTGGCGCAAATATTTTCGGGTGTATGCATCGTGTTATATAACTAAATTCCCCGATCAGGCTTTGAATATCCTGAAATATCAGGATTCTATCGAAACCGTTTATGAGCGGTACAAAGAAGTGGCGTTGCGGGACTATGACGTTGCGTACTGCAGAAAGAAGGTTGGTAACCCTCTCCTTTCTTTTGGGGATATAGATTTGCGGCTATGGGCGCAATTGGGGCCTGAAAAGCAGGTCATACCTGGACAGGCTCCCACTGGCCTCTCTGTTACTCGTGTCTCCCAGCGTTCTCGACGGCGGCCTACAGGCATATGCTGGCGATTCCAGGATAAGCTCTGCACTAAGGGAACAGCGTGCGCGTTCCGTCATGCCTGTAAGCACTGTGGGGGCGGCAACTCGGGTTCCAAGTGTACCAGGTCCCAGGATGCAGGCCGGTCCCAGGAGCGGCCGGGTCTCGCTCCCAAGCCTTTCACTTCTGGAAAGGGCGGCCACCCCACTGAGGGTAGCCGTAATTGAGAAATGGCTGCTTCTTTATCTAGATAAAGGGGCCGCCGATTTACTTTTTGATGGTCTCCGATGGGGATTTATTATCCCCGTCGGTTACGTGGTGGTCGGTTCCTCGGTTCATAGGAACCTGAAGTCCGCATATTAATTTCCCAATGTAGTGAGGGAGAAATTGGAAAAGGAGATAGCACTGGGTTGCATGGCTGGCCCATTTGGAGAGATTCCGATTCCAGAGTAGGTTGTCTCTCCTTTGGGTGTCATCCCAAAGAAAGATCCGGGTAAGTTTTGGCTCCTATCCTTTCCAAAAGGTTGTTCGGTCAATGATGCTATCTCCCCCAAGCTTATCTCGGTTCATTACCAGTCCTTCGATGACATGCTTGCGCTGGACCACTGGGCTGGGGTTGGTGTCTGTTTGGCGAAACTGGATGTGGAATCCGCGTTTCGGCTCTTTCCAATTCACCCCTCCTCCTTTCGGCTTATGGGGTGTTGGTTTGAGGGCAAGTATTATGTGGATAAATGCTTGCCTATGGGTTGCTCCATTTCTTGTGCTTATTTTGAAGCTTTCAGTAGCTTCTTGCACTGGTCCATCACGGCGGTTGTTGGTTTTGATGGCCTGGCCCACTATTTGGATGATTTTTTGCTGGTCTTCTGAATGTGCTTTCTTGATGAAAGTCACTAGACTTCTGCTGAACAGAATGGGAGTTCCTCTGGCTGAGGACAAGACCCAGGGTCCTTGTACATGCCTCACTTTTCTGGGAATCGAAATTGATTCTGCAGCAAAACAGTGTCGTTTGCCGCAAGATAAAATTGCCCGCATGCTGGAGGCTGTACGGGCCATGAAGGTGGAGCCTTATAGGTCCGTGAGGGACCTTTCAGACTTTTTTGGGCCTACTTAATTTCGCCGGAAGGATTATTCCTATGGGAATGATTTTCCTTCGGCAGCTCGAACGGCAGTTATGCGGTGGTCGCAGACACGCAAGTTTCGTGTGTCGCCTGAAATGATGGACAACCTGACTGTATGGGAGCAATTTTTGAGCTGCTTTAATGGTATTTACCTGTGGCGGGAGGTTGTTCCTTCCAATGCAGTGATTCAATTGTTTACTGATGCGGCAGGGTCCCATGGATACGGCGCTTACTTGTCCGGGCAGTGGAGCGCCGGCCGGTGGCCTCGCTCATGGGTTGACAAAGGCCTAGTTCGTAATCTTTGCCTCTTGGAACTTTCTCCCATTATAGTAGCCCTGGAAGTTTGGGGTGATCAGCTTCGTGACCGCAAAGTGATTTTCTGGACAGATAACATGAGCGTTGTCTTTGCCATTAACAAGCTCACGTCCAGTTCTCCTCCTGTTGTGTGATACTTATGGCTGTTGGTGTTGAGGTGTCTGCACCTGAATATTGTGTACCATGCTAGGCATGTCCCGGCCATCCAGAATAGGATTGCGGATGCGCTTTCCCGCTTTCAATGGGAGGCCATTTATGCGTTAGTTCCTCATGTGGATACTAATGGTTCGCTTTGTCCTGGTTATTTATGCCAGGTTGCGATGGATGGGGACCTTTGATCGGGATGATCTGTTCCTCGCTTGCCCGTCCACCTGGAAAATTACGTGAAACATTGGACCAAATTGATCGCTTTCTGTGACAGGATGGGCCAACCATCTTGTGATGGCGACCAATGGGGTCTTCTGGACTGGATTACCGAACACAAAGGTAATGGGGTATCAAAGGGGGCGGTTGGGTCTCGACTGACCGCCGTGTCCTTTTTCTGTAAGCTGTACGACCTTGCTGACTCCTCTAGGTCCTTCCTGGTTAGGCAGGTGTTGAGGGGTTGGGGACATATTGGTGCCCAGAACTAAAGACGTTAGGGAACCTGTTACTATTGAGCGCTTGATTGCTTTGTGTCAGGTTTTGCTGGCAGTGTGCTCATCTGCCTATGAGGCTACCCTGTTCTCGGCTGCCTTCGGGTTGGCTTTCCATGGGGCACTCAGGGTGGGGGAATTGGTTCCCCCCCTCTAGGAACAGGCCTGGAGGCCTTCAGGCCTCTCATGTCAAGAACGACGAGTCATCTATTCTTGTATTCCTTCCTAGATCTAAAACCAACCAAGAATGGAGAGGAGCTTGGATATCTTTGCCGGCCCACAAGGGCTCAGCCTGTTGCACAGTTAGGGCCTACATGGACGTGCGTCCGGAGGGTTCAACACAATTCCTCGTTCATGGGGATGGTTCCCCGTTAACAAGGTTCCAATTCCATAGAGTCTTCGGCTGGGCAGCATCTCAAGTGGGCCTTGACCCGAGAGTCACTGCTTCTCATTCGTTCAGGGTTGGAGCGGCTACCACCGCCGCTGGTCTGGGTTGGTCTGCTGACCATATTAGAGAGTTGGGGAGATGGAGGTAATTGTTGTAAGTTAGGCCTTTAACTGTGTAAGTAATTATTTTGCAATGTTCCCCAGTTAACTCTTATTTCTTTTTAGGGCCGAGGAGCGGGCCATTGAGAGTGCGGATCACGGGTCACTCCTACATCCACTGGGCTGAGCTGCGAGCGATTGCGAGACCTGATGGGTGTCAGCTGGGGTTCCCCTCATCTAGAGTCACCATTAGATGGTTGGGGCGTAGGGGGCTAACTTGGCAGGGTCTGCCTGAGTTACTGCATGGAGCGTTGCACAGGTGGGAGAAACCCCACGTTTTGATCATCCACGCCAGGGGGAATGATATGGGGCTCTTGCCGTGCAAGCAGCTTAGTGCAGTGATTCAGTCTGATCTGCGCACTTTTCAGACTTGGGTCCCTCACGCTAAAATAGTGTGGTCCAACATCATCCCCAGAATTGAGTGGCGACACATGCAGTCCCACAGGGCAGCCTTTCAGGTCCATAAGAAGATTAACAGGGAGGTTAGGATCTTCTCAGGCCAGTCAGGAGGTTTTTTTGTGGAGCACAGGAACATTACAATGGCTGAGAGGAGCCTCTACAGAAGGGACGGGGTGCACCTCTTTGAGAGGAGCATTGACCTGTTCTTATGTAATTTGAGGCGATCTATTTTGTTACACCTATGAGTGTGGCGGCAAGAGCTATGCCTGTTGGGCTGTCTCTTGTGGCGGTTGGTCCACGCCCCAGTTTGCCATCAGAGGTAGAGATGGCTGCGCAGGGGAGGGTGGTCCCTCCCCCATTCTAAAGATGCACAGAACTCTCTAAGCCTTTCTGTGTGCAGCTAAGCTCCGCTTGTGTAGGCATTCATGGGCGCAGCCCTTCTTCCTAGCAGGGGGTTGCTTACTCTCCTAGCTAGATTGCCGTCACCTGTTATAAGTTGGCCTCGTTGCCTCAGCCGGTTCTCTTGTTCTACAATAAATGTGACCCACGGGTCTTTTCCCACATTCTGTGTTTGTGTTTTTATTTATTTAAGGTTAAAAATAAGTTACTGTTATATAGTTATGGTTGAGTCAGTTCTATGGCTCTTATGTATTACAGCAAGCCAGGAGGATAGGGCATTTAATTACTTAAGACAGTGGAGGGCAGCATAGCCCGGAACAAACATAAGAATTAAGGCCCTTAGGAGTGTGCTGCTGTGAAGTGGCAACAATGTTGCATTAGTGTGGGTAGGGTCTAGCTTACCTTTAAGAAGTCAGATTACAGGCCCCAAACCCTCTTTCTAGCTCATCTTCACAGCTTCCCTCCCTCCTGTCAATTCAATACTGCAGCAATATCTAGGTTGTCTAGAAGGGTGTCGGAGGCAGGATGAGGGCTACGCGGCTCGTTTCCTTAAGTCCAAGGACGGTCGTTTTTTGGCTCCCCAGGGAGTGGCATGCACACGCGCCTAGTCACACCTGGTCCTACTGGTTCGGAGTTCTTTGTTTTACACCCTGGTTAAGCGGATGGTCCGCACCCCGGTTTGTCATCAGAGGTAGAGTGATAGCTGCGCAGGGGAGGGTGGTCTCCGCAGGCGCGCACCTGGCGGTCCCTCCCCCATTCTAAAGATGCCAAGAATTCCCTAAGCCTTTCTGCGTGCAGCTAAGCTCCGCTTGTGTAGGCATTCACGGGCGCTGCCCTTCTTCCTAGCAGAGGGTTGCTTACTCTCCTAGCTAGATTGCCCCTACCTATTATAAGTTTGCCTCGTTGCCTCAGCCGGTTCTCTTCTTCTACAATAAATGTGACCCACGGGTCTTTTCCCACACTCTGTGTTTGTGTTTTTATTTATTTAAGGTTATAAATAAGTTACTGTTATATAGTTATGGTTGAGTCAGTTCTATGGCTCTTATGTATTACAGCAAGCCAAGAGGATAGGGCATTTAATTACTTAAGATATGTAGCAAGTCATAGCTAAAATGTGCAGATATAGAATGAGGTTTAACCATTTACTTGTCTCTTTCAGCAAATGTCTAGGTTTATATAAACAGATATGTAGCAAGTCATAGCTAAAATGTGCAGATATAGAATGAGGTTTAACCATTTACTTGTCTCTTTCAGCAAATGTCTAGGTTTATATAAACAGATATGTAGCAGGTCATAGCCATGACAATACTTTTAAAGGGACAGTGTAGCTCTTTAAACATAACTGACGTAGATGACAGTTTAGCGGTTTGAAAGACTCTGTAAAATCTGCAAATTCACTATCAGAGCAATTAAAGTTTATTATATGTAGAAACTATTGCTAAGTTATGTAAACGTTTAACCCTCATTTTAATTTAATGGAGTTTATGCGATTTTCATATACAAAAAAGCACATCGCATGGTGTGCGCACATCACCCGTGGGCGTGGCCCTCAGCGGAGCTCCCCAGGGAGTGGTGGTTACCAGGGCTTCTGCCAAGAGGACCCCTAGCTCAACGCTTAGCTTATGTCAAGGGGTTTCACAAAATACAGAACAGGGCCTAGGGAAACCGGTCCAGTTTGCTGATACAGTTTTGGATGAGCATGTGAGAAGTGTGTCTGATAGTGTGATGCATTTGAGTGGCATAGAGCGTAGGAATATTAGCCCAGGGGGGATTGTTGCCTTTGATGATGGGCCTTCGTCCTCTCCCCGTGGTACTCCTTTCTCGCATTTCTCTTTTCAGACTATCAAGGAGGCACAGAGCGCTTTGGTTCCAATGCAGTCCAGTCCTGGTGGTTGTGGTGAGGAAGAGTGGAGCTGGGAGCAACCTTCTACTTCCTCGGATCCTTTGCCGGTGCAGCGTCCCCTGGGAGCTGGTAAGCCCATTTTGTCTTCTGAGCATACTGGTTTTAGTTCCTCATCTGATAACTCGGGGTCTGAGAGTGATAGATCACTGGGGTTGGAAGCTAAGGGGCAGAAAAGGATGTATAGAATGGTTAAATGGCTAGTTGAGGAAAGGAAGGCCATGGGTTTGCCCCTCCCCCTTGGTTCATACCGCATGGAGCCCCATGTTCCTTTGCCGACACCTCCAGCGCCAACAGGAGTTGCTAGCCCTGAGGCGACCAATAGGTGGAAGGCGGCTATGTATGGTGACACGGACCCGTGGCCTGCATTTAGCCTGCACGAACATCTTAAATCTAAAATGGTTCGTTGGATTCAAGACGGGAAATATGTTCACGTTTGAACTTTCGGCTGAGGCCTACCATCAGAAAGAAATGGCAGAGGACGGTACGGGCCCCAAGAAGTTTAAAAGGCCCGATACGTATGATGAGTGGCGCAAATATTTTCGGGTGGGGTTGGTGCCTGTTTGGCGAAACTGGATGTGAAATCCGCGTTTCGGCTCTTTCCAATTCACCCCTCCTCCTTTCGGCTTATGGGGTGTTGGTTTGAGGGCAAGTATTATGTGGATAAGTGCTTGCCTATGGGTTGCTCCATTTCTTGTGCTTATTTTGAAGCTTTCAGTAGCTTCTTGCACTGGTCCATCACGGCGGTTGTTGGTTTTGATGGCCTGGCCCACTATTTGGACGATTTTTTGCTCGTCTTCTGAATGTGCTTTCTTGATGAAAGTCACTAGACTTCTGCTGAACAGAATGGGAGTTCCTCTGGCTGAGGACAAGACCCAGGGTCCTTGTACATGCCTCACTTTTCTGGGAATCGAAATGGATTCTGCAGCAAAACAGTGTCGTTTGCCGCAAGATAAAATTGCCCGCATGCTGGAGGCTGTACGGGCCATGAAGGTGGAGCCTTATAGGTCCGTGAGGGACCTTCAGACTTTATTGGGCCTACTTAATTTCGCTGGAAGGATTATTCCTATGGGAAGGATTTTCCTTCGGCAGCTCGAACGGCAGTTATGCGGTGAGTGGTCGCAGACACGCAAGTTTCGTGTGTCGCCTGAAATGATGGACAACCTGACTGTATGGGAGCAATTTTTGACCTGCTTTAATGGTATTTGCCAGTGGTGGGAGGTTGTTCCTTCCAATGCAGTGATTCAATTGTTTACTGATGCGGCAGGGTCCCATGGGTACGGCGCTTACTTGTCCGGACAGTGGAGCGCCGGCCGGTGGCCTCGCTCATGGGTTGACAAAGGCCTAGTTCGTAATCTTTGCCTTTGGAACTTTCGCCCATTATAGTAGCCCTGGAAGTTTGGGGTGATCAGCTTTGTGACCGCAAAGTGATTTTCTGGACAGATAACATGAGCGTTGTCTTTGCCATTAACAAGCTCACGTCCAGTTCTCCTCCTGTTGTGTGATACTTACGGCTGTTGGTGTTGAGGTGTCTGCACCTGAATATTGTGTTCCATGCTAGGCATGTCCTGGCCATCCAGAATAGGATTGCGGATGCGCTTTCCCGCTTTCAATGGGAGGCCATTTATGCATTAGTTCCTCATGTGGATACTAACGGTTCGCTTTGTCCTGGTTATTTATGCCAGGTTGCGCTGGATGGGGACCTTTGATCGGGATGATCTGTTCCTCGCTTGCCCGTCCACCTGGAAAACTTACGTGAAACATTGGACCAAATTGATCGCTTTCTGCGACAGGATGGGCCAACCATCTTGTGATGGCGACCAATGGGGTCTTCTGGACTGGATTACCGAACACAAAGGTAATGGGGTATCGAAGGGGGTGGTTGGGTCTCGACTGACTGCTGTGTCCTTTTTCTGTAAGCTGTACGACCTTGCTGACTCCTCTAGGTCCTTCCTGGTTAGGCAGGTGTTGAGGGGTTGGGGACATATTGGTGCCCAGAACTAAAGACGTTAGGGAACCTGTTACTATTGAGCGCTTGATTGCTTTGTGTCAGGTTTTGCTGGCAGTGTGCTCATCTGCCTATGAGGCTACCCTGTTCTCGGCTGCCTTCGGGTTGGCTTTCCATGGGGCACTCAGGGTGGGGGAATTGGTTCCCCCCTCTAGGAACAGGCCTGGAGGCCTTCAGGCCTCTCATGTCAAGAACGACGAGTCGTCTATTCTTGTATTCCTTCCTAGATCTAAAACCAACCAAGAAGGGAGAGGAGCTTGGATATCTTTGCCGGCCCACAAGGGCTCAGCCTGTTGCCTACATGGACGTGTGTCCGGAGGGTTCAACACAATTCCTCGTTCATGGGGATGGTTCCCGGGTTAACAAGGTACCAATTCCATAGAGTCTTGGGCTGGGCAGCATCTCGAGTGGGCCTTGACCCGAGAGTCACTGCTTCTCATTCGTTCAGGGTTGGAGCGGCTACCACAGCCGCTGGTCTGGGTTGGTCTGCTGACCATATTAGAGAGTTGGGGAGATGGAGGTATTTGTTGTAAGTTAGGCCTTTAACTGTGTAAGTAATTATTTTGCAATGTTCCCCAGTTAACTCTTATTTCTTTTTAGGGCTGAGGAGCGGGCCATTGAGAGTGCGGATCACGGGTCACTCCTACATCCACTGGGCTGAGCTGCGAGCGATTGCAAGACCTGATGGGTGTCAGCTGGGGTTCCCCTCATCTAGAGTCACCATTAGATGGTTGGGGCGTAGGGGGCTAACTTGGCAGGGTCTGCCTGAGTTACTGCATGGAGCGTTGCACAGGTGGGAGAAACTCCACGTTTTGATCATCCACGCCGGGGGGAATGATATGGGGCTCTTGCCGTGCAAGCAGCTTAGTGCAGTGATTCAGTCTGATCTGCGCACTTTTCAGACTTGGGTCCCTCACGCTAAAATAGTGTGGTCCAACATCATCCCCAGAATTGAGTGGCGACACATGCAGTCCCACAGGGCAGCCTTTCAGGTCCATAAGAAGATTAACAGGGAGGTTAGGATCTTCTCAGGCCAGTCAGGAGGTTTTGTTGTGGAACACAGGAACATTACAATGGCTGAGAGGAGCCTCTACAGAAGGGACGGGGTGCACCTCTCTGAGAGGAGCATTGACCTGTTCTTATGTAATTTGAGGCGATCTATTTTGTTACACCTATGAGTGTGGCGGCAAGAGCTATGCCTGTTGGGCTGTCTCTTGTGGCGGTTGGTCCACGCCCCGGTTTGCCATCAGAGGTAGAGATGGCTGTGCAGGGGAGGGTGGTCCCTCCCCCATTCTAAAGATGCTGAGAACTCTCTAAGCCTTTCTGCGTGCAGCTAAGCTCCGCTTGTGTAGGCATTCATGGGCGCAGCCCTTCTTCCTAGCAGGGGGTTGCTTACTCTCCTAGCTAGATTGCCGTCACCTGTTATAAGTTGGCCTCGTTGCCTCAGCCGGTTCTCTTGTTCTACAATAAATGTGACCCACGGGTCTTTTCCCACATTCTGTGTTTGTGTTTTTATTTATTTAAGGTTAAAAATAAGTTTCTGTTATATAGTTATGGTTGAGTCAGTTCTATGACTCTTATGTATTACAGCAAGCCAGGAGGATAGGGCATTTAATTACTTAAGACAGTGGAGGGCAGCATAGCCCGGAACAAACATAAGAATTAAGGCCCTTAGGAGTGTGCTACTGTGAAGTGGCAACAATGTTGCATTAGTGTGGGTAGGGTCTACCTTACCTTTAAGAAGTCAGGTTACAGGCCCCAAACCCTCTTTCTAGCTCATCTTCACAGCTTCCCTCCCTCCCTTCAATTCAATACTGCTTCAATATCTAGGTTGGACATCCCTATGGTGTTTCAGAAGGGTGTCTGAGGCAGGATGAGGGCTACGCGGCTCGTTTCCTTAAGTCCAAGGACGGTAGTTTTTTGGCTCCCCAGGGAGTGGCATGCACACGCGCCTAGTCACACCTGGTCCTACTGGTTCGGAGTTCTTTGTTTTACACCCTGGTTAAGCGGTTGGTCCGCACCCCGGTTTGCCATCAGAGGTAGAGTGACAGCTGCGCAGGGGAGGGTGGTCTCTGCAGGCGCGCGCCTGGCGGTCCCTCCCCCATTCTAAAGATGCCAAGAATTCCCTAAGCCTTTCTGCGTGCAGCTAAGCTCCGCTTGTGTAGGCATTCACGGGCGATGCCCTTCTTCCTAGCAGAGGGTTGCTTACTCTCCTAGCTAGATTGCCGCCACCTATTATAAGTTTGCCTCGTTGCCTCAGCCGGTTCTCTTGTTCTACAATAAATGTGACCCACGGGTCTTTTCCCACACTCTGTGTTTGTGTTTTTATATATTTAACGGTAATAAATAAGTTACTGTTATATAGTTATGGTTGAGTCAGTTCTATGGCTCTTATGTATTACAGCAAGCCAGGAGGATAGGGCATTTAATTAGTCATAGCTAAAATGTGCAGATATAGAATGAGGTTTAACCATTTACTTGTCTCTTTCAGCAAATGTCTAGGTTTATATAAACAGATATGTAGCAAGTCATAGCTAAAATGTGCAAATATAGAATGAGGTTTAACCATTTACTTGTCTCTTTCAGCAAATGTCTAGGTTTATATAAACAGATATGTAGCAGGTCATAGCCATGACAATACTTTTAAAGGGACAGTGTAACTCTTTAAACATAACTGACGTAGATGACAGTTTAGCGGTTTGAAAGACTCTGTAAAATCTGCAAATTCACTATCAGAGCAATTAAAGTTTATTATATGTAGAAACTATTGCTAGGTTATGTAAACGTTTAACCCTCATTTTAATTTAATGGAGTTTATGCGATTTTCATATACAAAAATGCATTGTATCATTTTTTTTCTTTCTTTAAATGTATTTTTTCATCTTATTATTTATCATATATGTATAATATTGACATTTCGTAATGTAAATTATTTATAGGTGATTCGGGTTACATGAGCCGGAATTGGCTCATTACGCCTTTACGTAACCCAACCGACGAGGCACAGGAGAGCTATAATCAGGCACACAGGTGAACTAGGGCGGTAGTTGAACAAATGTTTGGGCTCCTTAAAATGCACTTTCAATGTTTGTATAGGTCTGGAGGAGCCCTCCAATACAGCCCTAGGAAGTTGGCAAAAATCATTATAGCCTACAGCGTACTTCATAACATAGCTCAACAGGCAGGGATGCTGCAGGATGTCAAGGTGCCCCTAGCTCTCCAAAGAGAGGAGGAGGATGATGAAGTCGTAGAGGGGCCATTCCCAGGATGAGGAGGTCAATGTCAGAAACAACATCAATAACCACCACTTCAGAAGGTAAATACTATAAGTTATATAGTAGAATTGTGATAATGTGACACTTTTAGTAAAATGAAAGTAGGGGGGCAGAGCTAACAGCCAAGGAGAATGGACGTGTTTTACTAGAGCTCCACAAAAAAGCAACAAACACACTAGAATTTTATGATTGCTAGCAGAAACTGCAGACTGTGAGCTATGCATAGAAGAACGGGGAGTGGACCTCAGCACACAACTAACCCATGTGCCGATGAGCACCGGTCAGTACCTATTACCAACTATAGACGCTGGTCTGTCAGATGCTACCCAAGATATCAGGAGTTGCTGGCATATCATGCCCGCTGTTGCTCTGGTGGATGCGGCCGGTCCGCTGGAGATAGGGGCGGGCTGTTTGGATATTGAAGAGGAGATAGTCCCAACGGTTCCTATGGAGGTTATAGCGAGGAGTATGGCTGGCCCTCAGATCTGCTGTTTGGGACTGGAGAACCGGCTGGAGCAGCCTGTATTGCTGCACTGCTCTGAAGATCCTATCTATGTAGGAGAGCCTTCAAGAAAAGAAATAGCCACGGAGAAAGGTATACTACATACACTGGGATACCTTGATCTCAACGGCTGGAAGGCCTTGGAGTCATGTACTGATGGGGCCTCCCGGTGGAGGTTCTCACATGGCAGGACTCTCCTTGTGGCATCTTATATATTAACAGACTCCTTCAATGTGTGTGGAGTGGGCTAAACATTGATTTCATGGCACTGCTGACTATGGACACTTCATTTTCCTCAATTGTACTGATCTCAAAAGCCTAAGACAAATACATTTGTGACGATGTGTAGACTCCACACCTGTTACCCTAGTATCTATATTTTCACATTTCATTGTCTATATTAGTTTAAAAGTCCATGTCTCAGTTACTAATCCCTATGTAACAGTATATGTACATTTTATTTCAGCTCATTGCAGTTAATTATGACGGCCCTAGGGCCTGAGACATAGATTTGCAATGTGGTCCTATACCTGCTCCACTCTAGATAGTAACTTATTTCAAGTGTCGCGATACAGCCGCCTATGTTTTTTCCTTTGTGGAGCACTAGTCAGAATCCTAATAAATGCTTAACTCCTATCATTTAGCTTAAAAACAATGCTCCCTCTTTCCCCCCTCCCTCCTTCCCCCCTCCCTCTTTCCCCCTCCCTCTTTCCCCCCTCCCTCTCCCCCCCCTCCCTCTTTCCCCCCCTCCCTCTTTCCCCCCTCCCTCTTCCCCCCTCCCTCTTCCCCCCCTCCCTCTTTCCCCCCTTCCTCTTTCCCCCCCTTCCTCTTTCCCCCCCTTCCTCTTTCCCCCCCTTCCTCTTTCCCCCCCTTCCTCTTTCCCCTCCCTCCCTTTCCCCCCCCCCTCCCTCTTTCCCCCCTCCCTCTTTCCCCCCTCCCTCTTTCCCCCCTCCCTCTTTCCCCCTCTCCCCTTCCCTCTTTCCCTTTCCCCCTCCCCACACTCTTCTTTCTATTTCCTCACCCCCTTCTTTTTCCCCTTCTCCCCTTCCCTTCTCTCCCCCTCCCCCCTCCTCATTCCTTCCCCTCCCCCTCTCTTAACCGTATGGGAAGGGATAAATAACTTATCCTCCATACCCTCTTTTGGCAGAGTTAGGCAGTCTCTGCCCTGTCCGTAGAGTCCTTGTCATATCTTGAACCTATATAAGTGTAAAAAAGGGCTCTCCGGATGTTTATAATGAATAGATTTGTTATGTTTGTTTTTATGTGTCTAATGTCTATAGACTGTTTGCTATCATAATTTTAGTATTGATGTTAGCTTGTCCATATGTCTGATATATGTGTTAGAACTGCTGATATGATGTTCAAGGTTCGAAGATTTAGAGTGATCAATGTATGAGATTCCCATGTACTATCTCTAGCTAGATTACTAACCTTTCTGAGTTTGCAACCTTAGATTTATAGTCTTACTGACCTTATGTCAGCTGTACTAAGGTGAACAGCTATACTTTCTCCCCTACTAATATATAGAGTTATGTGAGAAGCAGTCACTACAGTTTTATTTTTCTGACACAGTGTTAAGTACTTGTATAATTAATATTTTCTATACTTAATTCTATCATCTCCTTCAATATTAGTATTAGTTTTCCGGACCAGCCCATGGTCCTAACTGTCTTAGGAAGGAGGCTATATAGTATGGGCCTTGATTGGGCCTATACTACCCAAAAGCCTTCTGACTAGTACCATTAATCTATCGAGGTCCAAAAGAGGCCTCAGCTATCTTTGAGGGTAAAGAGGGTGAATCTGAGTTTGCTCCCCAACTTTTATTCACTTGTTATACCGTAACTTGGGAACATTACGTGAAAGTTATGATAAGGGATCTATCCACAAATATGTTCTGATGTATTTGTTTATGTACACGATATCTGTATTACTATATATTTTGTGCCATGTGCTTGTTTGGGCAAACTGCTTTGTGTTTTGGTATTTGTCATTCCCTCAATAAAAAAATAAATATAAAAAAAAAAAAAAAAAATGAAAGTAGAATCGTGCGAACATGTTAGGATTGTTCAAGAAATTACTATATCAAAATCTAAAATATATTTTATAATTATAGGTATATTATAAATCATATGTCTCTGGCATTGGCTTCTGTGGTGACTTTGCCACCTGATTTTTAAAGACAACATCAGATGATAAGTATACACATTGAGGCCGAATTATCAATTGTCTGTCAGACCTGATCCGACAGTGCGTATCAGGTCCGACAGACATTGCTGAATGCGGAGAGCAATACGCTCTCCGTATTCAGCATTGCACCGGCAGCTCACAAGAGCTGCTGGTGCAACGCCGCCCCCTGCAGACTCTCGGCCAATCGGCAACCAGCAGGGAGGTATCAATCAACCCGATCGTACTCGATCGGGTTGAACTGGGGCGATTCCTGTCCACCTCATCAGAGCAGATGGACAGGGTTATGGAGCAGCGGCCTTTAGACCGCTGCTCCTTAACTTGTGTTTCTGGTGAGTCTGAAGACTCGCCAGAAACATGGGCCCTCAAGCTCCATATGGAGCTTGATAAATGGGCCTCAATGTATGGAGCAATGGGGGGGGGGGGGTTTGGCCACTGATCCATCATATGGCAGACAGTTTACATGTATTATTCATTTTAGACATTATTAGATTTTAGATAGTCTGAAAGGGATGAATGCGACAGATAGCAGATAAAGGAATACTCTGAAGCACATCGAACTGACAAAGTCAAACATCAGAGGTTGAGTATGCACAATGCATGTGACTCAGCTTCACACTTGATTGTTATAACATAACAAAAAAGAAGCTACATATGCTTATTAAGCTATTGCTAAGAAACATTTAGGAAATAGTGTTAGGGGAGTGATGCAGAACTATGTACCACGTTATTAGATATTTGATTTACACTTTATTTTCTATTAGGGAGATTTAATTCATCTGCAGACTGAAAGTGAAGAAAACCTATGTGATCATGTCTGTGGCATTTTTTTTCAACTGTGCTGACTTATACAACATCTAAAGACACCTTCACATTGTAAGTATACACAATGTATGGACCAAGACTGGGAGGGGGGGTTTGGCCACTGATCCATCATATGGCACACAATTAATTTACATGCATTATTCATTTTTGATATTATTAGATTTTGGATAGTCTGAAATGGATGAATGTGACAGATAGCAGATAAAGGAATACTCTGAAGCACATTGAATTGACAAAGTCATACATCAGAGGTTGAGTATGCACAATGTATGTGACTCAGTTTACACTTGATTGTAATAACATAACACAAAAGAGGCTGCATACGCTTATTAAGCTATTGCTAAGAAACATTTAGGAAATAGTTAGTGTTAGGGGGAGGGATGCAGAACTATGTACCACTTTATTAGATACTAGTCCTAAAGCCCATTCACATGGGCCATTTTTTTGCAGTACAGCGGTCCCACCCCTTGCTCTCTCTCCCCCTCTCTTTTTTGCTCTCTCCCTCCTCTTTTGTGGTTTTTCCCCCTCTCTTTTGTGCTCTCTCCCCCTCTCTTTTGCACTCTCACCGCCTCTCTTTTGCTCTCTCTCTTGCTCCACCTCTCTTTTGCACTCTCTCTCCCCCTCTCTTTTGCTCTTTCTCTCCCCCTCTCTTTTGCTCTCTCTCCCCCTCTCTTTTTCGCTATCTCCCCCTCTCTTTTGTGCTCTCTCTCACTCCACCTCTTTTGCTCTCTCTCCCCCCTCTCTTTTGCTCCCTCTCCCCCCTCTCTTTTGCTTTCTCTCCCCCTCTCTTTTGCTCTCTCTCCTCCTCTCTTTTGCACTCTCTCTTCCCCCTCTCTTTTATACTCTCTCTCTCCCCCCTCTCTTTTGTGTCATCTCTCTTTTGTGCTCTCTCTCCCACCCCTCTTTTGCACGCTCTCTCTCCCCTCTCTTTTGCGCTCTCTCTCTCCCCCTCTTTTGCGCTCTCTCTCCCCCTCTTTTTTGAGCTCTCTCTCTCTCTCCCCCTCTTTTGCGCTCTCTCTCTCCCCCTCTCTTTTCCGCTCTCTCTCTCCCTCTCTTTTGCACTCTCTCTCTCCCCCTCTTTTGCACTCTCTCTATCCCCCTCTCTTTTGTGCTCTCTCTCTCCCCCCTCTCTTTTGTGCTCTCTCCCCCCCTCTCTTTTGTGCTCTCTCTCTCCCCCTCTCTTTTGCTCTGTCTCTCTCTCCTTTTTTTTGCTCTCTCTCTCATCCCTCTCTTTTGCTCTTTCTCTCCATCCATCTCTTTTGCTCTCCCTCTTCCCTCTCTTTTGCTCTCTCTCTCCCCCTCTCTCCCCCTTCTCTTTTGCTCTGTCTCTCTCCCCTCTCTTTTATCCTGCCCGGTCACACCCATGTTTCTGTCTGGCCTCGCCCACTTTCGATGCAAACAGCATGGATTGTCAGGTAAGGCCAGATTTGCTTGTCCTCGTGCTGTCTCTACTGTGCATGACAGCTTTGGACAAACACACTTGGCCTTTTATATAATAGGATTTGATTTACACTTTATTTTCTATTAGGGAGATTTACTTAATCTACAGACTGAAAGTGAAGAATACCTATGTGATCATGTCTGTGGCATTTTCTTTCAACTGTGCTGACTTCTACAACATCTAAAGATACCTTCACATGGTAAGTGTACACAATGTCTGGAACAAGACTGGGGAAACACTTATGTTTCCTCTCATTTATTTTAGATTGTATTTCACAATCCTCTATTTTGAAAGTGATGAATGTGACACATAATGCAGATAAACTGATATTTGGACTAGAATCAACTTTTAAAGATCATACATCAGGTTAGTTTGCACAATGCATGCTATTGAGAAGAATCATAGAAGAATTAATGGTGGAATTATTGATAAATAAATTAAATGTGTCTAACAATTAGTTTTCCCAATGTCCTATTTTATTAATATTTATTAATATTTATTTAATATACATTCCCCCTACTTTGTGCTATAGAGGACTCAGATTGCAACCGATCATACAGATAAAGGGATACCTTTCATCTGAAATAATTTCATAGGTGACTGATTTACGTATTTTAGTTTTTGAAGGGACATGAAATATTACATTGAATTATGTCCCTCATACACATAGACAGAAGATGACTTTAGAATTATTATGTGTTATGAAATAACATACTTGCTTTCATATTCTAATTTTTTGTATATTTTTTTTCTTACAGATTTTCAAGTTTGCTGAATTCACAAAAGAATTTTTAGGTATTGTTAGTGTATTTTATTTTAAAAATAAATATCTTTACATACTATATATATTTATATTTATTTAAATACATCTTTTAAAATCAGGTGTGCTAGCTGGAGGCGCTGGTTCAGCTTGTATCAGTCGTTGGTATCTTCCTTTCCTTTCCTTCCTCGGTTGTATAAGTCTAGGTGCAAAATAGTGGTGCTGAAATATCAGACAATACACTATACAAAGGTGAATATCTACTCACAGTGTATGTTGCAGGTTACCGGCTCCTTCCCAATATGAAAAGACAATATCACAGATTCAGTAAAAAAGTTTGTCTTTATTTGGCTCGAGCCAAATAAAGACAAACTTTTTTACTGAATCTGTGATATTGTCTTTTCATATTGGGAAGGAGCCGGTAACCTGCAACATACACTGTGAGTAGATATTCACCTTTGTATAGTGTATTGTCTGATATTTCAGCACCACTATTTTGCACCTAGACTTATACAACCGAGGAAGGAAAGGAAAGGAAGATACCAACGACTGATACAAGCTGAACCAGCGCCTCCAGCTAGCACACCTGACATATTCACACAGACCTTGGGAGAGACTGTGGGACGGCTGCGGTTCACCAGAAGGGGAAAGTATTAATACATATTATACACCTGTTTGCATGTATATCTTTTAAAATCAGAATATACAAATATATATATCTCTGGTCTGAGGAAGGGGTCTGTGAACTCCGAAATGTTACCTAATAAATATTTTTTTCTATAAAACCCACTGAGTGCAGTCCTATGTTGAAGAATACTATATATATATATATATATATATATATATATATATATATATATATATATATATATATATATAAAATCTAATCTATCCATCCAAGTAAGATACTAATAAACACATCCTTCGAATATTAGAGGGACATAGAAAGAAAAGAATAGTCCCATAACTGGTTTTAAATTATCTATTTTACAAGCACATGCCTGATATTATATATAATACAGTTAACTTGTTTTAAATTTACGTATAAACACAACTCCAGCAATTAATGAGTGTTAAAGTCTTGTATTTTAACAAAGTGAAGGTGGGCTTTGCGGCCAATACGCTTCCAAAAGAGGCTGCTCTCAAAAAAGCCTCTAAGTGGGAGCCAAACTCAGCCAATCAGCGGTGCCGGAGTGCACATCACAATCACGGGGTCCCTGTCTCTCTTGTCTTGGGAGGCGTGGAGTCGGACTGTCGGTAAATGAATATTCAGAGAGAGCTGAGTCACACGTGTATGACAGTGACTGAGAGAACAAAGCTGGACTTGGAGGACCGAGGACGTTTGCCAGTGAGAGTGGGTGAGTTTTTCAGTTACACTAGGAATATCTGCGGCCCTGCATATATTGAGGTGTATTCTGAGAGACTGTTCTTTTATCAACAGTACATTGGAGCAGCGTATTTTAACATGATTCTTAGGAAAATAGGTGGTACTAGACAGACTAGTACTGAATTTGATGTACTGATAGTTAGATAGTGATTGATAGAGATAGTACTGATCTCTGATGTGGCCGTTTCTTTCCATCTTCCCGGGGTGCCTTCTCTCCACCTGCAAGAGCGCAATAGTTTAAAAGCTTTTTTTTTTTTTAAATGCTGGACTTTTTAATGGTGGCAGCCAGCAGATGGTGCTGAAGAGCACCGTTCAGCCAACAAACAAGAGGAGCTGCAGTTAGCAACAGTGTGAGCATGTGCTTCAGTGTCAGACAGTGGAATGGCTGCTTTTCAATAAGAGGAGGTAAGCCTTTTAGTAAGGATTTTTTTAGGAGTGTCAATCTGTGTTTGTAAATATGTCAGTTCTATGGCAGGGTCCAGGGCTCTGAGCATAACATTAGAGCACTTGGAATGGTGTGTTAGGAAATAAAGGGTGCAAATTAGACTTTTTTGGGGAACTGCAGATAAGGGGTTTATTGGTCAACGCTTCCCTTTGTATTTGCAGGACTCTTTTGGGAGTCATGTGGAGTCTTTGCAGGAGTCTTTAGGGGGAGCAAAAAATAGCTTGCACCTCCTTGTGTGCCCCCTGTGTGTGTTTGTGTCACTGTATGTTTGTGTGTGTCCTTGTGTGCTTTCCTGTGTGTATGTTTGTGTGTGTCCTTGTGTGCCCTCCTGTGTGTATGTGTCATTGTGTGTGTGTCACTATGTGTATGTTTGTGTGTGTCCTTATGTGCCCTCCTGTGTGTGTGTGTGTATGTGTGTGAGTGTCCATGTGTATATTTTTATGTGAGTGTGCCTGTGTGAATGTTTGTGTGAGTGTGTGTGTGGCCCTGTGTGAGTGTGTGGTTTCCCTGTGTGTATTTTGGTGTGAGCATTTGTGTCCCTGTGTGTATGTGTGGGTGGGTGCCCCTGTGTGTATGTTTGTGTTAGTGTGAGTATGTTTATGTGTGTCCCTGTGTCCATGTTTGTGTAAGTGTGTATGTGTCAGTGTGTCCCTATAGAGTAAAATACCTGCTACTAAAAGTCAACTTTTGCTTTTTTTTAACTCAGTTTGTGATTTCCGGCTGCTCTGGGGTTTTGAAGTTAAAGGACCAGTCAACACAGTAGTTTTGAATAGTCAACAAATGCATGATACAAAGACAAGGCAATAGCAATGTACCAAAAAAAAAGCAGTTAAAATAGCTATATTTTCATTTATATATTTAGATGTTCGATTGCAGCACATTTTGGCAGGTAACTGGTTAACACATTATTACATATATAATTAGTGCGGGGCAATTATAACTGCATTGCGCACGGTCTGTCACATAATACAAATTTAATTTTTTTATTAAGAAAGACTGAAACTCGAAGACTAGGGGGCCTATCTATCAAGCCGCCAACTTTGTTGCATTTGCCGGCACCAATACGCTCGCCTAACATCGCCTAACATCGCGGCCGCTGACCTGAATACAATCTCCATATTTCTAAAAAAAGCCGCAAAAAGTTGCGCACCAAGTACGGGATGATGAGCAGCGATTTTGCTGCTATTCGGCTTTTTACCAACTTCATTTATACCCTGTCACTAAACGCTGCCACCTATTCCGCCGCTCCAGGACCCCACCGCAACTAAATAAAAATATTAACCTCTATCCCGCCGCTTCCGGACCCCACCGCAACTAAACAAAAGTATTAACCCCTATCCCGCCACTCCCAGACCCCCACCGCAACTAAATAAGTGTATTAACCCCTAAACCCCTGGCCTCCAACATCACTACCACTAAGTAAACCTATTAACCACTAAACCGCCAGCCCCCCACATCGCCATAAACGAAATTAAGCTATTAACCCCTAAACCTAACAACCCGCTAACTTTACATTAAAATTACAATATCCCTACCTTATAATACATTAAAACTTACCTGTAGAATTAAAAGAAACTATATTAAACTAATAATTAACCTAACCTAACTATTATACTAAAATTACATTAAACTACCAATTAAATTAACTATGTTACATATTAAAAAAAAAAACTAACCCTACTCAAATTATTCAAATCTACAATAAAAAAAATTACTAAATTCCAAAAAAAACGAAAAAAACCCAAAAAACTAAGTTTAAAAAACAAACAAACCACAGTATCAAAAGTAAAAACAAATTATACCTAATCTAATAGCCCTATCAAAATAAAAAAGCCCCCCTCCCAAAATAAAAAACCCTAGCCTACAATAAACTACCAATGGCCCTTAAAAAGGCCTTTTTGTGGGGCATTGCCCCAAAGAAATCAGCTCTTTTACCTGTAAAAAAAAAATACAAACACCCCCCAAAAGTAAATTCCACCACCCAACCAACCAAACCCCCTCAAATAAAAAAATGTATTTGAAAAAATTTGAGCAGCTCTCATCCTATTGGCTGTTCAAATGAGCCAATAGGATTTAGCTCTCATCCTATTGGCTGATTGGAACAGCCAATAGGATGAGAGTTGCTCAAATCCTATTGGGTAATTGGAACAGCCAATAGGATTTTAGCAGTTCTAATCCTATTGGCTGATTGAAATCTTTCAGCCAATAGGAATGCAATGGACGCCATCTTGGATGGCATCACTTGCATTGAAGTTCCAGTTTAAGGCGGCGACTGCATGAAGAGGATGCTCCGCGCCAGATGTCTTCAGGATGGACCTGCTCCGCGCCGGATGGATGAAGATAGAAGATGCCGTCTGGATGAAGACTTCTTGCTGCCTGGATAAGGACTTCGCCGGCTGGATGAAGATCGAAGAGGCCGCCTGGATGAAGACTTCTTGCCGGCTGGATGGATCCTTCAAGCGGGACTTCAATAACTGTAAGTGGATTGTCGGGGGTTAGTGTTAGGTTTATTTAAGGGTTTTTGGGTGGGTTTTATTTTCAGATTAGGGACTGGACATGTAAAAGAGCTAAATGCCTAGATAGGTTTTTTATTTGGGGGGGGGGTTGGTTGGTTGGGTGGTGGGTTTTACTGTTGGGGGGGTGTTTGTATTTATTTTTTACAGGTAAAAGAGCAGGAAAGTTTAAATTTATTTGAAGATAGGGATGTTGTAATTTTAATTTAAAGTTAGCGGGTTGTTAGGTTTAGGGGTTAATAGCATAATTTATTTTTTGGCGATGTGGGGGGCTGAGGGTTTAGGGGTTAATAGGTTTAGTTAGTGGTAGTGATGTGGGAGGCCAGAGGTTTAGGGGTTAATACGTTTATTTAGTGTTGGCGATGTCGGTGCGGCAGATTAGGGGTGTTTAGATTGGGGTTTATGTTAGGGTGCTAGGTGTAAACGTAACTTGTTTTCAACCATAGAAATCAATGGAATATCTGGCAGCATCAAACATAAGCTATCGGTGCTTTCAGTCTCCCATTGATTTCTATGGCATCCGCGGCCTCCAGGGTGGCAGATTGAAAACCAGGTACGCTGGGCCGGAATAGCTGCGAGCGTACCTGTTAAAAGTTTGTTAACTTGGAAAAAGTGTCAAATAGAGCCGAATGTGTATTCGGAACATCTGTAATGACGTAAGCATCGATCTGCGTCGGATTGAGACTGGCGTATTGTATGTTATGTCACAAATGTCAACATTTGCCGGTCTGTAGGCTTTGATAACTAGGTTGGATCAAGCTAGTAACAATTACGCTGTGGAATTCCGGCGTATTTAGGGTTGACAGCTTGATAGATAGGCCCCATAGTGATCGTTTGCAGAACATTATCATAATTTAGTATTGCAAAATACCAATAATAATTTTTTATCCTATCGTATTTGTTAACTGTTCTAAATAATTATTTTTGTGAAATCTTTCCTAATTGCCAATGCGAATGTTTTGTTTGTGTATAAGTGTGTAATTTGTTGTTCTTTTTCTTTTCTTCCGTGATGCAGATTCAAACATATTTTTTGAATCCTCGTTTCGTGTAAATGTTATGTAGTATTTGTTGTAAATAATTGTGATTGTTGAATGCGAATCTACTATGTTGTGTGAGCAATTGTTGTTTGTACCTTTGGCATGATTATTATTGGTGTCCATTGAGTTGTATGTGTAATGTGAAAGAGCTATGTGTAGTTCTCGAGATATCGAGTGTTAGATGAAAAATCTGTTTATTTTTCAGTTTCCATTGATCTCTATGGGGGAATCCATTACGCGGCCGTGAATATGCAAGTGAAATAAATACGGTATTCGTGTTAAAGTGATGAGTAACGATGTTCTTGTCAGACTTGTAATACCTATGTTATGAAGAGTGAGCTTGTAATACCTACGTTATGAAGAGTGAGCATTAAACATTACGCATGTGCTATTCGTGCACAGCCATAACACAAAACTCATAATCTAGGCGAAAGTAAGAACTGCAAGTGGCCCTACCTAGAGGGAAAATTAATTGAATTGGTATTCTTAGTTGAAAAGCATATCTAGGTAGGCTCAGGAGCAACAATGCATTACTGGGAGCTAGCTGCTGATTGGTGGCTGCACAAAAATGCCTCTTTTCATTGGTTCACAAGATGCCTTTAGATAGTTCCCAGTAGTGCACAGCTGCTCCTTCAAAAAGGATACCAAGAGAAAGAAGCAGATTGGATAAAGAAGTAAACTGGAAAGTTTTTTTAAAATCACATGCTCTATTTGAATAATTAAAAATAAAAAAATGTTGGGTTTCATGTTCTTTTAAACTATGTACATGTAAAGGGAAGTAGGTTGTTTTATATTATAATTCATTATTATCAATCAACACTGACATATTTTAATAGTTGTATTAATTATTATTGATTATATATTTTTATTAATTTGAATAAATTAAATACTTAAGGCACCCTATTAGAACTCCTGTCGGCCATAGCGCACATGCAAATTCGTGTGTTCTTTATCTGAAATATAAGTGACTTTATTATACGACAGGATAATAATTGAAAATAATTAATACATCTATTAAAATAAAATAATTGATTTTAAGGGGACGTGAAACCCAATTTCGTTCTTTCATGATTCAGATAGAGAATAATATTTTAAATCTTGAGTCTACCTAGGTATCCTTTTCAGCAAAGAATATCAGGAGAACATAACAATTTAGATGATAGAAGTAAATTGGAATGTTGTTTAAAATTACATTCTCTGTCTAAATTGTGAAAGAAATATTTTGAGCTTCATGCCTCTAAAATGATTTATTATACATTTTAAGAACCTCAAAATCAATAATTTGTGATCATTATTAATATTTATTATATTTTATATCAAATAAATACATAACGCACCCTAATATAACTGCTGTTGGGATATCGCACATGCAAATTCCTATGTTCTTCATGCCCGTTAAGCTGACAGGAGTTATATTTGGGTGCGTTAAAGGGACACTGAACACAATTTTTTTATTTTGTGATTCAGATGAAATTTTAAGCAACTTTCTAATTTACTCCTATTATCACATTTTCTTCGTTTCCTTGCAATCTTTATTTGATAAAGAAGGCATCTAAGCTTTTTTTGTTCAGACCTCTGGATAGCACTTTTTTATTGATGGATGAATTTATCCACCAAACAGCAAGGACAACCCAGGTTGTTCACCAAAAATTGGGCTGGCATCTAAACTTACATTCTTGCATTTCAAATAAAGATACCAAGAGAATGAGGAAAATGTGATAATAGGAGTAAATTAGAAAGTTGCTTAAAATTTCATGCTCTATCTGAATCACAAAAGAAAAAAAATTGGGTTCAGTGTCCCTTTAAGTATTTATTTAATATAAAATATTTTAAAACTGTATATTAGAATAGTAAACAATAATAATACGACTATTAAAGTATGTCAGTGTGGATAATAATGACTTATTATAATTTATCAGAACCTCAAAATGAATAATACTGCTTATCGTTCCTGCGTTATCATTATCCACTTGCAATCTGGCCCTAAACTGGTATTTCCTCATCTACTTTAGGAACAGCAACGTCTAAATTAAGAAAGCAAAAAATTCCCTAAAAGAGAATGAATGTGCTTAATATAAAACAAATAAAAAGAAGTCCGTTTAAATATCAGAAGACTCCTGATCAACAATTAAACCCACCCTCTGTGAGAACACAGCAGCCACATAACTAGAAACATTAACCTAAACAGACTAAAAAACTAATAGAAGGTAAATTCTGAACTGACCTTTCTATGCTGAGTTGAAAACCGGAGTGCAGCCAACACTTCAGAAACTGCAGATTTTATGAGAAATGCATTATCATAGTTAATCATGAGTCACATAAATAAGCTGGAGGAAAAGCATCAGCTTTGTACAATAACACTTAACATTCGGCTAGATTACGAGTTTTGGCTGAAAAAGCCGAGTCTTGCAGGTATTTCTGTACCGTACACTTTTTTGGCCTTAACGCAGTGTAACTACTGCAGCTTTCAAAAAGTGCTTTTTCAATGGGACTTCCTTTGCGCCGGTATTACGAGTCTGCCTGGGAGGCCAAAAAGTGAGCGGTACAGCCCATAACTACAAGATCCATACCGTAAACTGAAAGTCAGTAGTTATGGGTTTTGCGCTACAAAGCTAAAAAGTACACTAACACCCATAAACTACCTATTAACCCCTAAACCGAGGCCCTCCCGCATTGCAAACACTAAAATAAAATTATTAACCTCTAATCTGCCGCTCCCGACATCGCCGCCACTAGAATAAACATATTAAACCCTAAATCGCCGCACTCCCGCATCGTAAACACTAGTTAAATATTATTAACCCCTAATCTGCTGTCCCTAACATCACCGCAACCTACATTATTAACCCCTAATCTGCCGCCCCCAACGTCGCCGCCACTATACTAAAGTTATAAACCCCTAAACCTAACCCTAAGTCTAACCCTAACACACCCTACTTTAATATAATTAAAATAAATCTAATTAAAAATTCCTATCATTAACTAAATAATTCCTATTTAAAACTAAATACTTACCTGTAAAATAAACCTTAAGCTAGCTACAATATAACTAATAGTTACATTGTAGCTATCTTAGGTTTTATTTTTATTTTACAGGCAAGTTTGTATTTATTTTAACTAGGTAGAATAGTTAGTAAATAGTAATTAACTATTTACTAAATACCTAGCTAAAATAAATACAAATTTACCTGTAAAATAAAACCTAACCTGTCTTACAGTAACACCTAACCTTACAGTACAATTAAATAAATTACATTAATTAAATCCAATTAACTAAATTACAAAAAAACTCACTAAATTACACTAAATAAAAAATAAATTATCAGACATTTAAACTAATTACACCTAATCTAATAGCCCTATCAAAATAAAAAAGCCCCTCCCCCAAAATAAAAAACCCTAGCCTAAACTAAACTACCAATAGCCCTTAAAAGGGCCTTTTGCTGGGCATTGCCCAAAATAAATCAGCTCTTTTACCTGTGAAAAAAAAATACAAACAACCCCCCAACAGTAAAACCCACCACCCACACAACCAACCCCCCAAATAAAACCTATTTAAAAAACCTAAGCTCCCCATTGCTCTGAAAGGGGCAATTGGATGGGCATTGCCCTTAAAGGGCATTTAGGTCTTTTTCCGCCCAAACCCTAAGCGCAACGGTTTGATTGGAACAGCAAATAGAATGCAAGCTCAATCCTATTGGCTGATTGGATCAGCCAATAGAATTGAAGCTCAATCCTATTGGCTGATTGCATCAGCCAATAGGATTTTTTCACCCTTAATTCTGATTGGCTGATAGAATTCTATCAGCCATTCGGAATTGAAGGGACGCCATCTTGGATGACGTCACTTAAAGGAACCTTCATTCTTCAGTCGTCGTCATCAGAAGAGGATGATCTGCGCCGGATGTCTTGAAGATGGAGCCACTCCGCGCCAGATGGATGAAGATAGAAGATGCCATCTGGATGAAGACTTCTGCTGTCTGGAGGACCACTTCTTGCCGCTTGGATGAAGACTTCTCCCGGCTTTGTTGAGGACTTCTTGCCGCTTGGATGAAGACTTCTGCTGCTTCGTTGAGGATGGATGTCGGGTCTTCAAAAACTGTAAGTAGATCTTCAGGGCTTAGTGTTAGTTTTTATAAGGGTTTATTGGGTGGGTTGTATTTTTAATTTAGGGCTTTGGGCAAGAAAAAAGAGCTAAATGCCCTTTTAAGGGCAATGCCCATCCAAATGCCCTTTTCAGGGCAATGGGGAGCTTAGGTTTTTTTAGTTAGGATTTTATTTGGGGGGGTTTGGTTGTGTGGGTGGTGGTTTTAACTGTTGGGGGGTTGTTTGTATTTTTTTTTTACAGTTAAAAGAGCTGATTTCTTTGGGGCAATGCCCCGCAAAAGGTCCTCTTAAGGGCCATTGGTAGTTTAGTGTAGGCTAGGGTTTTTTTTTATTTTGGGGGGCTTTTTATTTTGATAGGACTATTAGATTAGTTGTAATTAGTTTAAATATTTGATAATTTGTTTTTTATTTTGTGTAATTTAGTGGGGTTTTTTGTAATTTAGTTAATTGTATTTAATAAATGTAATTGATTCAATTGTAGTGTAAGGTTAAGGGTTAGTGTAACTCAGGTTAGGTTTTATTTTACAGGTAAATTTGTAAAAGTTATTTGCTAATAACTATTTAGTAACTAGTCTACCTAGTTAAAATAAATACAAACTTGCCTGTGAAATAAAAATAAAACCTAAGATAGCTACAATGTAACTATTAGTTATATTGTAGCTATCTAAGGGTTTATTTTACAGGTATTTAGTTTTAAATACGAATTATTTAATTATGAATAGTAGGTTTTATTAGATTTATTTTAATTACATTAAAGCTAGTGGGTATAAGGGTTAGGTTTAGGGGTTAATACCTTTAGTATAGTGGGGGCGACGTTGGGGGCGGCAGATTAGGGGTTAATAAGTGTAGGTAGGTGGCAGCGACATTGGGGGTGGCAGATTAAGGGTTAATAAGTGTAGGTAGGTGGCGGCAACATTTGGGGTGGCAGATTAGGGGTTAATAAGTGTAGGTAGGTGGCGTCGACATTGGGGGCGGCAGATTAGGGTTTAATAAATGTAGGTAGGTGGCGGCGACATTGGGGACGGCAGATTAGGGGTTAATAAGTGTAATGTAGGTGTCGGTGATGTAGGGGGCGGCAGATTAGGGGTTAATAAGTGTAATGTAGGCGTCAGCGATGTCGGGGCGGCAAATTAGGGGTTAATAAGTGTAATGTAGGTGTCGACGATGTCAGGGGCAGCAGATTAGGGGTTAATAAGTGTAATTTAGGTGTCGGCGATGTCAGGGGCTCAACGCAGCGCTGGTATTGGAGTGCGGTATGGAGCTCATAACGCAAAACTTGTAATCCAGCCGATAGGTAGGAATGTGTTCAAGAGACTCGGCTTCTAAGGTAGATTTATCGACAGAATCAGACAGCTCCATTATAGCATTGACAAAGCAAAGCAATAAACAATATTAACCACTTAAAAATAAAGCTTTTTGAGGAATGGAAAAATCCCCAGTCTAAAGTAGCTTACAAATTTACAAATTCAAGGCGCGCTAAGCCGAACTGCAAAACAAAGCAGGAAGACATATGAACTTCACATCCGAAGTCTAGATAATGCACAGCAATACTGAAGAACACACACAAAAAAATTCACAGTTTTAAGGGAGCCAAACCTGGTGTGCGCAAGACCAAGGACACACATGCGCTAACCCAATGACCGTAAACCAGCCAAAACATGAAAAATAATTAACATTACAAAGCGATCAGACGTACAACATACCAATGGGTGTTAAACTGACATGCATTAAACTTGCGTGCATCAATCCAATGCGTGTAAACCAGGAGGCCAATGCATGAAATTTAAACTAAATGAATCAAAAAACCCAACATGCTCAAAAAAGCAAGGGGAATACTGTAAATATTCTGTTCCAGGGTCATATACTGATATACTGTATAATAATAAATATACAGTATATATATATATATATATATATATATATATATATATGAAAATCTAAAAATACAAGTGCACAAAGAGATTCTTCATAGTGTAGATCGTTTAATAAAAAAAACAAATAGTGTTTGGAGTATCACCATCGAATGGATTACTTGTGAGCGCTCCGTTGTGCAGGTTTTCTTTGTACATACTATAAAGACTGAGGTACCTGTGAGGTGGGAGGGGTTTTATAGAGTTAGGTTTTGGGAATCTTTGCCTCCTTCTAGTGGTAAGAAGGAGTAAATCCCAGGAGTAATGGATCGTGGACTCTCACCACCTGTATGAAAGAAAAGTGTATTAATATAACAGTGTTGGTTATGCAAAACTGGGGAATGGGTGATAAAGGGATTATCTTTCTTTTTAAACAATAAAAAATGTCAAGTAGACTTGACTTTAAGCAAAATACAGCTCCACTTTTAATTTAGGCCATTGTGTGTAAAGACAATTTTATCACGTTCAATTTTTCATTGAACAATGTTGTAAAAGATGTTCTGATTCCAGCAGTTTACAGCCTGTCCTTGAATTTCTAACATAGTGTTAAGTATCAGGATGAGCTTAATATAAATGGTGTCACAGTCACTAATATTGCTGTGCCCTTCTGTGGAGAATTGGGGTTTCTGGCCCTTATCCAAGAGGTTAAAAACAATCAAATCAATCCTTTCGCTCCATCTGCTCCCTTGGCTGGCCTGTGGATTAAATTCAAAAGGGCTAAACTGCTAGCAATATAGAAACTGATGCCTAGGGATTCCTGGCAGACCTGGCAGGGATGGGTATGTAGCCCCTGCTGACAAGCCTCTGATAGCTATCCATCACCCACTGCACGCTGGTTTGCTTTGGCATAGCTCTGCTGCTCTTAGAAGTTAATGAGCCAAGGCTCAATGAATACCAGGCTCAGGACACAGAGAGAGCATATGGGCCGCAGGCAAATGTGATAGGCTGACTAGGGCTTGATCAATGGGCTCATCTGGAAAGATCAGACTAGATCAGCAATGCTTCGAACATCTGCACTGGATTGCACCTCCATAATATATTATGCATTGAACCAACTAATATCACTAAAACTGTATACAATGTCTAGGTAAGAAGCACTTTACCATGTTCTTGTACAACTTTGCTGCTTTTATCCTATATAATGCAGTTTCAGTGAAAAAAGGCAGTGCTGCAAAGCAAATATTATTTATATGGTAATTTATTTATGTTGTATATGTTTTTATATATACATGTTTTTAACACTGAAAACCATACATTTAAATAACAGCAGAATTTAAGACGCAGAATAATAAAAAAAATTAATGTATATATATATATATATATATATATATATATATATATATTATGCAGGTAAAGTAAGAAATTGGGTAACCTGCCATTACCCAAGTGGCTGTAGGTAAAGCCTAATAAATCTGTGCATCAAGTCACTGCATCAAACATATATACGATGCACTGTAATTCACACATCTTCACTATCTTTTTTGCTTCCGCCTAGGGGGTTCAAGGGGGGCAAAACCCCCTTGTAAACCTCATTCCCCAAGGTTCACTTGAAATGGATGCCAGAGGATCGGCGGGGCGCCTTTCTTGAACCCCCAGGCAGAGGCAAAATAAATATTGTTTTACTCGGGTTTCTGACTTTACCCTTTATATATATATATATATATATAAAACTATAACTATAACACACAGAAAAAGTCCAGAACTCACTCACAAGCTCTCAACTAAGATAAAAAGCAGCAATGGAAGAGTTAGTTACCCCATCTGGCCAAATGGGAAAAGCCCAGGTACCTCGTCAAGATCTCTTCCAAATAAACCTGGGTCCCTAAACAGCCACACAATGCAGGCTCACAATCAAACAACTGTGAAAAAAAGCAACTGTGAAAAAATGGAGGGTGCACAGGCTTCTGTAATCTCCCCAAACATATACAAAACACGGGTGGGGTCAGCACTCTCAGGCCGGACCGGGTACACATCCTATGACCCTGCAACATGCACAGCCCTGGGTGAAAACCAGCACTCTCAGGAAGCTGCTGGACTTTTTCTGTGTGTTATATTACATTTTTTTTGTACTTTTCCCTGTTTGGGCCTTGCACCCAGGCCTGACTGGGGTTAACTGCCTGTGGCTCTGGTGACAGTGCAGCTAGGGTTTCCACCTCAGCCATGTTTTCCTGGACACTTATGAGTTACACATGCTGCAGGGTGTGCAGGGAGGAACATGTATTGTGTTTCTGGACAGCACTATTCATATTCCTCCCTGCACACCCTGCAGCGGGTGTAACTTATAAGTGTTCTGTATTTTAAGGGACGGGTGGCAACCCTAAGTGCAGCTTCCTGAGAGTGCTGGTTTGCACCCAGGGCTGTGCATGTTGCAGGGTCATAGGATGTGTACCCGGTCCGGCCTGAGAGTGCTGACCCCACCCGTGTTTTGTATTTGTTTGGGGAGATTACATAAGCCTGTGAACCCTCCATTTTTTCACAGTTGCTTTTTTTCACAGTTGTTTGATTGTGAGCCTGCATTGTGTGGCTGTTTAGGGACCCAGGTTTATTTGGAAAAAACCTTGACGAGGTACCTGGGCTTTTCCCATTTGGCCAGATGCGGTAACTAATTCTTCCATTGCTGCTTTTTATCTTAGTTGAGAGCTTGTGAGTGAGTGCTGGACTTTTTCTATGTGTTTATATTAAAATATATATTTTTTGTAATTTTCCCTGTTTGGGCCTTGCACCCAGGCCTGACTGGGGTTAACTGCCTGTGGCTCTGGTGACAGTGCAACTTCCTGAGAGTGCTGGTTTGCACCCAGGGCTGTGCATGTTGCAGGTTCATAGGATGTGTACCCGGTCCGGCCTGAGAGTGCTGACACCACCCGTGTTTTGTGTGTATATATATATATATATCTCCAGAAGAAAGCGCACTCCACAGGTCTTATATGTAGTTTAAATGTCACCTTTATTGTGAACGTTTTCGGTTTAAAACAAACCGTCCTCAGACTCTCAGTACTCAGTACCTGTGGAGTGCGCTTTCTTCTGGAGAAAACTAATGCTTTTTGCTGCACCCTGGGCTGTTGATACCACATTTTCTGGAGTGCACACTGTCTGGAAGCTATATATATATATATATATATATATATATATATATATATATATATATATATATATATATATATTGTATTGCATTTAATACATAATCAAAATTCTGTTGATTCTGTTGAAAGGCTATTGTGTCTATTGAATGCAACCAGTAAAGTGTACCACTGTGAAAAATTGCCACTTTAAAATGTCCTAAATAAAGCAAGAAATAGTGTAATATTTGCTATAGTGAAATCTACCATTCCAATATGTTAACCCTTAGGGTTAGATAAACCTAGAATAACTCAAACAAATGTTAAATGCTTAGGATATAAAAAAAATATATGTAAGTTAAAACTAAATAAACATACACTATTTTGTTCTACTGTTCTTAATTCATCTTAATCCACAAAACAATAAAAAAAGTAGCTTATATTAATTATTTAATTAACTAATTAATTAATTAATTAACTAACTAATGCTTATTAAATCCATTCACACTCATACTTTTGTTAAATAGCATTTAAAAGAGTTCCCAAGAAAGAGAAAGAAAACACAAAGGGCCAGATTACAAGTGGCACGCTTAATATTTTTATCGCTTGTGCACTAACCACTCAAAGTTACATTTTAATGCGGCTGGGTTTGCAAGCGTATTATAAGTAAAAAATGATCTCCCCTGCAATAGGTCAGGCACACTAACTTCTGGACTTTGGATATCGCAACCTCGCTTCTCCCATAGACCTCTATGGGGTGCGCTAATAAAGAACCCACAAAAACTAACAGTTATCACTCCCAAGCTAACCCAACACTGCACTAGACCAGCAGCGCTAAACCAGAAGTAAAAAGTACTTTAAATTCCAATGTTCTTTACATAGCAGAACATTTTCTTTTTCTTTTAAAATATTTATATCTTTTTGTTGTTGTATATATATATATATATATATATATATATATATATATATATATACATCTATTATATATATATACATCTATTTGAAAACATACACGCACACATATATATATACATATACATATATATATATATATATTTATATACAGATTTATATAGACATAACTATTTAAAAATACATAGAACATTGGTAAAGTATGTCTATTAAAACACATTAAAGCATATAAAACATATAAAAATGTATTTAAAATTATGTTGCATTTTTAAAAGGTAGTTGACGGGAAAGGGTTTAAAAGTCAATGGTGGTCATGTTTTTCCATGACCACCCGGCTACATTTTTAGCCAATAATAAGCTAAAATTAGCCAGTATTAAAAATGTAAATTTTTTGTGTGCAAATTATCATTAAATACATTTGTGTTAAATTATGCAATTAATTTGTGCTTTGGATAGCTGAAAATGGTTACTTTAAAATGCCACCCATCTGGCAAAATCTTCTGTGGAGAACACTGTGAATATACTGATCTAGTACAGTTTCTATTTGTGCTTGAGTGCAACTTTTTTCTTTTCAACTTGTAATATGCACGTTAGTGTGGTCGCAATATTGCTTTTCTCTTCCCACACTAACACTGGCGCACCACTTGTAATCTAGCCCAAAATTAGTGCATTCATTACAGAAAGGATCACAGTGGTGTTAATATAGGAGCACATAGATTTAAGGAAGTTAATAAACATAATTATAGAAAAGGTGATTGACTGGACTTTAAAATCTCCTGGCCACCTTAAAAATGCTATAGAGAGACAAAAATAATGTTATTGGCTTCTGGTGGATTAAAGAATTTATAGAATGTGAAAACGGTGGAAATCCCCCTTTCCACATCTTCTTTGGCACTTAAACAGTTTCTGCAATTTAATGAATACATTTTAAGACCTTTTCTAATTCCTGTACTTTTTTTTATTTTTTTATTTTTGTTTATTATTTGTTTTGAGGTTGAAAACAAATGACAATACAAAATTGGCAAACACCAAAAGGCCAACAGTCAACGAGAATGGTTAGATTAAAGGGACACTAAACCCAATTTATGATTCATGATTCAGATAGAAAGTTGCTTAAAATTGCATGCTCTAATGTACTCCTATTATCAATTTTTCTTCATTCTCTTACTATCTTTATTTGAACAGCAGGAATGTGATACATAGGATCCGGCCCTTTTTTGGTTGAGAACCTGGGTTATGCTTGCTTATGGGTGGGTAAATGTCAGCCTCCAATATTCAAGCGCTATCAGTGGTGCTGAACCTAAAATGGGCTGGCTGCTAAGATTTACATTCCTGCTTTTAAAATAAAGATGGCAAGAGAACAAAGAAAATTTTATAATAGGAGTAAATTAAGAAAGTTGCTTAAAATTTCATGCTCTATCTGAATCATGAAAGAAAAAAATTGGGTTCAGTGTCCCTTTAAGAAAAATAAAATTACATCTGTTAAAAGGATTGTTGATATACAGTACATAGCTTTATGGTATACCATTTCTATAAAGGTTAAACCATATCTATTTACATAGAGACATATAAATTAGCTAGTAGAACAAGGAACCAAGGCCCAGATTACGAGTTTTGCGTTATAGGCTGTGTGGTGCTAACGAGCAGTTTTGTCTCACCGCTCACTTACATGCAGCGCTGTTATTATGAGTTTTCAGAAACCCGTCGTTAAAAGACTAGCAGTGGGCGTTGAGCAAAATTTTGCTCATTACCGCACTCCAATACCAGCGCTGCTTACGTTAGCGGTGAGCTGATGTAACGTGCTCATGCACGATTTCCCCATAGGAATCAACGGGGAGAGCCGGCTGAAAAAATTCTAACACCTGCAAAAAAGCAGCGTAAAACTTAACGCAGCCCTATTGATTCCTATGGGGAAATACATTTTATGTCTACACCTAACACCCTAACATAAACCCTGAGTCTAAACACCCCTAATCTTATACTTATTAACCCTAATCTGCTGCCCCCGACATCGCAGACACTTACATTATATTTATTAACCCATAATCTGCTGCTCCGGACACCGCTGCCACCTACATTATACTTATGAACCCCTAATCTGCTGCCCCCAACATCGCTGAACCCTACATTATATTTATTAACCCCTACTCTGCCGCCCCCAATGTCGCCGGCACCTACCTACACTTACACATATTAACCCCTAAACCGCCGCACTCCCTCCTTGCAAACATTAGTTAAATATTATTAACCCCTAATCTGCCGGCCCTAACATCGCCGCCACCTACCTACATTTATTAACCCCTAATCTGCCACCCCCAACGTCGCCGCCATTATATTAAAGTTATTAACCCCTAAACCTAAATCTAAGCCTAAACCTAACACCCCCTAAATTAAATATAATTAAAAGAAATCTAAATAAATATTCATATCATTAACTAAATTATTCCTATTAAAAACTAAATACCTGTAAAATAAACCCTAAGCTAGCTACAATATAACTAATAGTTACATTGTAGCTATCTTAGGATTTATATTTATTTTATAGGCACGTTTGTATTAATTTTAACTAGGTAGAATAGTTATTATATAGTTATTAACTATTTAATAACTACCTAGCTAAAATAAATACAAAATTACCTGTAAAATAAAACCTAACCTAAGTTACAATTACACCTAACACTACACTATAATTAAATGAATTCCCTAAATGAAATACAATTAAATAAAATTAGCTAAAGTACAAAAACAAACAAATACTAAATTACAGAAAATAATAAACAAATTACAAGATTTTTAAACTAATTACACCTAATCTAATCCCCCTAACAAAATAAAAAGCCCCCCCAAATAAAAAAAAGTCCTACCCTACACTAAATTACAAATAGCCCTTAAAAGGGCCTTTTGCGGGGCATTGCCCCAAAGTAATCAGCTCTTTTACCTGTAAAAAAATTACAAATCCCCCCTAACATTAAAACCCACCACCCACACAACCAACCCTACTCTAAAACCCAATACCCCCTTAAAAAAACCTAACACTAACCCCTTGAAGATCACCTTACCGGGAGAAGTCTTCATCAAACGGGGCCGAAGTCCTCAACGAAGCCGGGAGAAGTCTTCATCCAAGCCGGGGCGAAGTGGTCCTCCAGACGGTCAGAAGTCTTCATCCAGATGGTGCGGAGCGGGTCCATCTTCAAGACATCCGACACGGAGCATCCTCTTTATCCGACGGCTAACACTGAATGAAGGTTCCTTTAAATGACGTCATCCAAGATGGCGTCCCTTCAATTCCGATTGGCTGATAGAATTCTATCAGCCAATTGGAATTAAGGTAGAAAAAATCCTATTGGCTGATGCAATCAGCCAATAGGATTGAGCTGGCATTCTATTGGCTGATTGGAACAGCGAATAGAATGCCAGCTCAATCCTATTGGCTGATTGGATCAGCCAATAGGATTGAATTTCAATCCTATTGGCTGATTGCATCAGCCAATAGGATTTTTTCTACCTTAATTCCGATTGGCTGATAGAATTCTATTAGCCAATCGGAATTGAAGGGACGCCATCTTGGATGATGTCATTTAAAGGAACCTTCATTCAGTGTTAGCCGTCAGATGAAGAGAATGCTCCTTGTCGGATATCTTGAAGATGGACCCGCTCTGCGCTGGATGGATGAAGCTAGAAGATGCCATCTGGATGAAGACTTCTGACCTTCTGGAGGACCACTTCGCCCAGCTTGGATGAAGACTTCTTCCGGCTTCATTGAGGACTTCGGCCCGGTTGGATGAAGACTTCTCCCGGTAAGGTGATCTTCAAGGGGTTAGTGTTAGGTTTTTTTAAGGGGGTATTGGGTGGGTTTTAGAGTAGGGTTGGTTGTGTGTGTGGTGGGTTTTAATGTTGGGGGGGATTTGTAATTTTTTTACAGGTAAAAGAGCTGATTACTTTGGGGCAATGCCCCGCAAAAGGCCCTTTTTAAGGGCTATTTGTAATTTAGTGTAGGGTAGGGCTTTTTTATTTTGGGGGGGCTTTTTTATTTTGTTAGGGGGATTAGATTAGGTGTAATTAGTTTAAAAATCTTGTAATTTGTTTATTATTTTCTGTAATTTAGTGTTGTTTTTTTGTACTTTAGCTAATTTTATTTAATTGTATTTAATTTAATTTAGGGAATTAATTTAATTATAGTGTAGTGTTAGGTGTTAGTGTAACTTAGGTTAGGTTTTATTTTACAGGTCAATTTTTCTTTATTTTAGCTAGGTAGTTATTAAATAGTTAATAACTATTTAGTAAGTATTCTACCTAGTTAAAATAAATACAAACTTGCCTGTAAAATAAAAATAAATCCTAAAATAGATACAATGTAACTATTAGTTATATTGTAGCTAGCTTAGGGTTTATTTTATAGGTAAGTATTTAGTTTTAAATAGGAATAATTTAGTTAATGATAGGAATATTTATTTAGATTTCTTTGAATTATATTTAATTTAGGGGGGTAGGTTTAGACTTAGATTTAGGGGTTAATAACTTTAGTATAGTGGTGGCGACGTTGGGGGCAGCAGATTAGGGGTTAATAAATGTAGGTAGGTGTCGGCGATATTAGGGACGGCAGATTAGGGGTTAATAATATTTAACTAATGTTTGCGAGGCGGTATAGGAGTTAATATATTTATTATAGTGGCGGCAATGTCTGGTTCGGCAGATTAGGGGTTAAAAAAAATTTTTAGTGTTTGCGATGCGGTAGGGCCTCGGTTTAGGGGTTAATAGGTAGTTTATGGGTGTTAGTGTACTTTTTAGCACTTTAGTTAAGAGTTTTATGCTACGGCTTTGTAGTGTAAAACTCTTAACTACTGACTTTAGAATGTGTTACCAGTCTTGACAGGAGAGCGTCTACCGCTCACTTTTTGGCAGACTCGTAATACCGGTGCTATGCAAGTCCAATTGAAAAAAAAGGATAAGCAATTTACGTAAGTGGATTTGTGGTATTTCCAAGTCTGGCCAAAAAAGGGAGCTGTGAGCCTGTACCTGCAAGACTCGTAATACCAGCGGGCGTTAAAAAGCAGCGTTAGGACCAGCTAACGCTGCTTTTTAAGCCTAACGCACAACTCGTAATCTAGCCGCAAGTTAGGTATCCCTACCAGGGTAATACTGAAAACTTTGCAGGTGAATATTCCCAACTGGTCTAAATAAATAAATAAAGATAAACTGGTAATAAGGGTGAGAGATGTCGTAAGGCAACAGATTAAGAGCTATGGTGCCAATTTATGATAGTCTATTATTTTTGGAATTTGGATGTCTAATAAGCGACCTATAAGCTTAGAGCCCACCTATCCCCTGTCTCAGCCACTGACAGTAAGTGGATCCAATAGGCATAATATTGTACAAGTTGGCACAGTCAACTCCTCAGGCCTCTAATCATAAAACAGTAGGTGACATTCCCAATATGAATTAAAGAGAAAGTTTTCCTGACATATATTTTATGAATACAGTGATATTGAAACTCAGTAGCCCTATTTCACTATCATTATCACTAGCATTAACTTAGAGACAGCAATAATGCTATATCACTAGCATTGACTTCTAGACAGGTGGGTCGGCTGTCTTTAAATCATGTTTACACAAAATAGACTGTGTGTTCATGAAAATAAAAAATGTTTTCTGTGTAGTAACACTTTAAATGATGTATACATAAATTCAGCTTTCATTCTCTAGAGCTTCAAAATCAAGCTCTAGATGTAAAAACACTGGAAACTCCAAATAGGAGGCAAAGGCAAATACAGAGACCGATATCCCAGCTTCACAAGGAATGAATCAGAAGTGGTAAAAGGATATAACACTTTATTAAAAACAAGTCACAATGCATACAAATGAGACTGTCCCAATCATAGACCACTGCAAACAAAAGACCGTGTTATCACAATGTCAGTTGAATGCCGTTTTAGTCCGGTATGGAACAAGGCTTTGCCCCTTTTGTGATGTCACTACGCTCCGACATACGTTTCGCCAATCACAGCTTAAACAGTGTTAAACAAAGTCCTTTATCTTAAAGGTTGGTCAAAGAAATTAAGCAAATCTTGATAATAATAAGAGAATACAATAATAATAATTTAAAATACAACCCACAATATCATCATATACAAAATAAAAAATCAATGTTAAAAATGCAATGTTAAAAACTATTATAACATAGATCGATATGGGAAATGAACCCAGGTCCTTATGAATCACAAGAAAATTACTAAATTCATGACTTGGCGTCCTGCGCTATTGCAATAACCCAACGTACATTAGACTTTTAGGCATGTTAGGTATATTTCCTATTACTAACTGGAATCGAACAAGTGACAATGCAAAGAATACCATATATTCAGTCTTAGCCCCCTCAGATATTGAGTATTGAAGGTAGGTGAAAGAAACGTCTATATATATCCAAAATGTTTAGAAAGTCACACTGTGATCCTAAACACATAAAGTTACATTTAGGAATACAAAAAGCTCAATTGCATTGGAGAGGTGGGGACATAAATGCGATATTGGGAAGATTAGAAATTAAATGGATCTTTGATCTGAATACATTCATCCCATACGGTCTTAATAAAGACTTTGAATTACACCATTTTCTAGAATAAAATTCTCTTCTGGTTACACTTTCTAAATATATCATATATATATATAGATGTTTCTTTCACCTACCTTCAATACTCAATATCTGAGGGGGCTAAGACTGAATATATGGTATTTTTTACATTAAGGTCACTAGTTCGATTTCAGTTAGTAATAGGAAATAATATATAAATTGTTTTTTAGAACTAATGATATATTGAGTGTTAACATGCCTAAACATCTGATGGATTATTGCAATAGTGCAGAATGCTAAGTCATGTGTTTAGTCATTTTCTTGTGATTCATAAGGACCTGGGTTCGTTTCCCATGTCGATCTATGTTATAATAATTTTAAACATTACATTTTTAAGATTGATTTTTATATTTTGTATATGATGATATTATGGATTATATTTTAAATCATGAATATTGTATTGTATTGTATTACAATACATCGAAATTTGCTTAATTTCTTTGACCAACCTTTAAGATAAAGGACTTTGTTTAACACCTGTGAGAAAACTCAGGATCCAATCAGAAGTGGAATTACAGCTATATAAGGATTTCAGAACAAACTTGAAGTCATCCTCGAAAAAGCCAAGCTGTGATTGACAAAACGTACGTGGGAGCTTAGCTTAGAGACGTCACAAAAGGGGCGGAGCCTTGTTCCATACCGGACCAAAACGGCATTCAGCTGACATTGTGATAACACGGTCTTTTGTTTGCAGTGGTCTATGATTGGGACAGTCTCATTTGTATGCCTTGTGACTTGTTTTTAATAAAGTGTTATATCCTTTTACCACTTATGATTCATTCCTTGTGAAGCTGGGATATCGGTCTCTGTTTTTGCCTTTGCCTCCTATTTGGAGTTTACAGTGCTTTTACATCTAGAGCTTGATTTTGAAGCTCTAGAGAATGTGAGTATCATTCTTTGGTCTTTTGGAATAATTTATAACCACAGGACTTCACTATATATGTGTTTCTTCTTTTTTCCCTGAGGTTCACCTGCTGTTCGTTGCCATTGTGATTACCTACTTTGGGAAATTTATCCTGTTTTGTGCACATGTGTTGATCATTTTATTTGATTGTGATTTGAGCAAGTTTATATATTGGTTTTGTTTGATAAATTCAGCTTTACTGTACATTTGTCACACTGGGAAATGTCACCACTAAAATCCAAACAAGATTGGTATGGCTGAAAAGGTATAGATAACATGGAGTACAGTGCTTTGAATATTAGAAACCCCCAGCAATGTTTCCCCATTAAAATATAGGTTGCTCCTATGGAAAACCCTTGAAACTAGCACAGAAGGCCTATATAATCTTCATGTCTTTGAACTACTTTGTTAATAAAGACAAAAAAACAACAACTTCCTATTAAACTATAGGAGCTGGGGATGTTGTATAAGAAAAATGTATATACAGTGTTTAATGTATATGTATTGTATAGTATTTTAGAATATGTATGTAAACTTTAGGTGTGATTGTAAAAAACTTGCGCATTCTGGAAATATTAATATTGCTGACGCTCACTCACGCTCTCAAAATAAGTAAAAATAATAAAGCCTGTATATACATATATCATATACCCACAATCCCCCTGCTCCTATAGGTGTATTATTGATGTGTTCATATTATTTTTGTATTGTAAGAACAGGGGTTGAGTTTCCGTTGACACATAAGTTGTAATGTCATTCAGTACTGTGTAAAGGGACATTTACATTATACCATCATTTGATGTGAGGATGCTGCTTTGAATATATCGACCGTATCAGAGAAGCATCGCCACCCACTAAAATGTATGGTAAGATGCCTCTCTGAGCTGCTGCATTTTAACAGTTCTGTTAGCCCTTATTAATATTTACCGGCATTCTTGACATTGTGACGAATCCCTTTTGAATATCTCACCCCCTCGCAGCACTTTTGATCATCAGGGCCTAAGTGAGAACCACATTGGTAAAATGACGGCTTCCAGAATATTTGGTAAATATATACAACTTAGATCAGTTCTTGCTTAGAGAAGATGTTGTTTGTCTAAGAAAATAGCTTTACATTTTCATTAAGATGTCATACAAAGATTGCCAAGTCTAACAATGCCTATTATTTTGTCAAACTATGAAGAAGAACAATGACAGAGTATTCTAGGGAAACTAGCTCTTATGTCTATTTCTAAGATGTTTCCCAGTCTGCTTGACGGGTCAGAATGACAGATGATAGGATATTGATGAAAGCTGAGATGTTTAACCTGTTCATTAACAAAGTGGTCACTAAACATAAACACATTAAAAAAAACATTACAGTTAAAAAAATAAACTGCTAAAGATGAAGATGAATTCAGGAAGAAAAAGATTTAAATGGGTTGTATTTAATTATTTGTTTAACAATAGGAAGAAAATTGATAATTTTCCCAGGTTCAAACCTAATCTTAAAGGGGATGAAAATGGTTCGTAATAAAATAATTGTGATTGTTCTAAATTTAGAAATGGGTTAAAAGACCAGGAAAAAAACATTTCAGAAAAGATGATGAAAATGTGCTGCTTTAGTATGTTTCATTTTGTCATATTGTAGCATTTATCTAACAGTATTCTCATCCGTTGGAGAATTCTTCCAGCTACCACTGTCACTGGCTTAGCCTATGCTTTTAAATATCCCTGTGGGGCAAGGAAGCTCATGGCTTGACAAGACATGACAAGTGCTGGAGGCAACTGGTTTGCTGCTATGTGTACATTTGATGGAAGCAATAATTAATTGCCCTTTCCATTCCTCTACTGGCCAAAAGCAGCATTTCCAACCCTGACCTATAGTAGTCAAATACCCCAAACAACATCAACATTATTTCATTAATACAACAGGACAGGTTTTTACTTTTCATGTACAACAGAACATGAAAAGTACACACCCAATGCCATAAAGAGTCGCAGCAGCTGAAACATATTTGCTTAAAAATTGGAATTAGGAGGATTTCTGTATTACTTCTTTAAAATACAAAATTCAATGAACTATATTATTTTATTTAATCAATTAGTAAATTCAACTTTTGTCTAATAGTCACTTTTTATTATTATCCATACATATTTCTGGTTATTAAATTCCGAAAAAGCCTCCAAGGGACATTAAATAATTTTTTTTATCTATGCACCCGAAATTAATTACTATATAGAAAAATAGATGAATGCATAATACATGTTTTAAAAGTATCTTTTTAGCAAACATTCCTTGAAATGTCTTGAGTGTTTTACTCTCATCCTTATTACTGTGCCCAGTTGAGGGTTGTTATAAATGAGATCCTACACATTTCAACCAATCACAATGCAGCGTATAAGAAGGACAGGGTAAATGCACTCCAGCTTCTTTAGTGGGAGTGGAAAAAAGACACCATTTTCAGACTTAGATTTCATGAAAAGCAGGCAACATAAATAATGAAGGTCATTGCAAAGATTGGTTTTTGAATTTCGCATGTAGAACGTATGTTATTACCGAAATTCAAATTATAAATCCGAATGTTGATAAGAACGAATTTTCTTAAAAATTCTATAATCGAATGTTATTTACAGTTTTCGAATGTCACTTTCGAATTCGAATGTTTATAATTATATCGAATGTCCACATTCGAAATTTCGAATTTAACATTCTATTTAACAAATACTATTCAGAAGTTCAATAGTTCATGTAGTAGGGCGGGAATCTAGTAAATTGATACATAATAGATACAAATATATAATTTCGAATGTTTCTATATTGAATATTGCATAATTCGAATATTACATTTAAAGAACGCATTAGAAATACTATTACAAACATATAAATTCAAATTTTTCGAATTTGAATATTGCATAATTTGAATATTACATTTAAAGAAAAAGCATTAGAAATACTATTACAATCTAAATTCGAATTTTTCGAAAATAATATTTTCGAATGTGATCATAAAATTCAAAACCGAGCATTCAAAAATCAAATGTTAGAATGTTATGTATACATTCGAAATTCGATTTGAACGAACGAATATGTTAAAATTCGTGCCTTTTTTCCAATGTTGCAAAACATTCGCCCATCCCTAGTCCTTACCACCTCTATTGAAAGTTCATATGATGAACAAACCACTCTTTACATAAAGGAGTGATTCCTCAAATATCTCCTAAGCCTATTACCCTCTAACTGGAGATCATAGCGGTTTATTATTAAAATACGTTTAATCAACAATTTTAGAAAAAGAAAAGTTATTACATAATCATAATATTAAAGGGATAATAAACCCAATTTTTTTCTTTCATGATTCAGATAGAGCATGCAAATTTAAAGTACCAGTCAACACAGTAGATTTGCATGAGCAACAAATGTAAGATAACAAGACAATGTAATAGCACTTAGTCTGAACTTGAAATTAATAGAAGATTTTTTTTCTGACAATTTTAAAAGTTATGTCTATTTCCACTCCCTCAGTACCATGTGACAGCCATCAGCCAATCACAAATGCATATACGCTTAGTCTGTGAATTCTTGCACATGCTCAGTAGGAGCTGGTGCCTCAAAAAGTTTAAATATAAAAAGACTGTGCATTTTTTCTAATGGAAGTAAATTGGAAAGTTGTTTAAAATGTAATTCTCAATCTGAATAATGAAAGTTTACTTTTGACTTGAGTGTCCCTTTAAAGGGACATAATACTCATATGCTAAATCACTTGAAACTGATGCAGTATAACTGTAAAAAGCTGACAGGAAAATATCACCTGAGCATCTCTATGTAAAAAAGAAGATATTTTACCTCACAATTTCCTCAGCTCAGCAGAGTAAGTTCTGTGTAAAAAAAATATACCTTAGCTGCTGCCCAGCTGCAAGTAAAAAAAATAATGAAGAAATGAACAGCAGCCAATCAGCATCAGCAGTACTGAGGTCATGAACTATTTTACTGTGATCTCATGAGATTTCATAGTAAACTTCCTTAAACTGAATAGGGAAATAATATGAGTGTGCACGAAAGCTCACTCCCTTAGCTGTCCTGGGACAGACATACTGGTTTGCTGCTTAGAAGTCCTTTACAATGGGATGTGGCTACTGAGGAACTTTTGAGGTAAAATATCTTTCTTTTTTACATAGAGATGTTCAGGTGATATTTTCTAGTCAGCTTTTCACAGCTATGCTGTATCACTTTCAAGTGTTTCAACATTTGGGCATCATGGCCCTTTAAGCAAACGTTTAATTTTCTCCTACTATCAATTTTTCTTTGTTCTCTTTCCATCTTTGTTTAAAAAGTAGGAATTTAAAGCTTAGGAGCCGGCCCATTTTAGGTTCTGCACCCTGGATATTGCTTGCCTATTGGTGGTGGCTACATTTAGCAAACCAATAAGCAAGCATAACCCAGGTTCTGAACCAAAAATGGGCCTGGCTCCTTTACATTTTTGTTTTTGTTAATAAAGATAGCAAGAGAACGAAGAAAAATTAATAATAGGAGTAAATTAGAAAGTTGCTTAAAATTGCATACTCTATCTGAATCATGAAAGAAAAAAAAATTAAGTTTAGTGTGCCTTGAAGCCCCTGAATTGGCACCAAACTTAGACATTTTTTTAAATTATTTTTATTGAGGAAATATACAGTACAGAATAAGAGCATACATGTAGATACAGCAAATTCATTGCAATCCACATGTTCAAGGAAGATTTTACAAAGCAAAGCGTCAGAGAAATAGTAACTACACATCTTGCCGCTGCCTTTGTAGAAACACTTTAATACTGCAATATTTTTATCTCTCATTCTCAATAAAGACAGAGGTGGGAGCCAGATAAGTCATTTATACGTTTCAGCTTGCAACATCTCATTGCACCGTACAGATACAGAGATGTTAACTATATAAGCCCCTAATAAAGACATTTGATTTTCTCATTTTTCATATGAAATGGAACTTAAAGAACAAAAAAAAACAAACAAACTGTGATGTCAGATAGGGATGGGCGAATGTTTCGCAACATTCGAAAAATGAAATTAATTTTAACACATTCGTTCATTCGAATCGAATTTCGAATGTTTACATAACATTCTAACATTCTTTTTGAAAAATTTGAATTTATATTTGTAATAGTATTTCTAATACTTTCTTTAAATGTAATATTCTAATTATGCAATATTCTATATAGAAACATTTGAAATGATATATTTGTATCTATTATGTATCAATTTACTAGATTCCCTCCCTACCACATGAACTATTGAACTTCTGAATAGTATTTATTAAATAGAATGTTAAATTCAAAATTTCAAATGTGGACATTCAATATAATTATAAACATTCGAATTCGAAAGTGACATTCGAAAACTGTAAATAGCATTCGATTATAGAATTTTTAAGATTATTCGTTCTTAACATTCGGATTTATAATTCGAATTTCGGTAATAACATTCGTTCTAACATTAGAAATTCGGAAATTTACACATTCGTCCATCCCTAGTGACAGAACAAACAATGGAATCTGTAATAGACTATAGACCAGTTTTATATCTTAGGAGCTGGACTGCCATAAATTTAAGAAACAGATCTGATTTATGGTAACAGCTGAGAAACTACACCAAATTGCTTCTAATGGGCTAGATTACAAGTGGAGCTGTATTGAACACACCACTTGCAAACTAACTCCGCTAGAACTGTTAGCGCTCCACTCATAATCTGGCCCAATATCATTTACAAAGGCTTATGAAGGAATGATACAAACATACACTGTTATTGCATTCTCTACAATTGTAATTTAGTCAATAAATAAGCTATAGGGGAAGAATTGTAAAAGTGCTCAGCATTGTTAAATAAATATGAAGGGTCAAAGTTTAAAATTATAATGCAGACTAACTAAGGTATTATGTGTCTCACACCATCCCTATTATGGGCCAGATTACAAGTGGAGCATTATTTAACATTCCCGCTTGAGCATTAACTCCGCTAGAAGTAAGCTTTTTGCGCGTGTCGGGTAGCGCTCTTATTATAAGTTGAAAGTAAACTTTTTTCACTCTTGCACTAATCCAACTCTTGTGAAAAGCCAAACTTAGAATATTGTGCGCACGATAACCTATTACCCCATAGAAGTCAAAGGAGCAAAAAAAGTGTAAAAAATAAAATAAAAAAACAAACACCCTACTCACACGCAATCCTTATTGCATATTCTCAAGTGCGCTAACTCGACATGAAAATATGAATATTTCACATTTCAATGCTCTTCACATAGAAGAATATGTTCTATTTATTCATAAATACATATTTCTACATATATTTGATGGTATTTTGCACAAATATATATTTATACCTATATATAAATATAATTATATATAGGTATAGATATATACAGATATATATATAGGGATACCTATTTATAAATACATAGAACATATTCTGCTATTTGCAGAACATTGGAATGTGAAAACGCATTTTCGACTTAAGCAAAATTAATCTAGTGCAGTAAGTGTTGGGTTAGCATGTGAGTGATAAATAGAAAAGGTTCGAGTATATGTTTATGAATGCATACAGAGTCACTTGTAACTGCTAATGCAACTTTTCATCTTGGTCAGATTTAAAAAAAGTTCTCTTTGGTAAAGACATGGGTGTTAAATTGATTAATCTAAATAGTAATTCTCTGGTACTCTACTAATATATTATTATTATACTTTATTTATAAAGTGCCAAGAAATTCAGCAGTGCTGTCCATGTGTACGATTGGTACAATGATACAATACTTTTAAGAGACAAGACGACATTTGTCAAACAAATACAGGAGGAGTTGAGGGACCTATTCCAATGGGAAATTACAATATAGAAGGATAGGAGGGTGAGAAACAGGAGGTAAGGGCTGCAAGAGAATGATGTTAATACAGATTTAGATGAGGGAAATTATTAGGTAAATAGAATTAATTTGTTATTGAGTTTAAAAGAAGACAGATTAGGGGAAAGTATGACAGCTTGAGGAAGTGCGTTCCAGTGGGTTGGTGCTGCACAAGAGAAGCCCTGCAATCTAGCATTAGAAGAGGTGATGATAGAATATGCAAAAAGCAGGTGGATTGTTGGATCCTAGGGGGTGGGCTGGAGTATATTTGTTGATTAGTGAGGACAGGTAGTGAGGAGCAGCGTTGGTAAGGGCTTTGTAAGTCAAGGTGAGAATCTTGAATTTTAATTTTGCTGTTAATGGGGAGCCAGTGAAGGGACTCACAGAGAGGTGCAGCACATACAGAGCATCTAAAAAGATGGATTACCATGGCAGAGGCATTTAGAATATATTTAAGGGGGGAGAGGTGGGAGGGACGAAGGCAGTGAATATGTTATTGCAGTAGTCAAGTGGGGAAATTACCAATGAGTGGATTAGTTGCTTAGTAATATCAGTGCTCGGAAATGGAGGAATTTTGGAAATATTGCGTAGGTGGTAGCAGCAGGATGAAGAGAGCAGTTCGATATGGGGGATGAAGGATACATTGGAGTCAAGTATAACTAAAAGGCAGTGGACTTGGGGTGATGGGGAGACCGTGATAGAAAAGTTAGAAATCTGAGTACAGCTGGGGGGGGGGGGGGATTAGGAGCTCAGTCTTGGGCATGTTAATGTTTAGGTGGTGAGAGGGTATCCAGGAAGAAATGCCAAATAAGTAGTCACTAACGTGAGAAAGGACAGAAGGAGAGAGCAGGGGTGGAGAGGTAGATTTGAGGGTCATCCCCATAAAGGTAATATTTGAAGCCATAGATGTCGATAGGTTTACCCATTGAGGGAGTATAAATGGAGAAGAGTAGAGGACTCAGGACAGAGCCTTGAGGTACTCCAATAGACAGAGGCACTGTAGAGGAAGAATTAAGCTGGTGTACCAATGGCACTACTTTAGTTTGGGACAAGTGTGTGGTTAGGTGCTTGTACTTTGAATTGACATCAGTGTAAGTTCAGTAAAAGACTGAAAATAGTGTACATTTATTAGCACTCATTACGATTGCGTTTTAAAAAAGCACCTGTTAGAAAGATAAGAGTGGATCCAAGAGAGAGCAGTGGCACAGAGACCAAGAGAACTGAGAGTTTGTAGGAGGAGGGGGTGGTGAACTGTGTCGATTGCAGCTGATAGGTCAGGTAGAATGAGTGTTGGGGACAGAATCCAGATTGCAGGGGGTCAAGCAAGGAGCTGGAGGACACAGATAAATAGGTATAAATATATATTTTACAAAAAATATTCAGATATATAGAAATATATGGAGTACATAAGAATTTAAAGTATTTCTAGTGCAGTGTTGGGTTAGCATGCAAGTGATAAATAGAGTGTATGTGTATGAATGCATACAGAGCCACTTGTAACTGCTAATGTAACCTTTCATCTTGGACAGATGTAATCCCCCTAAGAGCGTTCCATATTCAATAACCAAGGGACAATTTATTAGAACAAAGAGAAATTGTTCCAGTAACATTGATTATATGAGACAGAGTAATGAACTCACTAACAGATTACTAGGTAGGGGCTACAAGAAGGATGTAATATCTCAAGCTAGGGAACAGGTAGACCTATTAGAAAGAGGTTCGCTATTATGGGACAAACCCAAGAAGGCATATTATAAGCGAAGTAAGAGCTGTACTAGTAATAGGGAACCCGTTACTTTTGCTACCCAATATTCTACAGACTATGAAAAGGTCTGTAAGATTGTACATAGATATTTTTCCATGCTAACAGCTGATGATGGGTTACAACAAGTGGTACAACAGGGATGTAGGTTTTCCTACAGGAGAGGCACTACGCTTGTCATGAACACCTGTACCTTTAACTCAATAACCCCTCCTATCACAAGCATTTTCTATTTAAGGATCACATTTCCTTTTACTCATTGCTTGAATATTGTGTTCACCAGGAATTTCCTGTAGCTGATGTTCCTCTACGTTTGAGCCTAACTTCGTCTAACTAACAACTTGGTCATAATAGGCTGCTTCTCTCCATGCTTCATTGCAAGACCAGTTGCCTCTAAGAAATTCTATCCCTCTTAACCAAACCACTCTCCTGCATTTCCAGTTACCTGCCGTTCCTAGTAGCGATATCCTCTGGATCGCTCTCAGAGGCTGCTTGATTTTTACCTTATCAGCCTCGTTTCCACTCACAGATTACTAACACAGCCGCAGCACTCCGGATTCTCCCTCAGACGCTGACGGACTGCCACTAGACTATCGCAAGTACTCTCCTATAGGAGAAACAAAGCATAAATAATCAATATAACTTGATATAATCCTCTCTGAACTTATGTACATATTTTAGAAGAAGAAACAACAAGAGGACCAATGGCACTACTTATAAACTTGTTAGAACTTCTTATAGCTCAAAAATAATATTTATAAGTGAGTGTACACTGAGCAAGGTTGTGCTGTGTATTGGACAAACTTTAGAAAGCACTTAGGAGGTAAGAGAACCTCCTATGATAGAATACACATATAGCACTCAGAAGATTTATGTACATATTTATCTGGCTGAACTTTACTTTATCTCAGTTCTAAAGCTGAATCATTGTGTGCACTCTCTGAACTAAGTACCTCCTAACTATCAAATGATACAGTTCCTCTCTGTTGTTATTCAGTTAAACCTTAAGCAATATGCTGAAATTGTTTAAAAATAATTAAGACCAACTGCTTTTCTATGATATTAGTTCTCTAATCCATATTGAACTGCAAAACATCTAAAAAGCTACATATATCACTCTAACTAATAGAGAGAATTGCCACCTCAAAGAGCCAACAGTTCCTGGTTGGTGTCAAAGGGTATGCACAGATGTGGCTTTGGCCCTTGTATCCCATGCAGCTTTATTAACAAAAGCGACAGCTTTGAGTCAAGTGAGACAAATGAAACTTACAGAGTTGAATCACGTGTAAACTGTAGACCCAAATTTCTGGTATATCTCACATGGTGTACATCTACTAAGCAGTATGTCAGATGTACGTCTAGGGAAGGAAGGGAAAGGATTCGACAACATCTCTCAGATATAAAGAGATCTGATCCACACTCAGAATTGGCTAAACATTTAACAGAGCACAATAGCTTAAATTCCACTTTTAGGTGGATGGCAATTGAGAAAATAAAAAAACAAAAAGAGGAGGAGATATGAGTAAAGTAAGTATTGTTCAAAAGAGAGGCATATTGGATCTTCTCCCTTGATTCTAGTATTCCCAAAGGTTATAATTCATTTTATGATATCATTAATTTTTGGGAATGATGGATCCATAATAAACATAAAAATACTGATTATTTTCAATTAGAGACCATCTGCTAAGTATTCTATTCTGTATTAATTCATAGATTTTACACTTAAGTCTAAAAGTCTATACCATGGGGTGGATTTATGAAGCTGCTTCCGACCCACTCCGCTTCAGGTTCGCCTGAAGTGGAAGTTAAGAAGCAGCAGTCGTAAGACCGCTGCTCCTTAACTCGTCTGCCACTCTGAGGCAGCGGACAGCAATCAGCCGATTGGATACAATCGGGTTGATTGACACTCCCTGCTAGCGGCTGATTGGCTATGAATGTGCAGGGGGCCGCATTGCACAAGCATTTCACCAGAAATGCTTGTGCAATGATAAATGCCAACAGCGTATGCTGTTGGCATTTATCAATGTGCAGCAGACATGATCCGCTACAGTGGTTCATGTCCGCCCGCACATTAGTAAATCGGCCCTCATATGTTTAATTTATTTTAACTTTCTTATGGGAGAGTATTTATGAAGATCTGATTTTTTGTATTCCAGGATTATGAAATGTAAACACAATATGCTTGAATGTGGTATATTTTTTAATGTAACAATACAGTTGGGGTTTGTTAAAGTGGTTTTATAAAACTCTAGGGTTTTATGCATACTCTCTGTTTTAAAAGGGAGTGATACATACACCTTTATACAAAACTAGACATACAGCTTGAGTATGTGTAATACCTGATTACTTAGTGGTACCAATGTACTAGAATAAGCTAAATATAGCTATATGGAGCACATTATGTTATTATTGAGTGGTAGTACTAGAGTTCTAGAAATTGTAACCAAAGGTGATTTACTGTTGTGGTGATAAAATAGTTTAAGCCAACCCAGGTTAAGTAAACAGGATTTCATCCAAGAGTGAAGTTAAAATAATATTCATACTTGACAAAAGGTACTGTAGGTGATGGGTGAATAGGTAAAGTTTTAAGATTAGTAGTGCATAGAAGAAAAGAGCTACATTGATTACTTGGCAAATGAACAATGGGTTAATGAAATGATATTGCATTTATGTCACCTGTAATGATAACAACCAATGAAGAGACAACATTAGGTTTAAATGTAAGCATTGTGTTTTATTTAGGTTATGTCTATGAATAAGGCCACTGGCCGAAACATGTCAGACGTTTTTACCTAAGCTGTTTTAGATGTGTCAATAAATTTCCCATTTTAATGAAGTTTGTGCTGACTTGAACTTTGTACTTGAATATTTCCCGGCAAGCCAGGCACCTTTATTTCAAGTTTGGGGCCGGCTTTCTCTTCACTCCATTTGAGCTAACATTGGCCACGTGTTAAAGGTGGGTTGGACCAGAATAGCGGCATCACGCTCTATGGAGCAGAAGAGATTGAAGTGAGTGGTGAAAGTCTCACCAGTACAGATCCTGGGAAGCAAACATGATCCGGACTGAGAATAGGTACTCTCCCTCGTGTGTGCAGTTTGGAGCAGCATACAATAGCGGTGAGCCAAGTTTTCATAATAGTTCTGGATACAGTCTTTGCTTGACTTATTCTGGATACAGGAGTGTTTCTGAGTGTATGAATTACAATACTAAGTGTTAGACTACCGAAGCTCGCTTTCCCATTAATGTCCCACCTCTACACTGTCTATTTCATATTTTTTTGGACTGTCTTGGTGTTAAAGCACAGCATAGCATAAGTTTCTTCATTTCTGGTTTTATATAGGTATAGATATATATTTTACAAACAAATATTCAAATATATAGAAATATATGGAGAACATAGGAATTTAAAGTTTTCCTACTGAAGTATTTCTAACACACTTTCGGCTTTAGCACAGTTAATCTAGTGCAGTGATGGGTTAGCATGCGAGTGATTTTTTACAAAGATAACATTTTCATTCTTATTTTAAGGCAAGATTTGCCCAGATATCCTAAGTACCAATGCTCTAAACAGTTTGGCTACAAATATACAAGAATGAGGAGATTCTAATCTCAAACAACATTCCCAGCTCCCCTTTACTAAAATGAAGCTCAGAAGGTGTGCACCTGAGGTAATGTCAAAGTAATGATGACCTAATGGTGACTTAATGGGTGACATTGCTGGTCCCTCTGTGTGTGTGTACCAGATGTAATAACAAGATCTTATACCTAAGCACAGATGTGACAGCATCCTGTAACAGAAGACACCAGGCTAATTTTTAATGCCAGGTAGTAAGTATAACACAGTATAGCACTTGTTGTTTTTCCTTTTTGTTTACTGTCTCTCACAAAATATAATCAAAGAGACAGTAAAGTCAAAATTAAACTTTTGTGATTCAGATAGAGTATGCAATTTTAAACAACATACCTAGGTACACACAGTGCATTATTGAGATCTAGCTGCTAATATGTGGCTGCACATAACTCTGCTATTGACTCACATGATGTGTTCAGCTAGCACCCAGTAATATATTACTGCTCCTTCAAACAAGAGAAGGAAGCAAATGTAATAGCATATTTGGAAAGTTTTTTTAAAGGCATGCTGTATCAGAATCATGAAATACAAATTTTGGGTTTCACGCCCATTTAAGGTCTTCATAATGTTTGTCAGGGTACCTGTGAGTAGCATTAAATAAACTACATATGTATCACACAATTTAATATTTGATGTCAGCTAATATCTCCCTTGACATGAGTTGAGTGGGCTATAACCACAACAGACTACCCCCTCACTGTTTAAGATATTAAGGGGACAAAATGGAAACAGTTGTTCAATTAGTGAAGACAGGTCTCTTCAAAAGGATCCCATACAAAGACTTTCCTGTCTGAAGAGTGACTCATCCTAGAACACCTGGGGTCACAGAGACAAAATTCTGTACTCTAGTTATTTGAAGCTAGCAAGACTTCAGGATGACCAGGAAATGTAAATATCTGTTATCAAGGTGTTAAATTGTCCCATACTGAGCTTCAATACACAAACTCCAGATGTGTGTCAGTTTCAAATGCCCTTGGGGATATGGGGAAGTTAAAAGCATAAAAATTGAGATTTTAAAGTACAACTTATGCCTAATTATTATGGTGTACCTCAGTATTGTATAAATGTATATTTATGGATCTGAGGGAAATGCCTAACAGTTACATATTAGATAAGTATCTGCTGAATTGAGTGGGTAGCTATATTGGTAGATTTAAAATGTTTAACTCATTTCAAAATAAATAACATATTCTTTTGTTTTTATTTAGACATCTGATGTACAAACTAGGTTCCAAATATAACTAGAAGATACTGGTATATGAATGCCTATAAGATATGTGCCCTGGATTAATCATATAGCTTATACACTAAATATTAAAATTATATCCACAGATATGCAATATTTATAGTAAATGGAATAAGATCAGATACAAAAATATATAGCTAATTAAATTGCTATGGTTCCATGAAGAACAAATAATTAAGAATATAATTACTTACTAATATGATACTAGAAATACGCCCATGTTTAGTCTCAATAAATACATGCTAAATTATATTAGATAGGACATATATGTTGACCAGATAAGTTTATTAATACTAGAAAATATAGTATATTAAATATACACTTTAAAAAAAAAAAAAAAAAAAAAAAAAAAAAAATATATATATATATATATATATATATATTAAACTGTAGCAAATGTTGCTAATGAAACTGTTTTTCTATGTCTGCTGCCCCCCAATGGAATAAAACTGGTATAACAGCCAAAAGGGTTGACTGTTAAAAGATAGTCATTTCCCAATAAACCAATGAGAGACAAGCCCCGAAAAGAGCGTATCCAAGTCTATTGGGTGATTAAGAAATGGGGAGGAGTTTGGTCTCTGACAAAAACTCCTTGCACAAAGAGAATGGGACCCTTTTGCTGGAAATTGTCTTGGTGACTGTTGCAATCTTGCTTGCTGCCATTTTTGCTTATAGAGAGACACGAGTGTGCAAACACAGTTTTCTGTAAGACAAATCCGTTGGGACCCTCAGGATTAATTCTCTTCCAATTGTGCATAATTCCCCTAAAAATGATGACAATAGACATATTTGGATATTGAACCCTCACCTGGAGCTGGTAAAGTATACATGATTGTTAAGTATATTTAATATTTAAATCAAAGGTATTCTATAGCTATAGTTAAATTGTAGCTGTGATTTAAAAGGGTATTTTGTACTTTAAATGTATGTCATATTGGCCAGTGTAGCTTAGAGATAATTATATTGGTGCTAAATAATTTTATTGCTAGGAAAAGATTTTGTATTTTATATTTATAAGTCAATCTTATTGTGAAATCTCTTAAGAACTGCACATAAATTGGTTATTGTGTTGATAATATACAAACTTCTCTAGTTGTTGTTGTCTAAGTATTGTAAGTTAGTGATCCATATTTTGGCATTGGACTTGTGTTGTTAGCAAATTACAAATTGCCTTGTAAGTTTAATGGTAAGGTGTGATTTTAATAACCATTTCATTTGCAATTAAGATTAATTTTGTCAGTATATGGCCGGATTATAACACAATATATTTAACAATTATTCTTTACAATAAACCCACATCAAATATGCATATACTAAGATAATAAAATTAATATAAATTCTTGAATTCTTTTTATTAGTTTAAATATCTATAAACACATTGAAATATTTTTGTAGGAACCAGAATATGAATCAATACTATACACTAAAACTATTAAAATATGCTATGCAAAGTTCATAAAAGTTTACCTTTAAAACTAGCCTTATTCACATTAGCCTTTCATTCAATTAACACAATGAGAGTCTAAGATTTTAGCTACTAACATTCAACAGTACAATCAGCTATATAGATACAATTTGTTCTAATACAATTCTAATTAGGACACTAAAAGTACATATATTCTTAATGTAAACAGTCACTTTAAATGTCCTAATCTAGCTGGTTCTTATTTACTTATAATTAAAACCAATTCTACAAAAGAATGGGGTGACCAGGCGCCAACTAACGGAGGCTAGGTGTAAGAGGTTATCGACTTAAAATCGACTTAAAATTTATTATACAAATACAGATAGTTAAAAACAATGTAAACAATGGTGATAGTTAAAAACAATGTAAACAATGAAAGCTCCTAGTTCATGGATCCATGAATATTACAATACAATAAAATTATAGTGGGTCTGAATAGACATAAGTACAATAAAATAATACTCAAATAATAAACTTGATTAAGCTGATTCTGCAAAGGATAATAAAATCAAATATTGATAAATAGTGTCCAAAAATAGTGTCCAATCAGATTAAATCACTCAAATTAATTTGTGAAAAAATATATCCCAATCCTCAATATGTGTTCAAAAATTGTGTCACAAAGTGTGTCCCAAATAGCAATCCAATTATTGTTAAAATAAATCAACTGTGTAGTTCAAAAAAATAAATCAACTGTGTAGTTAAAAAAAAATGAGAGAAAAAAAAATAAAAAAATAAAAAAAAATAAAAAACAAGAATATGGGAACGCAGCCCAAAGTGAAAAACAGGCGCCAACTAACGGAGGCTAGGTGTAAGAGGTTATCGACTTAAAATCGACTTAAAATTTATTATACAAATACAGATAGTTAAAAACAATGTAAACAATGGTGATAGTTAAAAACAATGTAAACAATGAAAGCTCCTAGTTCATGGATCCATGAATATTACAATACAATAAAATTATAGTGGGTCTGAATAGACATAAGTACAATAAAATAATACTCAAATAATAAACTTGATTAAGCTGATTCTGCAAAGGATAATAAAATCAAATATTGATAAATAGTGTCCAAAAAATAGTGTCCAATCAGATTAAATCACTCAAATTAATTTGTGAAAAAATATATCCCAATCCTCAATATGTGTTCAAAAATTGTGTCACAAAGTGTGTCCCAAATAGCAATCCAATTATTGTTAAAATAAATCAACTGTGTAGTTCAAAAAAATAAATCAACTGTGTAGTTAAAAAAAAATGAGAGAAAAAAAAATAAAAAAATAAAAAAAAATAAAAAACAAGAATATGGGAACGCAGCCCAAAGTGAAAAATGCTGGTGAAAAATATGCAATCCAAATTATGAAAAAATGTGTTGAAACCTTTGTTCCTTTTTTCTTCCGGTATGGAGGGGTCAATTCACAGGACAGGAGAAGAAACCATGATGGAAAATATGACAAAAAAGGACTATAATGTGTATAAAAATAAACTAAAAAATACCTGTGAAAAGAAAAGATACAAACAATGTGTAGCAGGTCCACAAATATTGAATCCAATAGAATCAGGCTTACCAGTACAAGGTCTACGCGTTTCGGCCCCTCTAGGCCTTTATCAAGACTGGTTACTTGTACTTACTGATGACCTTTTATAGCTGTCTGCTCTAGTTAACCGGATGTTTGATTTTGCAGTACTTCCGGTTTCGCCACTAGATGTTAATGTAAATTATTTTCATTATTAGAGTCCCTATTTTGATAAAACTCTCATGTGGTAGTAGTTTATTATTTATAAGTATTTTGTGGGTTAAAATAAAATTATTTAGAATGTTAAACCCAAAAATATAGCCTCTGTATATTAGTGACGTCACTTCCGGTCGGGGAAGGCTGCCGTTAATTGCAGCTCATTTCAAGTTTTACTATATTGTATATAGTTCTACTTTCTGTAATCAGTATAGTGAATAACCCAGTATAATTTATCTTTAATTATCTAATTAGTGGTCTAATTTGTACTTATTTTTGATAGTGCCGATTTTTAGGCTATCCCATTGGTTGTGACGTCACCTGTTAGCCGCAAGGTGATTGGATGTGCTTAGGGGTGTGTATTCAGCAATTCATTCTAATGTTTAATGGATGATCAACTGAGGGGATATGTTTGTATTACTAATGTTACTCGAAATCTTTAGTTTAGGTCATAAAAGATATAAATATATGTATGTTTCAATTAGTCACTTCTTTTTTAGCGTGATGTTATGCCGAACGTCTCTATCCTGACATATGTATATATTGTCAAAACCTAAATACTAATAGCAAATTGTTTTGTATGTATAAAATCTTCAATACTAAATATTATATTGAGTAATTGAACTGGTCTGATATAGACGTTTTATAGGAAGAAATGGAATATGGGAAAATCCTAATGCACATTTTCTATATGACCCTTTAGGGAAAATAGAGATACTTGTTAGTATTGCCAGACATAGTCCTCTATTTGTATTAAAATAGACTGATAGTGGTTGCTCTGAGTGAGTGAGAGTTTACTATAGTGAGAGATACTCGGCTTATATTAAAGTGAACGATGTGTTAGATTAAAGTCAAATAGATCTAACTTATATCACAGAGGCACAGTCTTTTGCTGTAATCTAAATGTTCTGCATAGATGTTATTGTGACTCTCCTTGCTATAGATCTCAAATTGATCTCTATAACAAAGGGGAGTATTGGTGTAGGAAGAAAAGCTAATTTTCTGCAGGTTAATCCCTATAGAAATCAGGATTGTTAGTAAAAGAGAGCTTCTTTTCTGCAGAATCACCAATTTATCTTTTCAGGTTATGTTATGAATGTATTGATGCTTACTGTTGTATTATATCCTTGTGAGAACGAATCTACTTTGTTTGGATAGGGCGCTTCTGCTTGATTAACCATTTCTAGTTGTTTGAAATTTAAAATTTAAGATAATTTCTTATAGAGTAGTCTGTTTCCCATCAGGTACGGATATCTGGCCCAGGTTATACACTAAAGCTTGATCTTATAAATTTATACGATACAAAAGTGGATTGTGTCTCGTATCTAAAGTCAAATTAACTTCTAAAGGCTAGAGGGAGAAAAGAGGGGGAAGTGATTGATTGTATGGTCGAGGACTCCATAATCATTTAAAGAGTTGAAAGTTGAAAGAATTATCCCTTGAGATGGGTTAATGATTATAGTCTAATTTTGTAATTGTCAACATTGAAGTACTTGACTTAGCAAATCTATATAAAAATGGTAGCAATGTAGGAAATCTAATCTACTTGAGAAATATGAAGAGATCTAATATACTTAGATTCCCAGGACTCAGTTGGCTTCCCAAACTTTGGGGATGGGTTCTATAATTTACACTATGAAGGTGACACCATTTTTGAACACATATTGAGGATTGGGATATATTTATTCACAAATTAATTTGAGTGATTTAATCTGATTGGACACTATTTTTGGACACTATTTATCAATATTTGATTTTATTATCCTTTGCAGAATCAGCTTAATCAAGTTTATTATTTGAGTATTATTTTACTGTACTTATGTCTATTCAGACCCACTATAATTTTATTGTATTGTAATATTCATGGATCCATGAACTAGGAGCTTTCATTGTTTACATTGTTTTTAACTATCACAATTGTTTACATTGTTTTTAACTATCTGTATTTGTATAATAAATTTTAAGTTGATTTTAAGTCGATAACCTCTTACACCTAGCCTCCGTTAGTTGGCGCCTGGTCACCCCATTCTTTTGCAGTTACTTTCTCATTGGTGAAAGCTAGGTTTCACCTCCTCCGGGCCTACAGGTGTTAGTTGGCGCTTAAGTAGATATTATATATCATAAAACCAATTCTAAGATATATATATATATATCTATATTTTGCAAAGATAAACCACTTAAAATTTAGGATTAGTTTAAAATACACAGGCTATGAATATAAGCTAAAATACAAACTGCTCTCTTTAATCTATTATTTATAGCAACAATGAATGTTTGTTTTAAATGTTTACCTATTTTTAAAATATTAAAATTAGAACAACCATACATTACCAAAGATGACCAAATCGATAATTCAGCTTCAAACTTGTTTGTCCCACCTCATATAAAGATAAGTGTAATTGCAATTGATAAGAAAAAGTATGGCCCACTTTGCATATAGTTTGACTGTGTCCCACGCAACAGTTTTCAGTCAGTTTAGCAAAATCCTTAGCAGCCAGTCTCTTCCCCTATCCTGCCTACAACTTATATTGTCTAATCCAGTGCTTTCCAAACTGTGTGTCGGGACACACTAGTGTGTCGGCAGCAGTGTGTAGGTGTGTCCCTGCTTCAGCACAATTTTTTTTTTTAATCTTTTTTTGGTTTCTGACTTTCTGCCTGCATGCTACGCATATCACATGGTTGGCACGTGATTGATACCTAGGGGGACACAGTTCATCTTAACCTATTGGCGCAGCTCAGTGGGAACTGAAACTATTCCCATTGGCGGCACATTGGCTCCTGACTGCACGTGTAGTCTAATTAATTGGCTCGTGACTGCATGTGTAGTCAGTGAGTGGAACAGTAGTGTGTATGCAGCGCGGTCAGTAGTCATTCAGACTCACCGAGCTCTGAGGGCGGCAGCTTAAACGCTGAGCTGAAGTCAGTGGGGTTTTTTTTGCAGCTAGCTCCCAGTAGTGCGTTGCTGCTCCTGCTCTTGATATATGGATAGGAAGTGGAAGCTTAAAAGTGCTTGATGATGAAATGTGAGTGTCTTTATCTAATATTCCACCAAATATTCAGAAATTGTGTTCATTCCATCAACCTCATACACCCCATTAAAATAGTAAGCAGCTATTGGTGTTATTAAACTTTTTTTAATTCTTGCACACTTACATACTGTTACTTGTAAATACATTTCATTATTATATAATTTATGTATGTGTCCGTATCTCTTAAAAAAAGTTAGTTTAACCTCCTGTTTGCTAGTACAACTAAATTACTGTGTCGCGAAATGATGTAGGTCTAAAAAGTGTGTCACCAACATGAAAAGTTTGGAAAGCTCTGATCATAGGTGTGAAAAATGGGATACCCTTGAAAACCTTGTCCCTTCTTACTGGTTCATTTTGGGAATGTATGTTGTCAGGGAGATGCATCCTTGTCAACAACCAATCGTCTCCCGGCTGCAACTCCTGCATCGCAACACCGGATTTTGGCCATCGGGGGCAGCATGAACAAACAGATTTATTTAACCATTTCTAAAGTTTTAACAATTTAATACATTTTTATAAAGTGATCATTTATCAGACCATAACTTTTTGCATCAATCACTTACAACCTAAATTCCAGACAGGGTAGCATCATGTCAATTTCTTGATTTTAATATGAAACATCAAATTCTTTTTAATATCATATTACATCAAAATAGTTTATACTGCTAACTATTCCAAAATTAATAGCATTTAAAATCCTGATATATATTCATATAAAAACCACAGCATATTTCATATTCAGTACTGCACTGCATCCCAACATGAATAATATATTTCATATTTCTAATAAATCCTGAATGCATAAATCTTGTCTATGCAGATCTGAAATAAAAATGATAGTGTTATTAATTATTGCTTTTTAGGTCCACAAATATCCATTAATGTTCTTCTTGTCATTTTCCATTAGCTTCCTGGAATATAGAGAAATTGTATCAATTTTGGAATAACTTAAACATTTTATATCTACTAATGCAGTTATTCATCTAATTCATTTCAATCTGAATTGCATTATAGACATGTAATACAGTCTAAGGTATATATATTAAATATTTTGTCTGAATATATGTACATGTATAGATATACATGTATTCATTTCTATGCTGTCTTTTAACAATGGGTTTAAGAGTATAATTTAGAACATGTGTTTTTAGCTGGTCAAATTTTTACTGTCTCCATACACAGCAGGGGTAATTAAACAAGTCTATGCTAATCACTATGTCAGAATTTTACCTGCTTATCTAGTTTATGCTCAGAATATCGTCTCCATACATTCCAGGATGTGTTTGACCATCAGTCCTTGTTTGCTAATTTGGTTGTTACCCCCTACAGGGCTGTGAGCTTCAAAAGCTATGCTATCTTTTAATTTAAGCTATAAAACTCTGCTCCTTCTCAAAATCACTTTTACAACATTCTTTTTTTTTTTTTAAATAACTTTGTGACCCATCCTGTGTGATCACAGCAGTGGGGGAGGATTGAATTTGGTCAGTCAAAGTATTCAATGTTTTATGAATGAATGAATAATTTGGTACTGATTAGCCAAATATAATATATATATATATATATATATATATATATATATATATATATATATATATATATATATATTAATATTTACATATACCTTGTCAATTTATAGAAATATCTTTATAGCTTGCTTTGTATAGAATATTGGAACAGCATAGACATATATATGTGGCCATAATTAATACTCTATTTACTACGTAAATATAATCATTGTGTTTTAATAAGGATTAACTGATCAGAACTTTGGAAATATAGTTACGTAAATATAGAATACGTTTGGAGGTAACTACTAAGGTATAATTAAATAATATTGTAACCTAGCATATATCTAACACGGATTACACCGCTGAGATAATATTTATGGTAATATTCTAACAGATATAATAATAGTATCAACATGTTAAATAGATGGGCTCCGCTTAAAAAGCTGAAATGCAGCATTGAAGCTTCTTCGGCTGCATGCTTGCATGAGTGAACCCACAGCTGATAGTTAAGAAGCAGAAGTCATCAGACAGTTGCTTCCTAACCTGCTACGCCAACTATAAGGTGGCATTCCTAAATCCCCCAGACTTCTCTGACTGGGGTGATTGACAGGCCCTGGGGGCAGCATTGCACAAGCATCAGCTTGTGCAATAGTAAATGCAGGCAGCCTATTGCTGCCTACTAGCCATGAAGCCGGGCGGAGATGTCCGACTGTGGGTTGTTAATCGTGCTGCATAATATATGCTGTATACTTATATATTATATACGCTAAATAAGCTTTTTTCCATTACAAGAGTTTGATTTGAAACCCAGGACATACTTGAAAACAAGAGAAATCTCAATGTATCCTTCCTGGTAAAATATTTTATAAATAAATTTGCATTTGGAATATGTATGAATGTTTTTACTGTGAGTATAAGCATTTAAAATATACATCAACTGTGAATACAGATATAAATTTCACAGTAAATTACATAGGTTTTATACTAATTTACTATGAGCTATGAAATGCATTTTTGATTACACAGTTATTTGTGTTGCATTACATTTAAAAAGATTTTGTGGTTTACATTATCAAAATAACATTTTATAACATTTACAATACTAAAGGGTGGATAATATAAGTGATTAATAATGAAATTAACAAAAAGCAAGTAATAACAGATTGCATTAGACCAGATGAAAAGTAAAAAAAAACCAAGTGAAATATGTTTTAGATTATTAAAATTAGCTATGGTACGCTTAGAGTATGTAGCCATTTCTAGTAAAGCTACAGAGTATAATTGTGTCAAGATGCTTTTGTCAGTGAAATCTGCACATTGTAGGTACATTCTCAAATAGGATATGTGGAATATATTTGAGATCTAATTATGAAAATCAGCATGCCCTTCAGACACAGTTTTGAAATCCATTGTTTACTTTACATTTACATATTTATAGACAAAGTGATATTTTTCTTATTATACAGATATAATACATAAATAATGTATTGTTGATATAAAATATGTTTATTAGATTGAACTTTGCATGCTTATAGATCTCCTAAGTAATACTATATGCACTGACCTCACATTTAAACAAATCCCATGCAAGAACATTACACTATCCAGGCCCTCATGATCAAAACCCCTGCAATGTGGACATCTATGTTAACACGTTGCATTGCTGAGAGGTGTGTTATTATAAATCCCAATGGGTGGCCATGCTAGCGATAGATTGCAGCCAGAATTGCTGCCGACATTGGCGATGTATAGTAAATTATCCCTTTGGAATATATTACACCGAGCCCAACTACTATACCTATGTACATGTAAACTGATAGAACCCAACACACAAACTAACCCTACACTACTTAACCCTTAAATCACCAGTAGCCCACCACAAGAAACTATCTACCCTAATAACCCCTAAACCGCCATTAACCCACCGCAAGAAACCTTCTACCCTATTAGCCCCTAAACCGCCAGTAGCCCACCTCAAGAAATCTTCTACCCTAATAACTCCTAAACTGCCATTAGCCCAAAGCATTATCCCCCTACTCTACTTAACCCCTACACCATCACAACCCCCAACACAATACCCCCCTAACCTATTAACCCTTACACTGCCATAACCACACAACCCAAACTACCCCTTCACTACTTAACTACCTAACACCCTCACCTCTAACCTAACACCCCCCTAAGTTAAAGAAAATAAAATAACTTACTTAATTTGCCAAAAACAAAAACAAAACAACAATACTAAAAATAAAAAAACTATTATACCTATTCTAAAACTAAAGCCCCATTTAAAAAATAGCCCACCCCAAAATAAAAAACCCTATACTAACACTAAAAGTTACTATAGAAATAGCCCTTGAAAGGGCTTTTTGTAGAGTGTTGTCCTAAAGTGATTTAGCTCTTCGTCTCCAAAAAATCATCATCCCAAAAAAGCGTATCTAAAAACACCTACTCCTATAAAAAACTACTCTTTAGGAATTTTGGTAGGGCATTGTCCTAATGTGATCATAGCTCCTTAACCTTAATTTTTTCCCCTTTTCTAAAAAACATACCCTAGAAAAATCCTTATCCAAAAAATTAAATAAAAAAAGGTTGCCCCGATAATAGAATTTTGTAGGGTATTGCCCTAAAGTTTTCAAATATTTTGCTTCTAATAAAAAACTAAGAAGCCCTATTCTGAAAAAAAAAAAAAGGTTAAAAAAAAGTATTTCAAATAAGACTGCCCTTAGAAGGGCATTTTGTAGTGCATTGCCTTAAAGTGATTTTAGCTCTCTTAGAATAAAAAAGTCCTATTCTTAAAAAACGCTATACTAAAAAAACCTAAAAGGGAAAAAAAATCCCTAAGCTTAAAAATAACTAAAGGCCACCCCAAAACATTTCTACATGATCGCCAACTACTGTGTTCCTTTTCATGGCGGGGCCCATCTTCATCCTGACGGCAGGGGCCCATATTTATTTTGGCGGGGGTCCTCTTAATCCCGGGAGCGGTTGTCCATATTTTGCCACAGCTTAAATGGAAAAGCCTTCATCCATCTTCCACCTGATGTGTCTGCTTATCTTCTTTTCTTGTCTTCTTTGGATTTTCCATCCTCAGCATCCTCTTCATAAGGTTAACTGCTGCACACAGAATTTTTAATGTGTGGTACCCCCTTATATAGGGGTGCCCTCGCATTCCTATTGGCTGATTTTCAAAAATAAATTCAAATCAGCCAATCAAATGAAGATGGGCACCCGCCACCGCCAGGATGAAGATTGACCACAGTTGGCGATCACATAGGAGCCGGAGTTAAGTTGGTCAGTATAAACTTAGGGCTTTAGCGTTAGGAGTTTTAGGGTTGCCTTTTTTATTTTTAAGCATAGCTTTTTTTTCCCTTTTAGGTTTTTTAGTATAGGATTTTTTTAGAACAGAGCTTTTTGTTATCATAAAAGAGCTATATTTGCTTTAGGAAAATGCCCTACAAAATGCCCTTCTAAGGGCAGTCTTTTTTTAGAAAATGTTTTTTTAGTTTTTTTATTAAAAGCAAAAGAGATTAAATGCATTTATCAGTTATCAAACTTTTGGATAGGGATTTTTTTTACAATGCTTTACCAAATGCCCTTATCAGGGCAATTTTTAGAGTAGTTTTTTTGGGGGTGGGGGTTACTTTGATTGTAGAGTGGGGTTGTATTTTTTGAGCAAAAGAGCTAGATCACTTTAGGGCAATGCCCTAAAAAAAGACATTCTAAGGGCTATTGCTATAGTAACTTTTAGTGTTATCATAGTTTTTTTTTTTGGCGGGTGTTTTTTTAAAGGGGGGCTTTTTATTTTTGGTAGTATTTTCTTTTTTTAATAATGTGTTAGCGCACTTGAGAAAATGCGATCAGGTTGGCCCTCGAGTAAGGTGTTTCCAACTTTTTGCGCTCCATTGAAGTCTATGGGAGAGTAAGTTAATGTGGCCGCGATATTAAAAGTTCGGCTTTTTGCGTGCGTTCGGTTACTTCGCAAGAGAAAACTTTTTACTTTCAACTTGTAATATGAGCTCTACTCCCTGTGCGCAAAAAGCTTACTTCTAGGGGAGTTATCGCGCGAGCAGGAGTGATAAATAGGGCTTCACTCATAATCTAACTTAAAGAAACCGTTTTTGGTTTCAGTGAGTGCACTGTCTGCACTGTGTAGGAACACTTCAAATACAACCCCTCACCCCCCAGCCTGAAGAAAGTACAGATGAGTGGTGATGTTGGCGATGTTTTGCTGACATAGGGTTCCCCATTAAATCTTATGAGAGACACATCACCACTTGCTGACACTTGGCGGCTCCACCCCATTTATTCAAATATATCGCCAGATTGAGGGGTGGCGAGCCTGACGAGGCCAAAAATGAATTTTGCTGTTGGTCGGGGCCCGAGTGCACGTGCTTACACATGCTAAAAAAAAAAAAGGATGTGTGACACGGAGAAATAAAACAAAGAAAGGCATCAATATAGTGCATTAACTTCCACAATGATTCCAGTATTAAGAGGAAATAGATGAAATACACTTACAAGAATAACGCATATGATTACAAGGTATTAAGTATTGCATGCTGGAATTTCTCACAAGCTTCTCAGCTGACTCATTCACAGGCTCATGTGGAGACAGTACGGCTTCCAACCAACCAAGTATGATATATGAAACTTGAGAACTTCCAGGGAATTTGCAGGTCTTATTAAGCACCTCTTGCACTCAGGGTACCCTGAGCACCACATGAGTACAATCAATAGCTCACAGAATATTGAACATTGCTCCCCATACTCCCACAGAGGTGGAGATGAATGACCTAATATGGACTAGATTATGAGTGGAGCACTATTTATCGCTTCCCCTCGTGGTAACTGCACTCGAGTTGTTGTTTTTTGCACGCGCCGGATACTGCGTATATTACAAGTTGAAAGTAAAAGGTTTTTGAGCATGCACTAACCCGTCGTGCGCAAAAGGCCGAAGTTACAATATCGGCCCGCTATAACGTATTCTCCCATATAGAGGCCTACTTATCAAGCCGTCAACTGTGCTGCATTCGACGGCACCAATACGCTCGCCTGACATCGCCTAACATTGTGGCCGCGGACCTGAATACGCTCTCCAAATTTTATAAAAAGCTGTCAAAAAGCCGTGCACCAAGTACGGGGGCGATGAGCAGTGGACTGTTGTTAACTAACAGTCATCGATCTCGCTGCTATTCTGCTTTTTCCCAGCTTTATTTATACCCTGTCACTAAACACTGCCACTATACTAAAATGTTTAACCCCTATCCCGCCACTCCACGACCCCGTCACAACTAAATAAAGTTATTAACCCCTATCCCGCCATTCCCGGAGCCCACTGCAACTCTAATAAACGTATTAACCCCTATTCCGCTGCTCCCCGACACCGCCGCAACTAACTAAATGTATTAACCCCTAAACCCCTGGCCTCCTACATCACTACCACTTACTAAACCTATTAACCCCTAAACCGCCAGCCCCCCACATTGCCATAAACTAAGCTAACCTATTAACCCCTAAACATAACAACCTGCTAACTTTATATTAAATATTAACTCATCCCTATCTTATAATAAATTAGAACTTACCTTTAGATTTAAATTAAACTATATTAAACTATTAACTAATCTACCCTAACTATTAGACTAAAATTACATTAAACTATATTAAACTAATAATTAATCTACCCTAACTGTTATACTAAAATTACATTAAACTACAAATTAAATTAAATATATTATATAGTTAAAAACTTAACCCTACTCAAATAATTTAAATCTACTATTAAAAATTACAAAGTTACAAAAAACTAACAACTAAGTTACACAAAATAATAAACACTAAGTTACAAAAAAATAAACACTAAGTTACACAAAATAAAAAATAAATTATCAAATATTTAAGCTAATTACACCTAATCTAAGAGCCCTATGAAAATAAAAAAGCCCCCCCAAAATAAAAAAAAAACCCTAGCCTACAATAAACTACCAATGGCCCTTAAAAGGGCCTTTTGCAGGACATTGCCCCAAATAAATCAGCTCTTTTACCTGTAAAAAAAAATACAAATACCCCCCCAACAGTAAAACCCACCACCCACACAAACAACCCTCCAAATAAAAACCTAATCTAAAAAACCTAAGCTCCTCATTGCTATTTGTATGGGCATTGTCATTAAAAGGGCATTTAGCTCTTTTTCCTTGCCCAAAACCTAATCTAAAATTAAAACCCACCCAATAAACCCTTAAAACTAACACTAACCCCCGATGATCCACTTACAGTTTCTGAAGACCCGACATCCATCCTCAACAAAGCGGCAGAAGTCATCATCGAAGCCGGCAGAAGTCTTCATACAAGCGGGCCGAAGTCTTCATCTAAGACGGCAGAAGTCTTCATCCAGATGGCATCTTCTATCTTCATCCATCCGGTGCGGAGTGGCTCCATCTTCGAGACATCTGGCGCGGAGCATCCTCTTCTTTCGATGTCTTCTTCCGAATGAAGGTTCCTTTAAAGGACGTCATCCAAGATGGCGTCCCTTAGATTCTGATTGGCTGATAGATTTCTATCAGCCAATCGGAATTAAGGTTGAAAAAATCCTATTGGCTGTTGCAACCAGCCAATAGGATTGAGCTCGCATTCTATTGGCTATTCCAATCAGCCAATAGGATGAAAGCTCAATCCTATTGGCTGATTGCAACAGCAAAAATAGGATTTGTTCAACCTTAATTCCGATTGGCTGTGGATCTTCGGGGGTTAGTGTTAGTTTTTTTTAAGGGTTTTAAGGGTTTATTGGGTGGGTTTTAATTTTAGATTAGGGTTTGGGCAAGGAAAAAGAGCTAAATGCCCTTTTTAAGGGCAATGCCAATACAAATGCCATTTTCAGGGCTTAGGTTTTTAGATTAGGTTTTTATTTGGGGAGGTTGGTTGTGTGGGTGGTGGGTTTTACTGTTGGGGGGTATTTGTATTTTTTTTTTTTTACAGGTAAAAGAGCTGATTTCTTTGAGGCAATGCCCCACAAAAGACTATTTTAAGGGCCATTGGTAGTTTATTGTAGGCTAGGGTTTTTATTTTATTTTGGGAGGGCTTATTTATTTTCATAGGGCTATTAGATTAGGTGTAATTAGTTTAAATATTTGATAATTTATTTTTTATGTTGTGTAACTTAGTGTTTATTTCTTTTTGTAACTTAGTGTTTGTTATTTTGTGTAACTTACGCCTAGATTTAGAGTTCTGCGGCCAAAGGGGTGCATTAGCTACACTTGCTTTTTTTCCCACGCACCTTTTAAATACCGCTGGTATTTAGAGTTCACAGAATGGCTGGGTTTTCAGTGTGTTAGGCTCCAAAAAGGGAGCGTAGAGCATAATTTAACGCCACTGCAACTCTTAGATACCAGCGGTGCTTACGGACGCGGCCAGCTTCAAAAACGTGCTCGTGCACGATTCCCCCATAGAAAACAATGGGGCCATTTGAGCTGAAAAAAAACCTAACACCTGCAAAAAAGCCGCGTTTAGCTCCTAAAGCTGCCCCATTGTTTTCTATGGGGAAACACTTCCTACGTCTGCACCTAACACTCTAACATGTACCCCGAGTCTAAACACCCCTAACCTAACACTTATTAACCCCTAATCTGCCGCCCTCGCTATCGCTGACCCCTGCATATTATTTTTAACCTCTAATCTGCCGCTCCGTACACCCCCGCCACCTACATTATAGCTATGTACCCCTAATCTGCTGCCCTAACATCGCCGACCCCTATATTATATTTATTAACCCCTAATCTGCCGCCCCCGTCGCCTCCACCTAACTACACTTATTAACCCCTAATCTGCCGACCGGACCTGAGCGCTACTATAATAAATGTATTAACCCCTAATCCGCCTCACTCCCGCCTCAATAACCCTATAATAAATAGTATTAACCCCTAATCTGCCCTCCCTAACATTGCCGACACCTAACTTCAATTATTAACCCCTAATCTGCCGACCGAATCTCGCCGCTACTGTAATAAATGGATTAACCCCTAAAGCTAAGTCTAACCCTAACACCCCCCTAAGTTAAATATAATTTAAATCTAACGAAATAAATTAACTCTTATTAAATAAATTATTCCTATTTAAAGCTAAATACTTACCTGTAAAATAAACCCTATTATAGCTACAATATATATTATAATTATATTATAGCTATTTTAGGATTTATATTTATTTTACAGGTAACTTTGTATTTATTTTAACCAGGTACAATAGCTATTAAATAGTTAAGAACTATTTAATAGCTAAAATAGTTAAAATAATTACAAAATTACCTGTAAAATAAATCCTAACCTAAATTACAATTAAACCTAACACTACACTATCAATAAATAAATTAAATTAAATACCTACAATTACCTACAATTAAACCTAACACTACACTATCAATACATTAATTAAATACAATACCTACAAATAACTACAATGAAATAAACTAACTAAAGTACAAAAAATAAAAAAGAACTAAGTTACAAAAAATAAAAAAATATTTACAAACATTAGAAAAATATTACAACAATTTTAAACTAATTACACCTACTCTAAACCCCCTAATAAAATTACAAAGCCCCCCAAAATAAAAAAAATGCCCTACCCTATTCTAAATTAAAAAAGTTCAAAGCTCTTTTACCTTACCAGCCCTTAAAAGGACCTTTTGTGGGGCATGCCCCAATAAATTCAGCTCTTTTGCCTGTAAAAAAAAACATACAATACCCCCCCTCAACATTACAACCCACCACCCACATACCCCTAATCTAACCCAAACCCCCCTTAAATAAACCTAACACTAAGCCCCTGAAGATCTTCATACCTTATCTTCACCTCGCTGGGTATCACCGATCGGTCCTGGCTCCGATATCTTCATCCAACCCAAGCGGGGGCTGGCGATTCTATCAGCCTTAATTCCGATTGGCTGATAGAATCCTATCAGCCAATCGGAATTCGAGGGACGCCATCTTGGATGACGTCCCTTAAAGGAACCGTCATTCTTCAGTTGGACGTCGTCGGAAGAAGATTGATCTGCGCTGGAGGTGACGCTTGGATCAAGATGGTTGCCGGTCTGGATCGCCTCTTTTTCCCGGATAGGATGAAGACTTTGGAGCCTCTTCTGGACCTCTTCAGCCGCAGGATTATGGATGTCTAGCCCCCGCTTGGGTTGGATGAAGATTTTGGAGCCAGGACCGATCGGTGATACCCGGCGACGTGAAGATAAGGTAGGAAGATCTTCAGGGGCTTAGTGTTAGGTTTATTTAAGGGGGGTTTGGGTTAGATTAGGGGTATGTGGGTGGTGGGTTGTAATGTTGGGGGGGGTATTGTATGTTTTTATTTACAGGCAAAAGAGCTGAATTCTTTGGGGCATGCCCCACAAAAGGTCCTTTTAAGGGCTGGTAAGGTAAAAGAGCTTTGAACTTTTTTAATTTAGAATAGGGTAGGGCATTTTTTTATTTTGGGGGGCTTTGTTATTTTATTAGGACGCTTAGAGTAGGTGTAATTAGTTTAAAATTGTTGTAATATTTTTCTGATGTTTGTAAATATTTTTTTAGAACTTAGTTCTTTGTTATTTTTTGTACTTTAGTTAGTTTATTTCATTATATTTATTTGTAGATATTGTATTTAATTAATGTATTGATAGTGTAGTGTTAGGTTTAATTGTAGGTAATTGTAGGTATTTTATTTAATTAATTTATTGATAGTATAGTGTTAGGTTTAATTGTAACTTAGGTTAGGATTTATTTTACAGGTAATTTTGTAATTATTTTAACTATTTTAGCTATTAAATAGTTCTTAACTATTTAATAGCTATTGTACCTGGTTAAAATAAATACAAAGTGGGGGCGGAGCCAGCAACCAAACATGGGAGACGTGTCTAAGAGAGCTCCCGCTGCAATTTATCTAATTTAGAGGTGGAATGGGACTAATTCCTTGCAATTTACCCCAAAAAACTATCTTAACCTCTGCAGGATACTTTACTCTCTATTTGAAGACCCCGGCTAATTGTCGCTGAGGTGGACACAGCACTTGATCTTCTGTATTAGCCGGGAAAGAGCCAGGCTTTTGTGGCCCACACGCATCATGGCGCCAAAAGTTAAAGAAATCTGGTCAGACATATACGCAGCTTTACAGGATCTGAGCTTACAGATGTCGGCCAGATTTGCGGACATATCTACCCATCTAAGATTGACGGTAACACAGTGTGTACAAACGGAGCAGGAAACAGTGGAAAGTGTTTCTACGCCGGCTTACACAGATCGTCCCTGTATGCAAAGGAAGTGGCTACCGGGCTTTATACCAGACGTTTCTGGGTCTCCTAGTAGCCCGGCTCAGAGAGATGCGGCAAGCGCCTTGGATCAGAACTCCGTCCACCTGTTAGTGAAGAGGGAGTTCCGTGTAAATACTGGGCAGGTAAATGTCCCTTTTGAAGCTCGGAGCCGAAAATTTTCTCTATTACCGCCCGACCACAGCCACCCAGGTCGCGACTCTGCACGTAAGCCTGAAAGAGGAGCTTTCACTGAGCCTTTTAACACAGCAGAGACTTTAAAGAGGTACAGCCATATAATTTATAATAAAGATCTGTCGGACTACCTTTCTCTACCGGGTTATGACCGGGCTAACTCCCATACTGTATCAGGGACCGATTCTCAGAGTGTGTTACTACCTGAGCCATGCGGGAGAGACTTCCTACCTCATACTGCAGTTCTGTTGAACCCTTTCGATCCGGGTGGCTAAACTTATAATGACTGCCCCGATATCTCAAGTGCCCAACTCCTGCTGGTTTGTGGTTGGACTTGCAGCACCTAAGTCGCCCCTTGTGTAGCTTGTGTTTAATTTCTATGGGAGACTTTTCAATTATTATTGTGATACCGTAGAAGGAATCGGCTGAGATCCCTGCCGTTACAGGTCAGATCTAAGGGCTCAATCTGATGACTTTACGCCTAACCATAATCTGACTGTAAGGAGATGAGCTAATTTGAATACTCCTAACATTTGCTCCTTTAACTTTGGGACACTCTGTAAATTCACGGCTCCTGCATAGAAGCTGCAAGCCTAGTCTGTGAACTATATGTTAGGGCTTTTCTGCATTACAATAGAGTGCAGTGGTATTGACTTTTCCCTCATGTTGAGAAAGATGTATAAACTGGAACACTACTGCAGCTTTTGACAGTATATCCCTGCAATTACCTTGTTCTGTAGCAGATATAAGTTTCCTCATAAGTTAACTTACACATATTGATCCCCTTTTGGGAACTACTCTGCACCTATACTTCTATATGATGCTACATAAAACGATGTACTTTGTCTGTAAAAGAGGGGTTACATATATGACAAATGTATGCTTAATTTCGTGTATGACACACTTGGTGATAAAGTCAGATTTATATCTTCATCTTACAATGAGTCTCTTGCCCTGAAACTAAATGTTTAACTGTTTACTGTGCTGTTAGTCCAGCAGCAGCTGAGTCTTGTTGTAACACTTTGTTATAAGTCTGGAGGTTTAAGTGTTGCACACACCCTGCTTATGTTGAGGTCAATCTACCTAGGATCTCTCAATGACAGTAGCATTATATCTGTTTTTATGCCTATTTCAATATATACAAGAGGCTTGTCTTATATTGCCTTACAACTGTCCTTCTACCAACAAAGTATGCCCAGGTTGTTATTCCATTGGGGATTATTGATGCTAGTTTAGGCCATCTAGCATATACTGGCTTCTTAGTAGATTTAGATTGTGAGATAAAAACTGTTGACATAATATAAATAATATATATCTTCATAACTTTCTTTTCACCAAATCTCCATAATTTGAACACGCACAAAAGAGCAACCATAGCTTATTTAGTCTGATAGGCGGGTCTTAGTAGCTCATTCATAATGTTACTTACAGACAGCTTTAGTGTACAAGGCATACGTTAATTAGGGTATATTTATGCCCACAATTGCTGTTAACATATATGGGTCAGCTTGCTATGTATATTATAGTGAATACTGCTTACTATACTATTTGTTTTTATTTTATCTATTTACTTTTTATATATATTACTACTTATAGCACTATAAGTTCAAAGTAGGATGCTTCCATTAAAATAGCCTAAGGGAATACTAAGTATGATCCTCAAAGCAGCAAGTAGTAGTGTTCGGTTATATCCCTCTGCCATGAGACACTTAGAGTTTAATTGTTCATATAAAATATATAGCTATAGCGCCGTTAGGCTTAGTAATTGCACTCTCAGATTATATATTACTTAAGCCTCCCTATAATTCACCTAGTTTAACCTAAAACTCTCTTGACTCCAATATAAGGGAAGAGAGCAAATGTTTTCTAATCGTGGTCCCACATAAGCTTAATATCTATTTGGCACATGATCTGTTACTCCATGGCTGCTTCATGTTCCTGTGTCTCAGGAGCTTTGAGGCACCGATGTTTGCAGCCTTTTCTCTGCTTCAATGATTATTGCACTGATTTTCATGTATGTATAAATATGCTTATATTTTTATTTTTGTGCTTTCTCATTCGCCCGCAGAGATGTGTCTATGTTTGGGCGCTAGTGGGTTCATTTAATGTATTTAATACTCTTTGCTCTTATAACTGTACATGGAAATACGTTATGTTTATGCCTTATTGTATCTATGTCTCCAGGATATGACATTGCTTATGTGGAGTTCCATATTTATGTAAAATTATTTGTCTCTGTTGGGCTCCTCCCCTCCCTTTCCCGCCGGTACTGACTGCCTGCGGGTCATACCCCTATGCCTTTTTCCCACACTGCCTATAGTTGGTAATCCCTTAGGGGTGGAGCTCCTCTAGAAATCTCTTATGTTTCATATATACTAATGTCCCCCACCCCTCTTTAACTCTATATTTAGATAATTACTCCGCTTTGATGGAGCTATGCCCATCCCAGTAGTCATGTAAATAACAAGCCCTCCCTGTGAAGTCCACCCTTATATCCATCCAATAAGGCTTTCCATACCTGCTCTCATGCCCTATTTGGCTCCGCCCCCCCACTCCCCTCCCCACTCCACTTTGAGCGGCTCTTGCCCGCTGCATCCCCTTATCCCCCTCCCCGCTAAATTGGCCCATAAGTGGCCAAACACAAGCCAATCCATGTTTATCTTACTTTATTAGTTTATATTATGCTACAAACGCTTTTCAGGATAATGTGGAGAATATACTCTATTTCCCCCCTCCCTCTACCCCCATAAAACCAACCCTTCCTTGCTTTTATATTTTCTAAATTAATAACTTATGGTGTATTTATCCATCACAAGGTTGGGTCACTTCTAGTCTACATACCATATAAAAAAATAAAATCTGAGGTCTCAATCTGGATAGTCCAAAATCTTTACTAATACCTTTAATAAGTGGGATTTATATGCCCCTTCTGTTTAGATTTATTGCCTAGTAAACCTCCATGTTCCTTCATAACACTAACCAGCTATAGCTTCTCCATTCTCGTACCACTCACCATAGAGTATTACTCTTCATATTTTTGAATCTATACAATGTGGGCACATCTTGTATTGTTTATCTGGCAAGATCATGGTATTAGTATTGTACTATTCTCTTTTGTTATTATTGTTGGACGTTTCATTATTGTTATATTTGTTTATGACTTCAATAAAAAGCTTTTAAAAAAAAAAAATAAAAAAAATAAATACAAAGTTACCTGTAAAATAAATATAAATCCTAAAATAGCTATAATATAATTATAATTTATATTGTAGCTATATTAGGGTTTATTTTACAGGTAAGTATTTAGCTTTAAATAGGAATAATTTATTTAATAAGAGTTAATTTATTTTGTTAGATTTAAATTATATTTAACTTAGGGGGGTGTTAGTGTTAGGGTTAGACTTAGCTTTAGGGGTTAATCCATTTATTACAGTAGCGGCGAGATTCGGTCGGCAGATTAGGGGTTACTAATTGAAGTTAGGTGTCGGCGATGTTAGGGAGGGCAGATTAGGGGTTAATACTATTTATTATAGGGTTATTGAGGCGGGAGTGAGGCGGATTAGGGGTTAATAACTTTATTATAGTAGAGGTGCGGTCCGCTCGGCAGATTAGGGGTTAATAAGTGTAGGCAGGTGGAGGCGACGTTGAGGGGGGCAGATTAGGGGTTAATAAATATAATATAGGGGTCGGCGGTGTTAGGGGCAGCAGATTAGGGGTACATAGGGATAACGTAGTTGGCGGCAGTGTACGGAGCGGAAGATTAGGGGTTAAAAAATTTAAATATAGTGGCGGCGATGTGGGGGGACTTCGGTTTAGGGGTACATAGGTAGTTTATGGGTGTTAGTGTACTTTAGAGCACAGTAGTTGAGAGCTTTATAAACCGGCGTTAGCCCAGAAAGCTCTTAACTACTGACTTTTTTGTGCGGCTGGAGTTTTGTCGTTAGATTTCTAACGCTCACTTCAGCCACGACTCTAAATACAGGCGTTAGAAAGATCCCATTGAAAAGATAGGATACGCAATTGACGTAAGGGGATCTGCGGTATGGAAAAGTCACGGCTGGAAAGTGAGCGTTAGACCCTTTCCTGACTGACTCCAAATACCGGCGGTAGCCCAAAACCAGCGTTAGGAGCCTCTAACGCTGATTTTGACGGCTACCGCCCAACTCTAAATCTAGGCCTAAGTGTTTGTTATTTTGTGTAACTTAGTTGTTAGTTTTTTGTAACTTTGTAATTTATAATAGTAGATTGAAATTATTTGAGTAGGGTTAGGTTTTTAAATACATAATATATTTAATTTAATTTGTAGTTTAATATAATTTTACTCTAATAGTTAGGGTAGATTAATTAATAGTTTAATATAGTTTAATGTAATCTTAGTATAACAGTTACGGTAGGTAAATTATTAGTTTAATATAGTTTAATTTAAATCTAAAGGTAAGTTTACATTTATTATAAGGTAGGGATGAGTTAATATTTAATATAAAGTTAAGGGGTTGTTAGGTTTAGGGGTTAATAGGTTAATTTAGTTTATGGCGATGTGGGGGGCTGGCGGTTTAGGGGTTAATAGGTTTAGAAAGTGGTACTGATGTGGGAGGCCAGGGGTTTAGGGGTTAATAACTTTATTTAGTTGCGGTGGGCTCCGGGAGCGGCGGGATAGGGGGTTAATACTTTTATGTAGGTGGCGGCGGTGTCGGGGTGGCAGATTAGGGGTTAATAAGTATAATGTAGGTGGCGGTGGTGTTGGGCAGCAGATTAGGGGTTAATAAGTATAATGTAGGTGGCGGCGGTGTAGGGGGCAGCAGATTAGGGGTTAATAAGTATAATGCAGGTGGCGTCGGTGTAGGGGTTGGCAGATTAGGGGTTAATAAGTATAATGTAGGTGGCGGCGGTGTAGAGGGGCAGATTAGGGGTGTTTAGACTCAGGGCTTATGTTAGGGTGTGAGGTGTAAACGTAACTTTTATTCTCCCATAGGAATCAATGGGATATCGGGCAGCAGCGAACATGAGCTTTCGCTGCTTTCAGATTCCCATTGATTCTTATGGCAGCCGCCTCCTCCAGGGCGGCGGATTGAAAAGCAGGCACGCTTGGCCAGAATAGTGGCGAGCGTACCTGGTAGATATTTGCTAACTAGCAAAAGTTGTCAGATAGTGCCGAATTTGCATTCGGAACATCTGTAATGTTGTAAGCATCTATCTGTGTCGGATTGAGACCGGCGGATCGTATGTTACGTCCCAGATTTCAACTTTTGCCAGTCTGTAGGCTTTTATAAATGAGGCGAATCAAGCTTGCCACAATTACGCTGCAGAATTCCAGTGTATTTGCTGTTGACGACTTGATAAATAGGCCTCATAGACTTCAATGGATCTTGAAAAGTGAAAAAAACACCCAACAACATGATTATATATAGGTATAGATATGAACCGTAATTTATAGGAATATCTATTTATAAATGCACAGAACATATTTCCCTATGTGAAGAGCATTGGAATGTGAAATATTTACACTAAAAACACAGTATAGCACTGTATTAAATATGAATATTGCATAAAAATGGTTTCACATGTTTTCAGCTACTTAACTGCAAAGGGCTCCAATGCACTTATGTATATGTCTGTAAATGTATAGGTATGTATTTGTGTGTTTATTTGTGCATATATGTCTGTAAATACAAATAAACACATATAAATACATCTGTACGCACATATAAACATATGTACAGGTATTCCTCACTTTACAGTGCTTCTCTTTACAGCGCTTCCAAGGATTTTGAAACAGTGCTGTAATCATTGTGAGATTGTGAGAAAAGTGACTGGCACCATTTTGTTATGCTTAGTTCACTCTGTTTACAGCATTACAGTGCAAGCTGTGTCTCAGTGCTATAGTCTGGCAAATTGTACTACAGTAATTGTCACTATTTTACAGGTACAGGTTTTTTTATTATTATTATTCGTATAGTGTTATTATGAGTGTAACTGTACTTTAAATGTATTTTTTTATAACTTTATTTTTGAAATTTTTTCATAGAGGAACTTGAACAGCACCACATAGCATTACACGACAACAATCATCATAAAGCAAATTACAGGTAACGATATATAGTCCCAACAACGTAGTTGAATCTGCTTTAAGTCCAAAAGTCCTTTCTTGAACCATGTGAAGCAGTCAAGCCTCAGATATTACTAAAACATTTAAATAAACAAAACAACAAATAAACAAAACAATGACAAGTAACGGCAACTGACATCAATAAGATTAGAGGCGTGGTAGCGCCTGATAAATCAGTGTGTATCAGAGAGTGTCTCTGAGGCACTGTCAGCACAATAAATGAGTTTCCCATTAACACTAGTGTAAGTTTCATCTTGCGGCCAGATGTTTTTGTGCATGCTCAGGCCTTCCATGTAAGTCAGTAACATTTAGAGTCATTGATCAGACAGGTAAATAGATATAGTGATGTCAACAATTAACATAAAAAAATGCAAATACCTTCGCTATATAAATATGCTTATGCTTATGCTTCGGCGGATGGCTGTAGTCACAGTTCTCAGGTCTCCTCGTTCAAGACAACGGTCTCTCCAGTAAGTCAGTCATGGTCAGTTTAGTATCAGAGTCAGGTTCCAATATGCACCAGCGGCCATGTAGGTTTTCGTTAAGCATGAACACAGAATGTTGAAAGGGGCGTAGCAGTTTTTCCCTTAGGCCTCTCGGTAGATATAGTATATATGGATCCCACTTGTTTATGAATGATTTTGTTCTAGCATCACGGCTACCTTGTGTGTCTGCGTGTTCTATCAAAAACTGCTGGTATAGTGCGTAAGTTAGTTTTTTGAAAGGGGGTTCCCTATTCTTGGCCCAGTATTGTAAAATTAGTTTCCTGGCCATTAGTACCACTATATTAAAGAATTTTTGGTGGTTAGGAGGTAGGGAAATATGCTGAAAGAAGAGTATGTTAGTTGCGGTTAATACTATGTCAGTTCTGAGTACTTTTGACAACCAGAATTTTACTTTGCCCCAGAACCTCTGCATCTTAGGACAATCCCACACCAGGTGTACCAAATCTGGAGTAGGGGCCGAACACTTAGAGCACTCGTTCACAGCATCGCAAACCCATTTGGATCGGATTTTGGGTGTTATGTATGCCTGATGCAAAAATTTTATTTGCGTTTCACGTAGGCTCGAGGACAAAGTGGCTGCTCTGACTGCTGATATACTATGCATGACGTGGTCTTGTGTGACATCAGGAATCCTCTGTCCCTGCCATTTAGAGATAATATCCTGCATTGTTTGTGACTCATTATGTGTAACTATTAGCTTATAGATAGGAGTGATGGAGTGCGTTCCTTGAGAGGCCAGGTTACAGAGAGTAACAATCTTGGTTATGTCCAATGAAGCTAATCCCTCAGTCAGGAGGTTTTGAACATAGTACCAACTTTGGAAATAAGCAAATCTGTGCGTGGCAGGGAGGGTGTACTGTGTTTGGAGGTCAGAGAAAGGGAGCACCTGATGTGTCGTAGGATTTATCAACTGCGCTATCATTGTTAATCCATGGCGTTAATCAATCCAATAAGTCCAGCTCACACTGTTATAAGATGGGTGCACGCTATCGCTGGGCACTGCACGACCCAGAATTCAAATTCCAGAACTCAAAAAAGTGAATAGCAGCACTCCAATAAACTTTTCAATTCTTTATTGCAAATCCAGGAGTACAAACAGATAGCAACGTTTCGGACTACATGTCCTTCATCATGCCATACTAACATCACTTCCTCTCCCTCCTTATATACCCCTAAGGACACACCCACATTCTAGTTAACTCTTTACCAACTACAAATACTACTTAATTACTTCTGCATACGTGGGTATCCTATATTAATAATTACTAAACTAATTCACAATCTACCTATATTTAATAGGAAGGTGAAAAATACACAGATTTTTATGAAAGCATCAATATTAATTACACAGTATTTCATTTAAAGAAAGAATGTATATCAATTACAATTTCCAGTTTCCCATAACATTACTATTTTTCTTTTGTCTTAATTCTTTTTTTCTTTCTTTTTTTCTTTTTTTCATATATATCACCACACATTCTCAGATTCTGGGTGCCATCAAACTTCGTACACAATACTGATTATTCAAAAAAGAGAAAAAGAGAGACAAACATAAGTATTAGCCATCATATATAATTTTTCTAAAAAAATAGTACCTAAAGAAAAACAGACAGATCATAATCCTTATTCATACCACATGGAACTAAAGAGTTCAAAGTAAAGATCCAAAATGCCTCTCTTTGTTTCAAATGTTGTTCCCTATCCCCCCCTCTTCTACCAGGGGGGATGTGTTCCAAGATTTGGAATCTAAGTTGGCTCACCCCATGTTGTGCTTCTAGGAAATGAGTCGCTACTGGGGATTTTTGATTTTTTCTCCTAATATTTGATTTATGCTCTGTAATTCTATCACGTACCCTACGGGTCGTCTCCCCTACATAAATCAAACCACATGGGCATTTAAGGAGGTAGATGGCATACTCTGTGTTACAAGTTAAAAAATCTTTAATCCAAAACTTTTTCCCTGACTGTGGATGTACAAATGTAGATCCCTTGATCATACTATTACAGTGGGTGCACCCCAAACAAGGGTAACAACCTAGATTTTTGCTTGTAATATATTTCTGTTTATCACTCTTGGTACTCCCAATGTCTGCCTTTACCAAAGAATCTCTAAGGTTCCTACTTCTTCTATACGCAGGCATAGGTGTCTGCTGAAATTCTGGTATATCTGAATTACAATTCGATAAGATGTACCAATGTTTGCAAATGATCTTATGAATTTGTGTACTTAATTCATTATATCTGGAGACAAACACCAATTTTTCCCCATCTTTCTTTTTAACTTTTTCTCCAGGTTTCAAAAGACTCTCTCTTGTCATCCCTAATATCTTTTCAATGGCTTTTTGGTAGGGAGTTCTTTAAGGATTGAGGATATCCTCAATCCTTAAAGAACTCCCTACCAAAAAGCCAGTTGATGCGGGTACGCCGCATCGTGTCAGAAGACAACTTAAGTGAAAAAAGGCTGAGGGAGATGGGAGATCTCTTTTTGGATCGAGGATATGATGAGAATTTGATCCATAAAGAAATTGAAAAGATATTAGGGATGACAAGAGAGAGTCTTTTGAAACCTGGAGAAAAAGTTAAAAAGAAAGATGGGGAAAAATTGGTGTTTGTCTCCAGATATAATGAATTAAGTACACAAATTCATAAGATCATTTGCAAACATTGGTACATCTTATCGAATTGTAATTCAGATATACCAGAATTTCAGCAGACACCTATGCCTGCGTATAGAAGAAGTAGGAACCTTAGAGATTCTTTGGTAAAGGCAGACATTGGGAGTACCAAGAGTGATAAACAGAAATATATTACAAGCAAAAATCTAGGTTGTTACCCTTGTTTGGGGTGCACCCACTGTAATAGTATGATCAAGGGATCTACATTTGTACATCCACAGTCAGGGAAAAAGTTTTGGATTAAAGATTTTTTAACTTGTAACACAGAGTATGCCATCTACCTCCTTAAATGCCCATGTGGTTTGATTTATGTAGGGGAGACAACCCGTAGGGTACGTGATAGAATTACAGAGCATAAATCAAATATTAGGAGAAAAAATCAAAAATCCCCAGTAGCGACTCATTTCCTAGAAGCACAACATGGGGTGAGCCAACTTAGATTCCAAATCTTGGAACACATCCCCCCTGGTAGAAGAGGGGGGGATAGGGAACAACATTTGAAACAAAGAGAGGCATTTTGGATCTTTACTTTGAACTCTTTAGTTCCATGTGGTATGAATAAGGATTATGATCTGTCTGTTTTTCTTTAGGTACTATTTTTTTAGAAAAATTATATATGATGGCTAATACTTATGTTTGTCTCTCTTTTTCTCTTTTTTGAATAATCAGTATTGTGTACGAAGTTTGATGGCACCCAGAATCTGAGAATGTGTGGTGATATATATGAAAAAAAGAAAAAAAGAAAGAAAAAAAGAATTAAGACAAAAGAAAAATAGTAATGTTATGGGAAACTGGAAATTGTAATTGATATACATTCTTTCTTTAAATGAAATACTGTGTAATTAATATTGATGCTTTCATAAAAATCTGTGTATTTTTCACCTTCCTATTAAATATAGGTAGATTGTGAATTAGTTTAGTAATTATTAATATAGGATACCCACGTATGCAGAAGTAATTAAGTAGTATTTGTAGTTGGTAAAGAGTTAACTAGAATGTGGGTGTGTCCTTAGGGGTATATAAGGAGGGAGAGGAAGTGATGTTAGTATGGCATGATGAAGGACATGTAGTCCTAATCCATGGCGTTCCCAGTGTTTGAAAACAGCTGTAGTATATCCTGGGATAAAATTAGGGTTTCCTTGGAGAGGTAAATATTTGCTAAATACAAACTCCACCCCCCATGTTTTACAAAGTTTGGCCCAAGCCCTCAGTGGGTCCCTGAATAGTATGTTTTGTTTTATGTGTGGAGGAAGAGTTGATAGCGGTGTGTGTGGTAGAAAAGCAGGATGTATGGGTGCTAATAGTTCGCATTCCACTGGGGGGGGGGGGGAAATAGTCTGATTGGTCAGCCATCCCACTATTACTTTGATCAAAGATGCCCAGTTATACCACCTAAGATTGGGAAGACTAAGTCCACCAGAAATAACTGGCATTGCGAGATGGAGCCTGTTAATTCTCGGCTTCCCATGCTGCCAGATAAATGCACCGAACAAGGTTGTTAAGCTACTTAGGTCTCGATTTGTCAGCAGGATAGGGAGCATCTGGAGGGGATAAAGCAGTTTTGGTAAAATGATCATTTTTGAAAGTTGAATTCTACCCTTGAGGGATAAGGGCAGGTTTTTTAGTTAAGATCTTTATGGGCTAACGCCGGTATATAAAGCTCTTAACTACAGTGCTCTAAAGTACACTAACACCCATAAACTACCCTTGTACCCCTAAACCGAGGTCCCCCCACATCGCTGCCACTATATTAAATATTTTTAACCCCTAATCTCCCACCTACATTATCCCTATGAACCCCTAATCTGCTGCCCCTAACATCGCCGACCCCTATATTATATTTATTAACCCCTAATCACCCCTAATCCACCCCCCCAATGTTGCCGCTATCTTACCTACACTTATTAACCCTTAATCTGCCGACCGGACCTCGCCGCTACTATAATAAATGTATTAACCCCTAAAGCTAAGTCTAACCCTAACACCCCCCTAAGTTAAATATAATTTTAATCTAACAAAATAAATTAACTCTTATTAACTAAAGTATTCCTATTTAAAACTAAATACTTACCTGTAAAATAAACCCTAATATAGCTACAATATAACAAATAATTATATTGTAGCTATTTTAGGATTTATATTTATTTTACAGGCAACTTTGTATTTATTTTAACTAGGTACAATAGCTATTAAATAGTTATTAACTATTTAATAGCTACCTAGTTAAAATAATTACAAAATTACCTGTCAAATAAATCCTAACCTAAGTTACAATTAAACCTAACACTACACTATCATTAAATTAATTAAATAAATTGACTAGCAATAACAACAATTAATTACAATTAAATTAACTAAACTAAATTACAAAAAAAACAAACACTAAATTACAGAAAATAAAAAAGATTACAAGAATTTTAAACTAATTACACCTAATCTAATCCCCCTAATAAAATAAAAATAAAACAAAATAATAAAAGTCCCTACCCTATTCTACATTACAAAGTAATCAGCTCTTTTACCAGCCCTTAAAAGGGGTTTTTGCGGAGTGTTCCCCAAAGTAATCAGCTCTTTTGCCTGTAAAAAAAAATACAACCCCCCCAACATTAAAACCCACCACCCACACACCCCTACTCTAACCCCCCCAAACCTCCCTTAAATAAACCTAACACTACCCCCCTGAAGATCTCCCTGCCTTGAGTCGTCTTCACCCAGCCGGGCCGATGTTTTCATCCGATGGGGCAGAAGAGGACATCCAGACCGGCAGAAGTCTTCATCCTATCCGGGCAGAAGAGGACATCCGGACCGGCAGACATCTTCATCCAAGCGGCATCTTCTATCTTCATCCATCCGATGAGGAGCGGCTCCATCTTCAAGACCTCCGGCGCGGAACATCCTTCTTCACCGACGACTACCTGACGAATGAAGGTTCCTTTAAGTGACGTCATCCAAGATGGCGTCCCTTGTGGGTGTGTCCTTAGGGGTATATAAGGAGGGAGAGGAAGTGATGTTAGTATGGCATGATGAAGGACATGTAGTCCTAATCCATGGCGTTCCCAGTGTTTGAAAACAGCTGTAGTATATCCTGGGATAAAATTAGGGTTTCCTTGGAGAGGTAAATATTTGCTAAATACAAACTCCACCCCCCATGTTTTACAAAGTTTGGCCCAAGCCCTCAGTGGGTCCCTGAATAGTATGTTTTGTTTTATGTGTGGAGGAAGAGTTGATAGCGGTGTGTGTGGTAGAAAAGCAGGATGTATGGGTGCTAATAGTTCGCATTCCACTGGGGGGGGGGGGGGGAAATAGTCTGATTGGTCAGCCATCCCACTATTACTTTGATCAAAGATGCCCAGTTATACCACCTAAGATTGGGAAGACTAAGTCCACCAGAAATAACTGGCATTGCGAGATGGAGCCTGTTAATTCTCGGCTTCCCATGCTGCCAGATAAATGCACCGAACAAGGTTGTTAAGCTACTTAGGTCTCGATTTGTCAGCAGGATAGGGAGCATCTGGAGGGGATAAAGCAGTTTTGGTAAAATGATCATTTTTGAAAGTTGAATTCTACCCTTGAGGGATAAGGGCAGGTTTTTTAGTTAAGATCTTTATGGGCTAACGCCGGTATATAAAGCTCTTAACTACAGTGCTCTAAAGTACACTAACACCCATAAACTACCCTTGTACCCCTAAACCGAGGTCCCCCCACATCGCTGCCACTATATTAAATATTTTTAACCCCTAATCTCCCACCTACATTATCCCTATGAACCCCTAATCTGCTGCCCCTAACATCGCCGACCCCTATATTATATTTATTAACCCCTAATCACCCCTAATCCACCCCCCCAATGTTGCCGCTATCTTACCTACACTTATTAACCCTTAATCTGCCGACCGGACCTCGCCGCTACTATAATAAATGTATTAACCCCTAAAGCTAAGTCTAACCCTAACACCCCCCTAAGTTAAATATAATTTTAATCTAACAAAATAAATTAACTCTTATTAACTAAAGTATTCCTATTTAAAACTAAATACTTACCTGTAAAATAAACCCTAATATAGCTACAATATAACAAATAATTATATTGTAGCTATTTTAGGATTTATATTTATTTTACAGGCAACTTTGTATTTATTTTAACTAGGTACAATAGCTATTAAATAGTTATTAACTATTTAATAGCTACCTAGTTAAAATAATTACAAAATTACCTGTCAAATAAATCCTAACCTAAGTTACAATTAAACCTAACACTACACTATCATTAAATTAATTAAATAAATTGACTAGCAATAACAACAATTAATTACAATTAAATTAACTAAACTAAATTACAAAAAAAACAAACACTAAATTACAGAAAATAAAAAAGATTACAAGAATTTTAAACTAATTACACCTAATCTAATCCCCCTAATAAAATAAAAATAAAACAAAATAATAAAAGTCCCTACCCTATTCTACATTACAAAGTAATCAGCTCTTTTACCAGCCCTTAAAAGGGGTTTTTGCGGAGTGTTCCCCAAAGTAATCAGCTCTTTTGCCTGTAAAAAAAAATACAACCCCCCCAACATTAAAACCCACCAGCCACACACCCCTACTCTAACCCCCCCAAACCTCCCTTAAATAAACCTAACACTACCCCCCTGAAGATCTCCCTGCCTTGAGTCGTCTTCACCCAGCCGGGCCGATGTTTTCATCCGATGGGGCAGAAGAGGACATCCAGACCGGCAGAAGTCTTCATCCTATCCGGGCAGAAGAGGACATCCGGACCGGCAGACATCTTCATCCAAGCGGCATCTTCTATCTTCATCCATCCGATGAGGAGCGGCTCCATCTTCAAGACCTCCGGCGCGGAACATCCTTCTTCACCGACGACTACCTGACGAATGAAGGTTCCTTTAAGTGACGTCATCCAAGATGGCGTCCCTTGAATTCCAATTGGCTGATAGGATTCTATCAGCCAATCGGAATTAAGGTAGGAAAAATCTGATTGGCTGATTCAATTAGCCAATCAGATTCAAGTTCAATCCGATTGGCTGATTGGATGAGCCAATAGAATTGACCTCGAATTCTATTGGCTCATCCAATCAGCCAATCGGATTGAACTTCAATCCGATTGGCTGATTAAATCAACCAATCAGGTTTTTCCTACCAGAAAGGGACAGTCTAGGCCAAAATAAACTTTCAGGATTCAGATAGAGCATGTAATTTTAAACAATTTTCCAATTTACTTTTATCACCAATTTTGCTTTGTTCTCTTGGTATTCTTAGTTGAAAGCTTAACCTAGGAGGTTCATATGCTAATTTCTTAGAACTTGAAGCCCACCTCTTTCAGATTGCATTTTAACAGTTTTTCACCACTAGAGGGTGTTAGTTCACGTATTTCATATAGATAACACTGTGCTTGTGCACGAGAAGTTATCTGGGAGCAGGCACTGATTGGCTAGACTGCAAGTCTGTCAAAAGAACTAAAAAAAGGGGCAGTTTGCAGAGGCTTAGATACAAGATAATCACAGAGCTTAAAAGTATATTATTATAACTGTGTTGGTTATGCCAAACTGGGAAATGGGTAATAAAGGGATTATCTATCTTTTAAAACAATAAAAATTCTGGTGTAGACTGTCCCTTTAATTCCGATTGGCTGATAGAATCCTATCAGCCAATTGGAATTCAAGGGACGCCATCTTGGATGACGTCACTTAAAGGAACCTTCGTCGGTGAAGAAGAATGTTCCACGCCTGAGGTCTTGAAGATGGAGCCGCTCCTCGTTGGATGGATGAAGATAGAAGATGCTGCTTGGATGAAGATGTCTGCCGGTCCGGATGTACTCTTCTGCCCGGATAGGATGAAGACTTCTGCTGGTGTGGATGTCCTCTTCTGCCCCATCGGATCAAGACTTCGGCCCGGCTGGGTGAAGACGATTCAAGGTAGGGAGATCTTCAGGGGGGTAGTGTTAGGTTTATTTAAGGGGGGTTTGGGTGGGTTAGAGTAGGGGTATGTGGGTGGTGGGTTTTAATGTTGGGGTTGTATTTTTTTTTACAGGCAAAAGAGCTGATTACTTTGGGGAATGCTCCGCAAAAACCCCTTTTAAGGGCTGGTAAAAGAGCTGATTACTTTGTAATGTAGAATAGTGTAGGGACTTTTATTATTTTGTTTTATTTTTATTTTATTAGGGGGATTAGATTAGGTGTAATTAGTTTAAAATTCTTGTAATCTTTTTTATTTTCTGTAATTTAGTGGGGTTTTTTTTGTAATTTAGTATAGTTTATTTAATTGTATTTAATTGTAGGTATTGGTAGTTAATTTATTTAATTAATTTAATGATAGTGTAGTGTTAGGTTTAATTGTAACTTAGGTTAGGATTTATTTGACAGGTAATTTTGTAATTATTTTAACTAGGTAGCTATTAAATAGTTAATAACTATTTAATAGCTATTGTACCTAGTTAAAATAAATACAAAGTTGCCTGTAAAATAAATATAAATCCTAAAATAGCTACAATATAATTATTCGTTATATTGTAGCTATATTAGGGTTTATTTCACAGGTAAGTATTTAGTTTTAAATAGGAATACTTTAGTTAATAAGAGTTAATTTATTTAGTTAGATTAAAATTATATTTAATTTAGGGGGGTGTTAGGGTTAGGGTTAGACTTAGCTTTAGGGGTTAATACATTTATTATAGTAGTGGCGAGGTCCGGTCAGCAGATTAGGGGTTAATAAGTGAAGTTAAGGTATCGGCGACGTTGGGGGGGTCAGATTAGGGGTTAATAAATATAATATAGGGGTCGGCGGTGTTAGGGGCAGCAGATTAGGGGTTCATAGGGATAATGTAGGTGGCGGCGGTGTCCGGAGCGGCAGATTAGGGGTTAATTGTGTAATGCAGGTGTCAGCGATAGCGGGGGAGGCAGATTAGGGGTTAATAAGTGTAAGGTTAAGGGTGTTTAGATTCTGGGTTCATGTTAGGGTGTTAGGTGCAGATTTAGAGAGTGTTTCCCCATAGGAAACAATGGGGCTGCGTTGGGAGCTTAACAATGCTTTTTTGCAGGTGTTAGGTTTTTTTTCAGCCCAAACTGACCCATTGTTTCCTATGGGGGAATCGTGCACGAGCACGTTTTGCCACCTTACCACTACCGTAAGCAAAGCTGGTATTAAGGGTTGAAGTGGCGGTAAATTCTGCTCAACGCACCCTTTTTGGAGCTTAACGCAGCCCCTCAGACAACTCTCAATACCAGCGTAGTTTGGAAGCAGCGGTAGGAAAAAAAGCTGCGTTAGCTACGCAGGTCTTTACCGACAAAACTCTAAATCTAGGCCTTAGTGTCTGTCTTAAGGTGCGCTCCCGATTTAATTGCAGTTATAATGGATTTAGGTGCGTAAAGTCTCACCAAATTTGCTAAAAGTCTGCCAGCTTTGTTACCATGACGATAGAACCTACCCTGTCGGTGTAAGTTAAACTTGTGGTCAAGAATTTGCAAATGGGTGTCCCTTTCCTTCTTAGCAGCATAGTATTTCTGATGGTTCGTTTCCGTAGGGCTATTTAAGTAGGTGTTGTAAGCGTTAGTCAAGTTAGAGAGAAGTTTTGTAGTAACCCTTTTTTGGGATTTAAAATGGTGTGCAGTGTATGCTGTGACCTTACCCCTGATAACTGCCTTGGAGGCATGCCAGAACAGGTCAGGGTTGGCTCTATGTCATTCATTGTCAAAAGTGTATTCTAGCCAAAAGGCTTTCAAGTGCTGTCGAAAATATGCATTGGTATACAAATAAGAGGGAAACCTCCAAGTCTTTTGAGGAGATTGTATTCTAATAGGTTGGAGCATTAGTTTTATGGGGGCGTGATCTGATATCATGATTGGAAGGATAGATGTATCTAATATGTTGGGAGCGATTTGAGGGGAGGTAAGGAAATAGTTGATGCGCGAGAAAGTGTGATACGCAAGTATAGTCCCTTTGGTCTGGATGTTGAGATCTCCAAAGGTCATGTAGTCCCAATCCATCTCTGAACATAGATATAATTTGTATTTCCTTTATGTGTTTGTGGTGGGTTCCCTTCTTTGTATTGGGGCGGGATGGGTCAGAGAATCTGTCCAGTGGGTAGGCTTGCGCCATATTAAAATCCCCTCCCACTATTACTGGTGAATCGGAGTGTTGAGCAATGAGTTATTGGAGAGATGACCAGAAAATCTGGTCAGAGTGATTGGGGCCGTAAACATTACATAACTGAAAATTATGTGTGTTAATATGGAGTGAGGTAAAGATGTAGCATCCTTGTTTATCAATTTTTGTGTTGGAGAAGGTCACTGGTAGTTTTTTGTGTACTAAAATTGCCACCCCACACTTTCTTCCCTCTGATGGAGAGTAAAAAAATTGCCCCACCCATCTGATCTTTAATTTCTCATGTTCTTCTGCAGTGAGGTGCATTTCCTGCAATAATGCAATGTCCGCATGTATGGAATTGAGGTATTGAAGGATTTTACTCCTCTTGGCTGGGGAATTTATTCCCCCCACATTCCAAGATACCACATTAAAATTTATGGTCATGTGGTTGGCTGGAGGAGAAGTAAGGGCAGCGGATGTGTTTGATGGTGAGGGGGCAAAATAACATTGAAGATAGAGATCTGAATGCATTCTTGCAGGGTGCCAAGAGAAAAGGAATAGGGAAATATGGTGTTGTTATGCATGTGACATAGTATGTGGTGTAATGGGAGAGAGGACTCACAGACATCACTGGTGGAAGGTAGTCGATATAAGATATTCGTCAGTGGTTTAAATGTCAGTCTCCAGTCAGCCCATCTGCCGAACATAGCCACCATGTCCTCTGTTGGAGAAAAAGAATAGTTAATACGTATGATAATTTTAAAACATATGAGCGAGGGCTGTTTCTGATGTGACAAATTACAGGGGATAGTCATTACATAATAACATAAGGTTAGTAAGTCTTGGTATTAGCTAGGCAGAGCATATAAACAATACTACACTTTAAATGTATTTTTAATGTTTTTTTTGTGCCAATTTTTATTCAAGCGCAACAGTTAACCAGAGCTCTGAGGTTTTGCTAACCCGATGCACGTTAAATTTAACTACGCTTGAGTGAACAGTTTTATTTTTAACATGTAATATGCACGCTACTTCCAACGCGATAAACCCAGTACCGCTTGTGTGCAACTCTTAGCCTGCGATTATTAATCTGGCCCTATGTTGGAAAATCTCTTGTTTGACTAAAAACTGCCAGAGGTCAAAATACATGCCAACATACAGTATGTAGATTGTAAACGTTTCATAGCAGGATCTTTCTCCTCATCTATCGATTTGTTGGTAAATTTCATTTTTAACCTTGTTCATGAGCCCAGTCCAGTGGAGTTTGATGAAGCTTTACTAATAAATAATAATAATTAATTACCTTTACCAACTGCCAGTTGGCAAACCACCAGTTCATTGCCGAAAGAAAGGAGACTTGAAAGGGTCAACAATTACCTTTGTACTATTTCCACATCCCTTTGCTCCTGATACTAAATCATGTGACACATTATTTAAGTTGCTCTGACTTGTATGAGTCTATTATCATCCTGTTTCTGTTTACCCAAGGGTATGTAATCCTTTATCACTATCCAAGCACTTGGCACAACCCTGCACTGGCCCAGGTCCTCTAACAGGCTGTCCCTATATCATTCTCCACAAAAGCACAAAATGGCTACTCATAACATGATCCATCTTTGGATTGACAGAGGTCATTTGATAATAAAAGTAAATTCTAAAATTTTTATTTTTAATATATGCTCTGAATCATGAAAGATTAATTTTGACTTCCGTCTTCCATATCTCTTTAACATGGAGAGCTCAAGTTAAATGACAAGATAAGACTGGAGATACAGTTACAGAACAAATTAATATGAACAGTGGATTCATTCACTTCCCCCATACTTTATACACCTTAACACCTCCCCCATTTTTCACAAACCTCCCTTGTTTCTCAAACAATCTTTAACAGGACAGTTACATCAAAAACATGCATAACAATGACGATTATCCTAACATTTGTGACGGTATAATCTAGATTTTATTAAAGAGACAGAGACTCCTATTTTGCAATAACTTTCCATTTACTGAACAGACAGCAATTAAAAGCATTGAAAAATTTGAATAAATAATACAGAAAAATTCAACCAATGATATCACAGTAACAGGTTATGTAACCAGATAACAGCCAATAATATCACAACCAAAGGTATAAGAAGTAACAGTCCAAACAGCTAATCCTCTTTGAACTTTGCTGCAAATAACAAAAAGAAAATAGGAACAAAAAAGAAACAAAACTCAGATACACAGGCAAATGCACAAAACAGAATAGTGATGAAAACAGAAAACTTGATTGACAGAAGTTGATTCCACAGCTGATGAGAAACTTCTTGAAGATATCTTGAATCTCTTCGTAATGTAGAAGAATTCTGAGAAATTGAATCAGACACCCAAGTTTGATTATTGTTGAGATCCGGGATTTGCAGAATTCTGGGCTGAAAAAGATAAAATGTAAATAATAATAACATAATATAAAATACACCCATAAGTAATTGGGAGGGAAAAACATGTATTAATATGATTAAATATATATATGAAAAAAGGGAGGGAAAATACTCGTCTCTGTCTCTTTAATAAAATCTAGATTATACCGTCACAAATGTTAGGATAATCGTCATTTTATTACAAGGACAGAGACTCCTATTTTGCAAGTTTAAAGCAAAACAATTAAGATAAAAGGCTATGTTGAATTGAAGAAATTGGTTTAAAATAAAACTGACGGAATACCGAATCCGAGGACCAATCTGCTGCATTAAGGATCTCTTGTAGTGAAGCGGATTTGACAAAAGCCTTAGAAGCAGAAGCTCCTCTAACCGAATGAGCTGAAAATTTGTCTTCTATTCCTGCTAAAGACATGATCCACTTAACCCACCTACTTATGGTGGTAGTAGAAACTGATAAATGAGGAGAAACAAAAGAAATAAGTAGTTGAGAAGAGGAGGAAGATAACCTGAATGGTAAGGTTCTGGATTCATACTCCTTTAGGCAAGAAACCACACATAATTTAGGGTAGTCAAAAAAGTAAGGATAAAAGATAGAAGAGGATAAAGATTTTGTTCTTCTAGACAAAGAAAAAACAACACCTTGAGCAGTAAACATCTTAGAATTATAATCTATAGCTCTAACATCAGATACTCTTTTACATGAGAGTTAACATAATAAAGAAGCTAATTTACAAGTTAATTGCTTGAGAGAAAGATCTTTATTGAAAGGCAAATCATTAAAAAGATTAATTAATAAATCCACATCCCAAAAATAAGAATGTTTAGGAACCGGAGGCTTCTTGACTCTTATAGCCTTAAGACGTTTTTTGACTGAAGACAATTGTCCAATAGGAATATTAGATACAGTACAATGTCCAGCTGATATTGCAGATTGAGCAATATTAATAGACCTATATGCAAGACCTGTTTTTAAAAAGAGAAGTTAAATAATTAATGACTTCATTTACAGGAGCTGAAAAGGGATCCAAATTTCTGCTACTGCACCAATCAGACCATCTGATCCATGCATATCTGTATAGTTTCTTAGTACCTGGTGCCCAGGAATCTCTGAGTAGAGATTTAGCTTCTTCCGAAAGTCCTTCAAATGACCAGGAACCCCTGAAATCATCCAAGCAATCAGTTGAAGGGATCCTTGAACAACTAGGTTGTGAGGTTGTCCTGTCGGATCTAATAAAAGATCTTGTTGTAGAGGAAGAAGGAGAGGAGGAAGATATGACATCTCTAGAAGAGCCGGAAACCAGGATTGGGCCGACCACCAAGGAGTTATGAGGAGAATTGAAATAAGATTTCTCCTGACATAAGATATTGTCCGAGGAATCATTGAAAAGGGAGGAAACGCATAAGCTCCCTTTTCTGGCCAAGTCTGAAGAAAAGCATCCATCGCTAGAGCAAAATGATCTGGTCTCCAACTGTAATATGGAGTCAGTTGATGATTCAATCGAGAAGCAAAGAGATCTATTGAGAAAGGACCTCTGCGATAGAACAGAATTTGAAAAATGTTGGAATTCAGTTTCCAATCGCTGGAGTCCTGAAGATGACGAGAACCCCAATCTGCCATGATGTTGTTTTGGCCTGGAATATATTCTGCTTGAATAAAAATGTTGCGATCCAAACAAGAATGGATAAAATCTGAAGTTAGATCTGACAATATTTTTGATGTAGTACCTCCTAAACGGTTGAGGTACCTGACAGCAGAAATATTGTCCATCTTGAGTAAGACAGAAATAGGACGATCTGAATGAATGAAACTCTTCACAGCAAAAGAACCTGCTAAAAGTTCTAAACAGTTTATATGAAGATTCTTTTCTTCTGAAGTCCATTTTCCACCAGTGATGGAAGAACCCAATCTGGCTCCCCATCCTGAATTGCTGGCATCTGACTCCAAAATTATTTCGGGAGAACAACCAAAAATTGCTCTCCCATTCCAAGCCTCTAAATTGGCTAACCACCATAATAACTCCGATCTTGCTTCTTCTGACAAGGAGATCTTGTGAAAATAAGAGAAACCTTGTCGGAGATAAAAAAATCTTCAATCTTTGAAGAGCCCTGTAATGAAGGGGAGCCGGGAAAATTGCTTGAATAGATGAGGAAGGAGACCAATAATACGGGCTAAGGTCCGAATTGGAAAGAGAGGTCTCTTGAGAAGGTAAGATATCTCTTTCTTGATTTTGTTGATTTTGTCTGAAGGAAGACTCAAAGTTGCAGATTGTGAATCTATAAGAAATCCCAGAAATTTTAGAGACTGAGAAGGATGGATCTCTGATTTGACGAAATTGATAACAAATCCTAAATTCTGAAGGAGATTTATAGTTAGTTTGAGATGAGAAATCAAACAATGACGATCCTGATGCATGATAAGGATATCGTCCAAATAAATTATAAGGCGAACACCTCTCATTTGAAGCCAAGCAACTACAGGACGAAGAATTTTTGTAAATGCCCAAGGTGCAGAAGAAAGCCCAAAAGGAAGGCATGTAAATTGCCAAAGGTTGTTTTTCCATAGAAATCTCAAAAAATTCCTGAAAGAATGATGAATGGGGATAGAAAGATAAGCATCTTTCAAATCTAAACAAACTAACCAATCCTTGGAAAGGAGACAGTCTCTGAGGAGGAGATGAATTCCCTCCATTTTGAAATGATTGTACTCTAGATGAAAATTTAGATTTCTTAGATTTATAACAGGGCGAAAAGATCCTTCTTTCTTTTTGACCAGAAACATATTGCTGATGAAAGAATCTTTTCCTGATGGAGCTAGTTCTATAGCTTGTTTTTTGTCTAAATTTGATATCTCTTGGTCTAGTAGAAGATAGTCTGAAAGGGAGAAGAATATTGGATTTGGAGGAACAGACTGATAAGGAATTGATATGAAATTTAGATGGAGACCTGATACTGATTGGAGTACCCATGGGTCTAGTGTTATACTCTTCCAATTGTGAATAAATAGGGCAAGTCTGCCTCCTACTTTTTGAGGGGAAAAAGGTATGAAATGATAAGTGTTCAAACTTACTTGAGAAAGGTCTTCTAGAAGGTCTTCCTCTAAATGATCTTGTTGGCCATTGTCTGCCTCTTGTAGGAAAGAAGTTGTTGAAAGATGTTGATGGTACTTGGTTGTTTTGGTAGAAGGGCCTTGAGGAGAATGCTGAACGGCCAGGAAAGCGGCCCCTTCCTTTCCCAGCCCTGTCAAAAACTCTATTGTTTTGATTGAATATTTTCTTTGTTTGGGTTTTAATTTTATTAAGTGAATTTAGGGATGAAACTTAATTGGACAGTTCTTTTAGTCCTGCATCTCCAAATAAAAAGCCTTTAGCTTTTCTACCCATCACTTTTGGGGGCAAAGTCTGACAATTTGGGATCAATCTTCCTAAGTAAAATTCTCCTTCTTTGACAGGATAAGGCAGAGTTGGAATCTCCAATTAAATACACCAATCGCTGAACCCATTGTTTAATCACAACAGGATCAACTTGAGATTTTTTTTGAAATTGCATCCTCAGATAATTCCAATAATTTAGTCACTGGACCCAGAGTATCCAGCAATTTATCCTGACAGGCCTTTAAAAACCTGTCAGGTCCTTTTCTGATATTAAAATTTTTTGAGCCAATAAACTTCAATAAATTGAGGTCAATTTCTGGAGTGGCATGGGCCAAACTGGGTAACTCTGGTCTAGGACATTCCGCCCTTAAAATACTTTTAGATTTTTTAGAAAGGGGTCTTCTTATATAGAAAGCAATAAATTTGGAAACTCTTTTTGATGCTCTCCAATTAGATGACCTGGGATGTTCTATATCATCCGGATCTAATTAAGATTCCCCAGCATTATCTAATAATCTAGGTTTTTTGGACTTATTAGACTTTTTAGATCTCTTATATTTAGGGAAATCGTCATCAGAGGACGATGAGTCCAAAACATCCTCATAAATTGAATCTTTATCATCATAAATTTTATCATCATAAATTTTATCAGAAGTATAGGAGTCGTTAGGTTTTTGTTTTTGTTTTCTGGTTATAAAAGAAGTGGTATCAGAATCCCCAGAGGAATAATTTTCAAAAAATTTTATAAGCGCGGACTCATTGTCTGAATTAGACAGACTTTTATTTAATTTGTCAGTAGAAATGACAGAAGAGTTATCATTAGTATTAGAATTTAAATGTTTTCTTTTACATGTCACTTTTTTGGGGATATTAGACAAGTAAAATAAGATACACTTGAAAAAATAAAAAACGATTTGCAACAAAAGTTGCCAAACCCAAAATCTAATGAGAACCAGTGGGGAAATATTGCGGCTGACAGGCTGAGGCGGGTCTGAGGGCGGGAAAAGAAAAAAAGTGATGCGTCACTAACAGGGGGCGAAGAAAGTAGCCGACAGTGAAGAAAAACCTGACATAGAAGGTAAGAGGCACCGGAGCAACAGGGAGTAAAGGAAACGAACGAAAATGATAATTAAAGTGATTATAAACAAATACCCAATATATTTAACAAACTGTCACAAGGATTATCAAAACAGATAAGTAATATATTGTGGAAACAAAAACGCTATAGAGGTGAAAAGTTGGAAAAAACAACATGATAAAAAGAAAATATGCATAAAACAAATAATAATAAAGGCAATAATAAAAACAAATGAAGAAAGCGCAATATTTATTTAAAAATGAAATTCAAATAATACTTAATGTCTGTTCAGCAGAGTGAAAAGAGGATTAGCTGTTTGGACTGTTACCTCTTATACCTTTGGTTGTGATATTATTGGCTGTTATCTGGTTACATAACCTGTTACTGTGATATCATTGGTTGAATTTTTCTGTATTATTTATTCAAATTTTTCAATGCTTTTAATTGCTGTCTGTTCAGTAAATGGAAAGTTATTGCAAAATAGGAGTCTCTGTCCTTGTAATAAAATCCCAGACTCCACACAATTCTCAACATAATGTGAACTGGTCATTTATATTGCAGTGTTGACTGCCCTGTAAAGTCATATATTGATTAACAAAGAGGAACACTAAAAAGCCACAAATTCCTTTTAAAATACACCTCTTAGAACTACAGATTCACAGCAGAAGAATATTTTCCTACTAAGGTATACAAAGAGGAAGATTATCAAATAAAGAAAGAGTCGATTGAATGGTCACAGGTTGAGTTTTAGAATGAAAGCTGCCCTTCAGGGCCACAGGTTCATTTCACAGAGAGAGAGGGCTACACAGAGCCACAGGATGAGTTACAATTACAAAGAGCAAGGCTTTTTTTTGCTTGATGTCTCTCACCAGTTTATATTACCTTTTTTTATTTGAGCTTCCTAAATGTCGACAGCGGTTTACTATCATCAGCTCCTATTGAATTTTATGGGATATGCTAAATGATAAATTATACTGCAGAAACTAATGTTTTGCCACTTCTGGACTTTTTCCAAAGTTTATATCTCACAAAGGAGATGATAAGGAATTAAGATGGGGCAAAAAGATCTGACATTTGGGGTGAGATTACATATATGGCGCAGGCTTCAGCGCAATCGCTGCAATCCGCGCTGCCTGTAATTTCACCTCGCACACCTTTTACATATAGGGTGCTGGCAGTTCATAAAGTGCCGTAAGTCAGATAAATTAGCGATGTCCAGAAATGAGCATGAATACAAATTTCTGGAGCACTAGTGACTTACAGCACTTTAGAAACTGCCGGCAACTAAGAATAATAAAAAATATATAAAATCTCTAGTAAATGTCTAACCGGCCTCCCAAAAATAAACCCGACACGTAAAACCCCTAAATCCACCATCAAACCCACATCGGAACTAATAAAAGTATTAACCCCTAAACCGACAACCCCCCACAACGCAATATGCCTAATTAAACTATTAACCCCTATATCCGCCATCAAACCCACACCGCAAGTAATAATTACATTATTAACCCTTATATCCGCCAACACCAACATCGCAAACTACCTAATGTATTAACCCCTAATCCCCCATTAACCCACATCGTAAAGTCCCTATTAAAACTATTAACCCCTAAACCGCCATTAATCCTCATCGCAAACTACCTATTAAAACTATTAACCCCTATACCGCCACCCCCCACAACGCAAATAAATAATTAAATTACTAAGCCCCCTAACCTAACACCCCCCTAACCTAACACCCCCTAAATTAACTCAAATAGCCTACATTAAAAAATACTAAAGTTACTAACTATTAAAATAAAAAACCTAACATTACTTTAAAAATGAAAAAAAAAATTTTTAATTTAAGCTACAATTACAGAAAATAAAAAAATCTAATATTACAGAAAATAATAAACAAATTATCAAAAATGTAAACATTAAACCTAATCCCTATGAAAATAAAAAAGTCCCCCAAAATAAAAACACCCCCTAATCTAATGCTAAACTACCAATAGCCCTTAAAAGGGCTTTTTGTAGGGCATTGCCCTAAGTTAAACAGCTTTTTTACATTAAAAAGAAACAAAGTCCCCCCCTAACAGTAAAACTCCCCACCCACCAAACCCCCCAAAATAAAAAACCTAACACTAAAAAACCTAAAATAGCCATTGCCCTGAAAAGGGCATTTGTATGGGCATTGCCCTTAAAAGGGCATTTAGCTCTTTTACAAAGTGCCCATCCCTAATCTAAATAAAACAAACCCCCCAATTTTTTTAAAAAAAAACCTAAGTCTAACCCCCAGGTTGGTACTCACGGTTCCTGAAGTCCGGCTGAGAAGGTCCTGTTCCATGTGGTGAAGTCTTCTTCCAGGAACAATCGGGCGTGGAGCGGAGGGCGGAGCTGAAAACCGAAGACTGCCGAGCTGAAGACCGGCGACCCTGGAACTGAAGACCGGCAACCCTGGAACTGAAGACTGGCTACTGTGGAGCCATGGGGCATGGAGTATCCTCTTCGTACGATCTCCGCCGTACACTGAATAGTGAATTCAAGGTATGCAATTAAAGATGGCATCCCTTGAATTCCTATTGGCCGATTTGATTCTTCAAATTCAAAATGAGAGCTACTAAAGTTCTATTGGCTGTTCAAATCAGCCAATAGGATGAGAGCTACTGACATTCTAATGGCTATTCAAATTAGCCAATAGAATTTCAGTAGCTCTCATCCTATTGGCTGATTTGAACAGCCAATAGGATTTTAGCAGCCCTAATTCCTATTGGCTGATTCAAAATTTTCAGCCAATAGGCATGCAATAGTACCCCCAGTATAAAAGGGGTACCTTGCATTTCAATCCTCAGTGTGCGGCTGACGATCGCATGAAGAGGACCTCAACGTCGGATCGATGGACCTCTGCCTGGACCTCTGCCTTGGACCTCCGCCTGGACCTCCGCCTTGGCCTGGATCTCTGCCTTGGACCTTCGACTGGACCTCCGCCTCTGCGCATCGACCACTCCGCCTCCGCAGGGATGAAGAAGATGCCGGTCCCGTAATGGACAAAGATAAAGCCGCCTGGATGAAGATGGAGCTGCCAGGATGAAGATCCTTCAAGCGGAACTTCAGCAACTGTGAGTACCTAAAGAGGGGTTAGTGTTAGGTTTTTTTAAGGTTTTTTGGGTGGGGTTTTATTTTAGGTTAGGGGTTGGGCATTTCTTAAAAGAGCTAAATGCCCTTTTAAGGGTAATAAAAAGAGCTAAAGGCTCTTTTAAGGGCAATGCCCTTACAAATGCCCTTGCATTTCAATCCTCAGTGTGCGGCGGACGATCGCATGAAGAGGACCTCAACGTCGCATCGATGGACCTCCGCCTGGACCTCTGCCTTGGACCTTCCGCCTGGACCTCCGCCTTGGCCTTGGCCTGGATCTCTGCCTTGGACCTTCGCCTGGACCTCCGCCTCTGCGCATCGACCACTCCACCTCCACAGGGATGAAGAAGATGCCGGTCCCGTAATGGACGAAGATAAAGCCGCCTGGATGAAGATGGAGCTGCCGAGATGAAGATCCTTCAAGCGGGACTTCAGCAACTGTGAGTAGCTAAAGAGGGGTTAGTGTTAGGTTTTTTTTAAGGTTTTTTGGGTGGGGTTTTATTTTAGGTTAGGTGTTGGGCATTTCTTAAAAGAGCTAAATGCCCTTTTAAGGGTAAGAAAAAGAGCTAAAGGCTCTTTTAAGGGCAATGCCCTTACAAATGCCCTTTTCAGGGCAATGGGTAGATTAGGTATTTTTAGCTCTTTTTTTTTATTTTGTGGGTTGGGGGGGGGTGGTTCTAATGTTAGTGGGTCTTTGTATTTTTGTTTCAAAAAAGAGATGATTTGTTTAGGGCAATGCCCTACAAAAGGCCCTTTTAAGGGCTATTGGCAGTTTATTATAGATTAGGTTTCTTTTATTTTGGGGTGTTTTTTTTAAAATGGGTATTAGAATAGGAATAATTGTTATTATTTTGGATAATTTGTTTGTTATTTTGTGTAATTTTTTTTTTTCGTTTTGGGGTGGGTTTTTCTTTTTAGAATAGACATTTTTTATTTTTAATGGGCAGCAAAAGAGCTGAATGCCCTTTTAAGAGCAATGTCCATACAAATGCCCTTTTCAGGGCAATGGGTAGATTAGGTTTTACTTTATTTTTATTTTGTGGGTTTGTGGGGTGGGGTTTTGTATACTGTAGAGAGATGATTTCTTTAGGGAAAATGGCCCACAAAAGGCCCTTTTAAGGTCCCTTGGTAGTTTATTATAGATTAGGGTTTTTTTTGTTTTTTTTAAAGGGTATTAGAATAGGAATAATTTTTATTGTTTTGGATAATTTTGTTTGTTATTTTTTGTAATGGTAGGTTTTAGTGTAAAGCAGATTAGGTTTTTTTTTCACAGGTAAGTTTGTATTTATTTTAACTAGGTAGTTAGTAAATAGTTAATAGTTAATTTACTAACTAGTCTACCTAGTTAAAATAAAACTTACCTGTGAAATAAAATGAAATAAAAATGAAACCTAAGCTAGCTACAATATAACTATTAGTTATATTGTAGCTAGCTTAGGTTTTATTTCACAGGTAAGTATGTATTATTTAGTTAATAATTGTAACTTTAATTTAGCTCTATTTTAATTATGTTAAAGTTAGGGGGTGTTAGGGTTACGGTTAGGGTTATGGTTAGGTTTAGCGATTAATATAGTTTAATTTAGGTTGTTGCGATGTAGGGGGCTCGCGGTTTAGGGGTTAATAGGTTTATTTAGTGGTAGTGATGTGGGAGGCCAGAGGTTTAGGGGTTAATAACTTTATTTAGTGTTGGCGAAGTCGGGGAGTGGCGGAATAGGGGTTAGTAGATTTATTAGTGTGGGCAATGTTGGGGTGCGGAGGAATAGGGGTTAATAACTTTAGTATAATGGCAGTGATATCGGGAGCGGCAGAATAGGGGTTAATAGATTTATTTTGGTGGCGGCGATATTGGGAGCGGCAGATTAGGGGTAATAACATTATGTAGGTGTCAGCGATGTCAGGGGCAGCAGATTAGGGTGTTTAGACGTGGGGGTTATATTAGGGTGTTAGGTTTAAACGTAACTTTTTTTTCCCCATAGACATCAATGGGGCTGCATTACAGAGCTTTTCATTCTGCGATCGCAGGTGTTTTTTTCTAACCTGCTCTCCCTATTGATGTCTATGGGGAAAGCGTGCACGAGCACGTCAAATCAGGGCTTGGATTTTGTGCGATATAGAGCTCAATGCAACCATATTGTAATGGCAGCACTATAGAGGGTGAAATAACACAACTTTTGTTGCGTTCGTTAACTACCCTCTTCCGCGCATAACTTGTAATCTACCTGAATGTCTTTAAACTGGCATCTATTGGTCCACTATTTTAACTACAGAGAGGCTGAAAAGCATCATTTAGAGTTAACATTTTAATCAGATCTAATATGCTTCCTAAATTGTGTTGCAGGTTATTCTTAAATGTAATGTATAAGTATTACCTAAATAAGGTTCATTAATATGTAGAAGTTGTATGCAGAAAACAGGTGAAATATAGAAAATTCTTTAGGGACAATTAAAATCACTGTTATATGACAATCTGTCTGGGAATTTCCCAAATGTATTTGAAATAGCTGAGCATAAGTCTGTAGCAAGAGTTCTCAGAGTAATGACTACATATGTTACTTAGATAAGGTTGCAATAAGCAATGTTTAAAAAAGTGGGAAATTATCCTCTACCTTCCTGTGTCACAGTAATGATATTTTGATTGAAAGCACAAGCATACTGGATAAACACATTTAACTTTGTCTTTATTATTTCTTTAACTAATAGAACTACAAATCAGTGCTTTAAAGGGATGTACGGTTTAAAGCTGTTGGATTTTTGTTTTGCGCTCACCAATGTGTGGCAGCAGAAGGTCACTTTTATTGGCTACCATTTCCGTCAATAGGAGCTGAATGAAAAGAATATTACACTTGTGCATGGTTTTATCAAGTGAATAAAGATATTATTTAGCAAGGAGCAGTGTCTGCTTATTAATGACCAAACTGGAGTTTTGTCAAAGGTAGATAAATAACGAAGATACAAACATACCATGGTGGCTTACCCAGCAGCCATCTCTGAGGTCACGCCTCAAACTTTTCAAAACTGTGACACAAGATATACAAGGGAATGCTGCTTAAACACTCATTATATGCATTAAATGATTGCAAACCACAATGATAATGTTAAACAGTTCAGAGTTCCTCATTCTCTTGAGGAGTCACATGGGTTTAGTCTATGACACCCAAGACATTCGGCTTTTCTCTGTGTGCATCAAGAGTCCCTCTTGATATTGTAAAAACTCTTAGAGGTATGGGGAAAAGAAATAAACCTCTGAAAGTGTGAGCTTTATGGGACAGATAACAGCTGGGATATTAATCCATACAATACATTAGTATAATACATTGACAAATGCATCATGTTGTGCCTATTGTGTCTACTGTTTTTTTTCCCATAAACTATGTGCTAATTATCTTGCTTTATTCAAATGCATTTGAAAAACTTTAGATTAAATGGGTTTTCCTGGGTCTTTTGAATTAACAAAATGGGTTCAGACACTCACATTGGCCTAGATTTAGAGTTCGGCGGTAGCCGTCAAAACCAGCGTTAGAGGCTCCTAACGCTGGTTTTGGCAGCCCGCTGGTATTTGGAGTCAGTGATTAAAGGGTCTAACGCTCACTTTACAGCCGCGACTTTTCTATACCGCAGATCCCCCTACGCCATTTGCGTAGCCTATCTTTTCAATGGGATCTTTCTAACGCTGGTATTTAGAGTCGTTTCTGCAGTGAGCGTTAGAGCTCTAACGACAAGATTCCAGCCGCCTGAAAATAGCAGGAGTTAAGAGCTTTCTGGCTAACGCCGGTTTATAAAGCTCTTAACTACTGTACCCTAAAGTACACTAACACCCATAAACTACCTATGTACCCCTAAACCGAGGTCCCCCCACATCGCCGCAACTCGATTAAAAATTTTAACCCCTAATCTTCCGACCGCAAAGCGCCGCCACCTACGTTATCCCTATGTACCCCTAATCTGCTACCCCTAACACCGCCGACCCCTATATTATATTTATTATCCCCTAATCTGCCCCCCTCAACGTCGCCGACACCTGCCTACACTTATTAACCCCTAATCTGCCGAGCGGACCGCACCGCTACTATAATAAAGTTATTAACCCCTAACCCGCCTCACTAACCCTATCATAAATAGTATTAACCCCTAATCTGCCCTCCCTAACATCGCCGACACCTAACTTCAATTATTAACCCCTAATCTTCCGATCGGAGCTCACCGCTATTCTAATAAATGTATTAACCCCTAAAGCTAAGTCTAACCCTAACACTAACACCCCCCTAACTTAAATATAATTTTAATCTAACGAAATAAATTAACTCTTATTAAATAAATTAATCCTATTTAAAGCTAAATACTTACCTGTAAAATAAATCCTAATATAGCTACAATATAAATTATAATTATATTATAGCTATTTTAGGATTAATATTTATTTTACAGGCAACTTGGTATTTATTTTAACTAGGTACAATAGCTATTAAATAGTTAAGAACTATTTAATAGTTACCTAGTTAAAATAATAACAAAATTACCTGTAAAATAAATCCTAACCTAAGATATAATTAAACCTAACACTACCCTATCAATAAAATAATTAAATAAACTACCTACAATTACCTACAATTAACCTAACACTACACTATCAATAAATTAAATAAACACAATTGCTACAAATAAATACAATTAAATAAACTAGCTAAAGTACAAAAAATAAAAAAGAACTAAGTTACAGAAAATAAAAAAATATTTACAAACATAAGAAAAATATTACAACAATTTTAAACTAATTACACCTACTCTAAGCCCCCTAATAAAATAACAAAGCCCCCCAAAATAATAAATTCCCTACCCTATTCTAAATTTAAAAAGTTACAAGCTCTTTTACCTTACCAGCCCTGAACAGGGCCCTTTGCGGGGCATGCCCCAAGAAGTTCAGCTCTTTTGCCTGTAAAAGAAAACATACAATACCCCCCCCCCCAACATTACAACCCACCACCCACATACCCCTAATCTAACCCAAACCCCCCTTAAATAAACCTAACACTAAGCCCCTGATGATCTTCCTACCTTGTCTTCACCATGCCAGGTTCACCGATCCGTCCTGGCTCCAAGATCTTCATCCAACCCAAGCGGGGGCTAGACATCCACTGAAGAAGTCCAGAAGAGGGTCCAAAGTCTTCCTCCTATCCGGCAAGAAGAGGACATCCGGACCGGCAAACATCTTCTCCAAGCGGCATCTTCGATCTTCTTCCATCCGGTGCGGAGCGGGTCCATCTTGAAGCAGGCGACGCGGATCCATCCTCTTCTTCCGATGTCTCCCGACGAATGACGGTTCCTTTAAGGGACGTCATCCAAGATGGCGTCCCTCGAATTCCGATTGGCTGATAGGATTCTATCAGCCAATCGGAATTAAGGTAGGAATTTTCTGATTGGCTGATGGAATCAGCCAATCAGAATCTAGTTCAATCCGATTGGCCGATCCAATCAGCCAATCAGATTGAGCTCGCATTCTATTGGCTGATCGGAACAGCCAATAGAATGCGAGCTCAATCTGATTGGCTGATTGGATCAGCCAATCGGATTGAACTTGATTCTGATTGGCTGATTCCATCAGCCAATCAGAAAATTCCTACCTTAATTCCGATTGGCTGATAGAATCCTATCAGCCAATCGGAATTCGAGGGACGCCATCTTGGATGACGTCCCTTAAAGGAACCGTCATTCGTCGGGAGACATCGGAAGAAGAGGATGGATCCGCGTCGCCTGCTTCAAGATGGACCCGCTCCGCACCGGATGGAAGAAGATCGAAGATGCCGCTTGGAGAAGATGTTTGCCGGTCCGGATGTCCTCTTCTTGCCGGATAGGAGGAAGACTTTGGACCCTCTTCTGGACTTCTTCAGTGGATGTCTAGCCCCCGCTTGGGTTGGATGAAGATCTTGGAGCCAGGACGGATCGGTGAACCTGGCATGGTGAAGACAAGGTAGGAAGATCATCAGGGGCTTAGTGTTAGGTTTATTTAAGGGGGGTTTGGGTTAGATTAGGGGTATGTGGGTGGTGGGTTGTAATGTTGGGGGGGGGGGGGTATTGTATGTTTTCTTTTACAGGCAAAAGAGCTGAACTTCTTGGGGCATGCCCCGCAAAGGGCCCTGTTCAGGGCTGGTAAGGTAAAAGAGCTTGTAACTTTTTAAATTTAGAATAGGGTAGGGAATTTATTATTTTGGGGGGCTTTGTTATTTTATTAGGGGGCTTAGAGTAGGTGTAATTAGTTTAAAATTGTTGTAATATTTTTCTTATGTTTGTAAATATTTTTTTATTTTCTGTAACTTAGTTCTTTTTTATTTTTTGTACTTTAGCTAGTTTATTTAATTGTATTTATTTGTAGCAATTGTGTTTAATTTATTTATTGATAGTGTAGTGTTAGGTTAATTGTAGGTAATTGTAGGTAGTTTATTTAATTCTTTTATTGATAGGGTAGTGTTAGGTTTAATTATATCTTAGGTTAGGATTTATTTTACAGGTAATTTTGTTATTATTTTAACTAGGTAGCTATTAAATAGTTCTTAACTATTTAATAGCTATTGTACCTGGTTAAAATAAATACCAAGTTGCCTGTAAAATAAATATTAATCCTAAAATAGCTAAAATATAATTATAATTTATATTGTAGCTATATTAGGGTTTATTTTATAGGTAAGTATTTAGCTTTAAATAGGAATCATTTATTTAATAAGAGTTAATTTATTTCGTTATATGTAAATTATATTTAAGTTAGGGGGGTGTTAGTGTTAGGGTTAGACTTAGCTTTAGGGGTTAATACATTTATTAGAATAGCGGTGAGCTCCGATCGGAAGATTAGGGGTTAATAATTGAAGGTAGGTGTCGGCGATGTTAGGGAGGGCAGATTAGGGGTTAATACTATTTATGATAGGGTTAGTGAGACGGATTAGGGGTTAATAACTTTATTATAGTAGCGCTCAGGTCCGCTCGGCAGATTAGGGGTTAATAAGTGTAGGTAGGTGTCGGCGACGTTGTGGGGGGCAGATTAGGGGTTAATAAATATAACATAGGGGTCGGCGATGTTAGGGCAGCAGATTAGGGGTACATAGGGATAACGTAGGTTGCGGCGGTTTACGGAGCGGAAGATTAGGGGTTAAAACTGTAATGCAGGGGTCAGCGATAGCGGGGGCGGAAGATTAGGGGTTAATAAGTGTAAGGTTAGGGGTGTTTAGACTTGGGGTTCATGTTAGGGTGTTAGGTGCAGACGTAGGAAGTGTTTCCCCATAGGAAACAATGGGGCTGCGTTAGGAGCTGAACGCTGCTTTTTTGCAGGTGTTAGGTTTTTTTTCAGCTCAAACAGTCCCATTGTTTCCTATGGGAGAATCGTGCACGAGCACGTTTTTGAGGCTGGCCGCGTCCGTAAGCAACTCTGGTATCGAGAGTTGCATTTGCGGTAAAAATGCCCTACGCTCCTTTTTTGGAGCCTAACGCAGCATTTGTTTTAACTCTCGATACCAGAGTTAAATTTATGGTGCGGCCAGAAAAAAGCCCGCGGAGCGTTAACAGCCCTTTTACCGCCGAACTCTAAATCTAGGCCATTGATTGTAATAGGGGCCTGGATTAGCAAATATAGAATTTATGAACATTCTGCAATAGCATTTTTTTAACTGTTTATTCATCATTTTGAAAAGAAAAATAATAATGAAAAAAGAAGGAAATAAAGGGAAAGGGGAGGTCTACCAGGCATAAAGTATAAAGGGCAGCAAAACAGTAATATGTTTGTTACCTTATGTGAATGCCTTCACTTCCTACTAGTTAAATATATCTCTTTAATCTGATTTTAATCTTGTATATTTCTAGATATACTGAGGAGCGACTGAGACGAGCACACCTACTTGTGCGCCATGCTACTGGGGGACTCACTTCTGCAGGGCCTATATGTTCTGTGGCATCTTTTTTCTAAACATCTGCCACTGTAGACATCCTGCGGCTATTCCACTTTTCAAATTGAGCAATGGTTAATGCTAGCTAGAACAACTGAACTCTTAAATGGTGCTTGGTTTTAGTTATTATTATTATTATTATTTATTTATAAAGTGCCAGCAGATTACACAGCAGTATACAAAGAATAAAAAACATTACAGGGATACAGTAATACACAAACAAGTACAGTATGGGTAAATAACAGTTGTAGGTGCAATAATTGAGTTATTCAAAAGGAGAGGAATGCCCTGCCCTTGAGCACAATCAGTAGTAGTTCACTTTAAACACAAAGTGGCTTACAGGTAGAAAGGCTCTCAAGCTTACAATCTAAAGGAGAGGGAATGGACACAGAAGGTAAGGGACTAGGAAAATAAGTCTGATATAAGGCAAAGCGAACTGAGAGTGATGACATATGGAGAGAAAAACAAATTGTATGGTGACTGAGCAAATGAGCTTTTGAAAGGTGTAAAAGAATGTGGTAAAATATCAGTACAAAGGCTGTGAGTCTGAAGTGGTTTCTCTATCCTGGATTATTAGTGACAGCTGCACATAATTACTGTTAGAAGGTGTGTATATATTAAGGTAAACACTAGGGTGGGTGGTGGTGGGAGGATTAGAGGGCTAGTGCTTTCAAATCTGGAGTCTGATGTTAGATGTGAATCTGTGGAAAAGAGAAAGGAAGGTAAACATGCCTGGTGAGAAAGTATAGGGGGGAGGAGTGGTTTGAAACACAGCAGAGGGGGACAAAAGGATTGGGGAAAAAAAGATTGGATAATTACAATGAGAGTTAAAAATAATTCCATGATAGCCCAACAGAAATAAGAAATAATTGCACTCAGTGTCTTGATTGGAGAGACCATTCAGATGAATTACCTTGTAAACTGTATTGCAAATCTGGAGTCTGATGTTTGATGTGAATCTTGTGAACTGTATTGCAAATCTGGAGTCTGATGTTAGATGTGAATCTTGAAAACTGTATTGAAAATCTGGAGTCTGATGTTAGATGTAAATCTTGTAAACTGTATTGCAAATCTGGGATGAGATTACATATACGGCGCAAGCTTCAGCGCAACTGCTGAAACCCGCGCCGCCAGTAATTTCACCTCACACGTCGAGGTATTACATAAACCCCGCAGGCAGTTAATAAAGTGCCGTTAGTCTGATAAACTAGCGATGTCCAGAAATGAGCGTAAATACAAATTTCTGGAGTCGGCAGTGACTTACGGCAGTTTAGAAACTGCTGGTGCCTAAGAAAATAAAATAAAAAGTCAAATCTCCCGTAAAAGTCTAACCCGCCCCCAAAAATAAACTCAACACGTAAAACAAAACCCCTATATCCGCCATTAAACCCACATCGAAAGTAATAATAAATGTATTAATCCCTAAACTGACAACCCCCCACAACGCAATATGCCTAATTAAATTATTAACCCCTAATCCGCAATTCACCCATATCGCAATCTACCTAATAAAACTATTAACCCTTAATCCGCCATTAACCCACATCGCAATAAACCTAATAAAGTATATGAAGCCCTAATCCACCATTAACCCACATCACAATAAACCTAATAAAGTATATTAACCCCTAATCCTCCATTAACCCACACAACGCAATAATCCTAATAAATCTATTAACCCCTAATCCGCCAAACCCCACAACGCAAATAACTAATTAAATTACTAAGCCCCCAAACCTAACACCCCCTAAATTAACCCCAATTACCTAAATTAAAAAATACTAAGTTACAATTAAAATAAAAAAGCTAACATTACTTAAAAATAAAAAAAAAACTAAATTTAAATTAATCTAAGATTACAAAAAATAAAAAAGTCTAAAATTACATAATATAATAAACCAAATTATCAAAAATAAAAAAATTAAACTTTATCCCTTTGAAAATAAGAAAGCCTCCCAAAATAAAAACACCCCCCTAATCTAATACAAAACTACCAATAGCCCTTAAAAGGGCCTTTTGTAGGGCATTGCCCTAAGTTAAACAGCTCTTTTACTTAAAAAAATACTAAGTCCCCCCTCTAACAGTAAAAACCCCTCACCCACCAAACCCCCCAAAATAAAAAAAAAACCCTAAAACATCCTAGATAGATATTGCGCATGCGTTAGGTGTTAGTTATTTTCAGGAGGTAGATAGATATTGCGCATGCGTTAGGTGTTCGTTAATATTTTCAGGCAGTTCTGGGAGTTACGGTGCTCACATACTCAGTGCAAGGCTTGCTGCGCCTGCCTATGTGTAGCGAGGTGAAAATGGAGTAAAAAAAAAGTCCTTGCGCTGAATATGTCATACCGATTTGTGACGTGGTTCTATGTTAGCTTACTGGAGTAAAAATTGCGGCCAACAGGTGAAATATAGGTGCCGCATTTATATGCGGCAGCTGTATATGTGATACCAAAACTGCGTAAAAAACGGCATCACCGGCTTTTGCGAGCGACGCCGCATATGTAATCTTGCCCCTGAAGTCTGATGTTAGATGTGAATCTTGTAGTTCAATTTTATAGCACTACACACATCTATGATAGGCAATCAATGACTCTGAGAGTACTACTGAGTTATCTCCACTCAAGATCTTCTTCACAGCAAAACTGAAGAATGCTTTTTTTACCATCTGTATGGAAATAACATTGTTTTTTTGCATCTTATTTTATTACTGTGACTTTCCACAGGGACTCAGCCACTTATGAGGAATTGAATGTCTGATATGCCAGGCTGTTTATAAAAAAGTGGGGCATTGTGGTTTCTAGTGTTGCTAATTATATTTACTTTCATTAAATAGCTAATTGCCATTTTGTGTGTGAAGTGTACTAGATCATTTTTGTGACCTGTAGAGCTGCACTTAAAGGGACAGTTCACCCAAAAACATTATTCCGTTTAAATTATTCCCAATGATCCATTTTACCTGCTGGAGTGTATTAAATTGTTTACAAGTAGCTCCTTTACCCCTATTTTGGACTTTGAAATAGCTGATTTAGCCTGTGGTTTCCCAACCTATACTGAAAGTGTTGATACTGGAGTCTCAGCTATTGAATAGCCTAAGTAAACACAGCCAGCAGAAGAAATTACACTCTCAGTGGGGTGCAGGATAGTTAAGTAATACAATGATAATTTTCCATTGTTATCTCTATTTATTGAGCTTTAGTTTTCCAGACAAATATAAGATAAGGAAGCAAGTATGTGTACACCAAGTGATAACATAATGAGATCTGATATTACCTGAAGCTCAACCCATTGTAATAGGCTGTGGTTTAAAAGAACAAAACCAGCTACTTCATATACACAAATAAACCTGAAAATGCAATTTCTCCTACATTTTATACTCTGCAGCTGGTATAACAAGTGATTGAAAATACATTTATTTCTCTTAAAGGTGCTATCCCTATTGTTTTCCTAATATCAGCCTCTATTCTTTTGAAATTATGGATACAGCTTCAGCTTTAATTAATGTGCCTGTATTATACCCTTTCTTTTATTTCTGAAATTGAGTGCATAGCTTAGACCACTGGTTTTCAAACCTGTCCTCAGGCCTACCTAACAGGCCACATTTTGAGGATATCTGAACTGGAGCACAGGTGAAATAATCAGCTGATTAGTAAACAGGGTTATTTTACCTGCTCTCACCCAAGGTAATCCAGAAAACCTGACCTGTTGGGAGGCTTGAGGACAGGTTTGAAAACCAGTGGTTTAGACTAACTTGATTTGGTACTGGTATTAGTCTTTACCTGATATCTTAAGAGACATGTGCCTCATGCATCCAGGCTTGCTATTAACTAATATATACTTAAAGTTAGCTCCTCCCTTATTCAAACTTTTATTCTTCTGTGCCAGCTCTGAGATCTTATAAATTTGTGAGCAGTATCACATGTATTTAAAGGGACACTCAAGTCAAAATAAACTTTTATGATTCAGAAAGAGCGTTCAGTTTTAAGACACTTTCCAATTTACTTACGTTATGAAATTTTCCACAATCTTTTTATATTCACACTTTCCTGGGGAACAAGATCCTACTGAGCAAAAATGCCTTAAAATATATAGCACTTCTTGAAAATGTAGCAGTCTTCCATTGAATTTGTTAAGATAGTCTGATAAAGGCTGATGAAGAAGGGGTCTTGCATTTTATTGATTGTTAAGACTGAGAAATTAAGGTGTAATAGATGCATATTATACTGTTCTTTATAAGCAGAGTCTGCCTTCCCCTGTGATGAAAGGGTCTGTATATATGTTGGTATGGCAAAAGTGTGTCATACAACTGAGGGTCTATACCATGGGGTAGATTTATTTATAGCAAATCATGGCTGCTCAACATCACTAAATGTCCCAATTTAACATTGCACAAACATTTCTGGTGAAATGCTTGTGCAATGCCGCCCCCTGCTCACTGGCGGCCAATCGGCCGCTAGCAGGTGCTGTCACTCAAAAGGTGTCGAACTGCTGCTTCTTAACTTACGTTTCAGGTGAGCCTGAAGCAATGGGCCTCTGAAGCAGCATCTGCTGTTTAATAAATGGAGCCCCATGTGTGCTATTTTATTTGTGTAGCATAAGATTTTTACTAGTCTCCTGCCAGACCTTCTTTTGTTTGTCACATATGTATGCCATGAGCACCACATTGTATGGCACAAGAGTGACAATGTCTGCTGTGCATGTATGTAATAATACTATTAATTTCCCATATGCGTGGCAAAAGAGTGCCAGTATCATAAACAGGTGGTGCCAATTTCATGTTATTTCAATCTATGAAGATCTTTCAAAGATAGAAAACTTGAATAGGAAGGTTCACATTCAAAGCTGTTCCCATTCTGTGTACTGTAAACCCAAAATGGAACCAACATATATTCCATAGAAAGGGTTAATGCAAAAATGTGTCCTGATATTGTATGAGCCATTACAGGGGCAGCTAAATCTAATTACCTGCTCAGTAATCATTGTAAGAATTGTGTGCATGAGTGTTTGTGTGTGTCTTTTACTGTGTACGCAAGTGAGTGTTTCTGTGTGTGTCTGTGTGTTATTATTATTATTTTTTTATTATTATTATCAGGTATTTGTAAAGTGCAACATGTTCTGCAGCGCTATGAACATAGGTGGTATATAAAAAACAATTACAGGGTTCAAATGGGTAGAGGGTCCTGCCGAGAGTTTCACTGTTGTAGTTGGCCCTTATTAAGGTGGACTACAAACTGCTGGGCTCATAGGCTTACATGCTATGGGGTTTAAGGGGATAGCAGTGGAGATAGGAAGGTTAGTGTAGGTTGTATGCGTCGCTGAATAGTAGAGTCTTCAGGGAGCACATGAAGCTTTTAAAACTAGGGGAGAGTCTTGTGGAGCGAGGCAGAGAGTTCCATAAGATGGGAGCCAGTCTGGAGAAATCTTGTAAACAGGAATGTGAGGAGGTAACAAGAGAGGAGGAGAGTAGGAGATCATGAGTGAAAGGGAGGGAGAGTATCTGGAGACAAGATCTGAGATGTAAGGGGGAGCAATGCAATTGAGGGCTTTGTGTGTCAGAGTGAGAATTTTGTGTTTAATCCTGGAGGCAAGTGGAAGCCAGTGAATGGATTAGCAGAGAGGTGCGGCAGATGAAGAATGACGTGTAAGGAAGATGATCTTGGCAGAGGCATTCATTATGGATTGTAAAGGAGCTAGGCGGCAGCTAGGGAGACCAGAGAGGATGGAGTTGCAGTAGTCGAGGCGGGAAAGGATGAGAGAGTTGATTAAAATCTTAGTTGTGTCTTGTGTAAAGAAATCTCTGATTTTAGTGATGTTTTTAAGGTGGAAGCAGCAGGCTTTAGCCAAGGACTGAATGTGAGGAGTAAAAGAAAGATCTGAGTCTAGTGTGACCCCAAGACATCGGGCATGTGAGGTTGGGGTAATGATGGAGTTATTGACAGTTACAGAGACATGGGGGGTGGAGATTTTGGAAGAATGGTGGAAAATAAGGAGCTGAGTTTTGGAGAGATTTAGCTTGAGGTAGTGAGAGGACATCCAAGTTGATATATAAGAGAGACAGTTAGTGACACGGGTTAGCAAGGAAGGAGATAGTTTTGGTGCAGAGAGGTAGATTTGGGTATCATCAGCATACAAATGATAGTGAAACCTGTGGCACTTTATTAAGGGACCTAATGAGGACGTGTAAATTGAGAAGAGAAGGGGACCAAGGACAGAGCTTTGTGGTACCCCAGCAGAAAGAGGTTACAGGGCAGAGGATGCCCCAGAGAAGGTACGGTTAGACAGATAGGAAAAGAACCAAGAGAGCTGTGTCGCAGATGCCGAAGGATTGGAGGGTATGGAGCAAAAGAGGGTGGTTGACAGTATCAAAGGCTGCAGACAGATCAAGGAGGATAAGTAGTGAGAAGTGGCCTTTGGATTTTGCTGTAAGTAGGTCATTGGTTGCCTTAACAATTGCTGTCCCTGTTGAGTGAAGGGGGCGAAATCCAGATTACAGTGGATCAAGGAGGGAGTTTAATGTAAGGAAATGGGATAGACATGCATATACTAGCTTTTCAAGAAGCTTTGAGGCAAGAGGGAGTAGGGAAATAGGGCGGTAGTTGGATGGGGAGGTTGGATCGAGAGAAGGCTTTTTGAGGATAGGATGTGTGAGAGAAAGTGTATGTGTTTATATGTGCGAGTGTGTGTGAAAGTGTGTGTGTGAGAGAGAGTGTTTGTGAAAGTGTGTGTGTGAGAGATAGTGGGTGTTTGTGTGTATTAGTGCTTTAGTCTGTGAGAATGTTTGTATATGACAGTGAGTGTGAGCAACAGTGAGTGTTAGGAGTGTTATATAAAATACCAGGTAGAGACAACTTTGAAGTTATTTCCAACTTGGATTGCTAATTCGGTAACGCTACAGTTACTAGCTTAAATTGTTACATATTAGCTCTAGCCAGTTTACTGTTGACACATTCTTTACGAATAATCATTCAGCAACCTATTATTCTCTAGTTACGACTCCAATGTGATTTTTCTATACCTAGTGGACTTCAACTTACCACTAAATATAGTACACAATAAGCCAATTCAAGATGCTGAATATTCACATTTACTAATGCAGGGTTATATAACAATCCGTTGGTTGGTTTCTGAGTAACTCAAAGTGGTGTTAAATACTTTATCGCTATATACGCTCACCAGTGCAAAGTGAGTAATCTTATAGATTTTACACGCAATACCTAGCTGAGTTAGCTTTGATGATATCCATTAACTCAGGTTGTCAATCGAGGAACATCACAGTTGCCAGCTTAGCTGTTACAGATTTGCCTTAGGTAGTTGTATGGAGATTCACCCCACATCATCATTCTAGTCATATAGTACAATTGAGCTATGAATACAGTGTGATTCCCTTACCCGGTTGACTAGATCTAATCTTGTGACATATTATTCTATATGAGTACCTCAGCTACTGAATAATTAAGTAAGTGCACTTATTGCAGGCTAGTTTTTCAATTCACTCAACTACCTCTACTAGGGTCACTAGACCGTTATTGGGCTTCTGAGAGCATTTTTAACTATGTATTTTTTCTATTTTATGTGTGTATTTTATTAAATAAAAGTTATGTTTTAACGTTGAGTATCCTCGTTCACTTTTTAAGTACAGTTACCTCAGCTGTTGCTATATACCTTTCTTAATTTATAAAGGATAATTTATACTATATTAACCCCTTGAGTGTTAAACATGTAGTCTTTTTCCAAGGTAGAGTTCCTCTCTATCCTGGGTTTGATTATGCAAGTGCCTGTGTGTTTGATTATGCAAGTGCCTGTGTGTTTGTGAAAGTGTTTTTGTGTGTATGTGAGAGTGAGTTTTTCATTGTGTGATAAAGGGACTTTTTGTGTGTGTGATCAAGTTAGTGTTTCTATTTGTGTGTGTGAGAGAGAGTGTTTATGTGTGTGTGTGTGTGTGTGTCAGAGAAAGTGTTTATGTGTGTAAGAGTGAATGTTTCTGTATGCGAGAAAGCAAGTGTTTGAGAGACAGTGTGTGTTTCTGTGTGTTTGAGAAAGTGTTTGTGTGTGTGAGAGTGTTACTGTGTGTGTGAGAAAGATAATATTTCTATATGTGTGTGTGTTTCTGGATGTGTGAACGATAATTTCTGTCTGTGTGTAAGTTTATGTGTAATAGTATTAGTGCCTGTGTTTCTGAGTGTTAGTTTCTGTATGTGAGTTCTTGTGTATGATTGAGAGTTTCTAAGTGGGTGTGAGTGTTTCTGAGGATGTTTCTGTGTATATGTGTGTGTATGTTTCTGTATGCATGTTACACCCTTTACAACACTTTTAAGTTTGACTACACTATAGATTAAAGAGCGCACACATTGTAACACTCTTTAATTGCACAGGTCAAAGTTTTTGCACACACTGGTTAAAAAAATGAGAGGGATCATTGCTGTCAACTACATACCCACATACAATTTAAATCATTGCCTTGCAGCTCCTCTATCAACTACATACCTATTCTATTTACTCATGATCCTCTGAGTCAGCTCTATATGCATATTAGACCTCCTGGCCCTGTAGGCCTCTACAGTGAGGGAAAAAATTATTTGATCCCCTGCTGATTTTGTATGTTTGCCCACTGACAAAGTAATGATCAGTCTATAATTTTAATGGTAGGTTTATTTGAACAGTGAGAGGCAGAATAACAACAAAAAATCCAGAAAAACACATTTCAAAAATGTTATAAATTGATTTGAATTTTAATGAGTGAAATAAGTATTTGATCCCCTATCAAACAGTAAGATTTCTGGCTCCCAGGTGTCTTTTATATAGGTAATGAGCTGAGATTAGGAGCACTCTCTTAAAGGGAGTGCTCCTAATCTCAGTTTGTTACCTGTATGAAAGACACCTGTCCACAGAAGCAATCAGATTCCAAACTCTCCACCATGGCCAAGACCAAAGAGCTGTCCAAGGATGCCAGGGACAAGATTGTAGACTTACACAAGGCTGGAATGGGCTACAAGACCATCTCCAAGCAGCTTGGTGAAAAGGTTACAACAGTTGGTGTGATTACTCGCAAATGGAAGAAACACAAAATAACTGTCAATCTTCCTCGGTCTGGGGCTCTGTGCAATATCTCACCTCGTGGAGTTTCAATGATCATGAGAACGGTGAGGAATCAGCCCAGAACTACATGGGAGGATCTTGTCAATGATCTCAAGGCAGCTGGTACCATAGTCACCAAGAAAACAATTGGTAAGACACTACTCTGTGAAGGACTGAAATCCTGCAGTGCCCGCAAGGTCCCCCTGCTCAAGAACGCACATGTACAGGCCCATCTGAAGGTTGCCAATGAACATCTGAATCATTCAGAGAAGAACTGGGTGAAAGTGTTGTGTTCAGATGAGTCCAAAATCAAGCTCTTTCTCATCAACTCAAATCACCTTGTTTGGAGGAGGAGGAATGCTGCCTATGATCCCAAGAACACCATCCCCACCATCAAACATGGATGTGGAAACATTATGCTTTGGGGGGGGTTTCTGCTATGGGGATAAGACAACTTCATGACATCAAAGGGACGATGGATGGGGCCATGTACCGTCAAATCTTGGGTGAGAACCTCATTCCCTCAGCCAGATCATTGAAAATGGGTCGTGGATGGGTATTTCAGCATGACAATGACCCAAAACACATGGCCAAGGCAACAAAGGAGTGGCTCAAGAAGAAGCACATTAAGGTCCTGGAGTGGCCTAGCCAGTCTCCAGACCTTAATCCCATAGAGAATCTGTGGAGGGAGCTGATGGTTCGAGTTGCCAAATGTCAACCTTGAAACCTTAATGACTTGGAGAGGATCTGCAAAGAGTAATGGGACAAAATCCCTCCTGAGATGTGTGCAAACCTGGTGGCCAACTACAAGAAACGTCTGACCTCTATAATTGCCAACAAGGGTTTTGCCACCAAGTACTAAGTCATGTTTTGCAAAGGGGTCAAATACTTATTTCACTCATTAAAATGCAAATCAATTTATAACTTTTTTGAAATGCGTTTTTCTGGATTTTAACTGTAATTTTGTCTCTCACTGTTCAAATAAACTTACCATTAAAATTATAGACTGATCATTTCTTTGTCAGTGGGCAAACGTACAAAATCAGCAGGGGATCAAATATTTTTTTCCCTCACTGTATGTTGGCAGCATACTCAGAACTCTTGCACTCATGCTGCTTACTTGTAAATCTATTGTAGTGGGCGGCTCCTGCTTCTCCACTGGTGATGTGCTATTGTGCTGTCCTTTCCATGCTAGGGAAAGCAAGAGTAGGAGTCTGTTCAGTAAAAAATGTAACAGCTAGTGTGATAATGCACTCTGAGAAAGGAGCATCATATCACATCTTAGCCAGAGACAGAGGGAACAATGCTTAATTCAAAAGACTACAAGGGGTTAAACACAGTTATTTATCAGCAATAGTGCAATAATTAAATGCTCTAACACATTAGAGAATTTTCTATTTGTGATTTTATTATACTTTAATTAGCGACAAAGACATTGGGCCAGATTCATCAAATGTTGAGCGGACGATTCGCTATAGCGAATCATGTCTGCTGGACATTGCTGCAGATGAACAGCATACGCTGTCCACATCTATCATTGCACAAGCATTTCACAAGAAATGCTTATGCAATGCCGCCCCCTGTTCACTGGCGGCCAATAGGTCGCAAGCAGGGGCTGTCAATCAACCCGATCATATTGGATCGGGATGATTTCAATCCACCACCTAAAAGGTTAAGGAGCAGCTGTCTGCTTGATAAATGGAGCCCCTTGTGTTGATTCTCCGTAAAGTGCAAAAAGATTGTCTGCTTGTGTGTTATTGGCACTTTTTCCAGGAGTATAAGTACATTTTTATAACTCAATAGCAATTAGCAATATTGACTTTTATGTTTCTTTAATAAATCAGTGACTCACTGCTCTGAAAAGATTTAAAGCACAGACTATACAGTGGTATGTTGTCATCAAACAAAAAAGTTGAAGAAATGATAAAAATATGAAATCAGGTTGCAGAGATGTAGATTTCTGTGCTCGCCAGATTTTGAAAGGAAGTACATATTTCAGATATGGTATGTTTAAACTTTTTTATTTTGAACTCATATTTTTACTAACTGTGAAAAGGAGGGGCAGATAAAGGAAATAGTGCTTGTATGCTTGTAGCCCAGTGTGGCTTCCTTTTGCAGGCATTCTAAGCTGGGTTCTAAAGATGAGTTTTGCTTTTTATGTTTCTCACAGCTGTTCAAATTTGTTTTCATTTTGCACACAAGCTTTATGGACTTGAAGCCAGCCAGCGACTAGAATATTCCGCCATCTGTGCCAGATTTAAAAATATTCACTGTAATGTTCAAGATTTCTTTGGAGTTTTCAGTTTTTAACTCTTTCAGTATGTCAGTCACAGTATAATATTCGGAAATTCTCTTTTTGAGCCATTTATAGATCAGTGTGCTGAAATGCAATACTTAGAAACTGTGTTTATCATTTTAGACCTGAGGACAAAATAGAATTGTTTTTTTCTTGAACAAACATCAGAAATAATAGTAAAATGCTTGATACTTCTATGTAAACAAAATTAAAATGAGGAATTGTTTAGTAAGATACAAATTGTAAACATGCATATACACACACATACAGTTGTTGCACTTGGGATGTATATAAAAGGGCTTAGTAAAGCTGAGACTGTGAGTATTTTTTATAAAATGAAACTTCAAGAACAAGGGGTCATGATCTCAAGCTAAAGGATAGTAGATTCAGGAGTAATTTGAGGAAGCACTTCTTTACAGAAAGAGTGATTGATTTATGGAATAAACTTCCACAAGAGGTAGTAATGACAAACACTGTAGGTGACTTTAAAAATGCCTGCGATAAGCAAAAGGCTATCCTACAAACTAGATAAGTTTATACTTAGGAAATATCATCAGCCTTGCTTGGCCTATGGCTCTTATCTGCCATCCAAAAAAATCTATGTTTCTATGGGCAAGATAAAATATACTGGAAGGCTGCATGATAAATCCTTAACCCCTGTTAACCCCTTCAGGTCTTTGGATGTTTATCTATGTCATGAGTTACTTTGCCCAAAGGTCCTAATTATGTATATACGTGCCCAAGGCCTATATTACAAGTGGAGCACTATCAATACCACAGGCCCGTGTTTTGAATAGTGCACAATTTGGTACAACAAGCAGGGGTGTATGTTGGCCTAGGCGAACAAGGCAATTGCCTAGGGTTGCACATTTGGCGGGGGGGGCAGCATTTTTTAAAAATCTTACTACATACACACTCCCATATATATACACACACACCATAAAACACACTCACCATATACACACACTCACGTTTACTTGAGCATGAACATTTACTTTGATAATGCCATAGAAAAAAAAGTCACGTTACACACTAACCAAAAAATTTTATGACCAAAAAAAGCCTAAATTGTGGGGGGAGCAGCTACATTTATAGTAGGGCAGCACAAAACCTAAATACGCCACTGATTATAAGTAAATGTTAAAACAGAATTACCAATGTTTTGTGCGGCTGACATCTCTTTAGTGCACCATATACTTTCAATGTAGAGCACAGCCACGCTAAAGATCGCACTACACATAACAACATTAAAATAGTGCAACTGGAGACCTGAAGTAAAGTGTTAGGGCTAGAATAAAAGTACATTAAAACAATTATAAAACATTTTAAAATAAAGTATTATACTCATACAGTATATCAACATATTTAGAGTAATGTGATTCAGCCTGTTCTCACTAGTTCTTAAGAACCTGTTCCTAAAATTTAGAAAGTGTATAGGTTTTGTATTACAGAGAAGTTAGAGAACCTGTTCTTAAAATTCTAGAATCCCACCAGAACTTGCTCCTAAAATTTTGGAACCCCACCACTGCATAATATATATGTTTATTATTATATATATGTTGATTATTGAGATAAGTGTTTTAACATAATATGGTATATGACAAAGGTGTTAGATTGGGAAGGGCTCAATAGTACAGGGTCGGACCCCCTTTTGCCTTCAGAACTGCCTTAATTCTTCGTGGCATGGATTCAACAAGGTGTAGGAAACATTCTTCAGATATTTTGGTCCATATTGACATGATGGCATCACGCAGTTGCTGCAGATTTGTCGGCTGCACATCCATGATGCAAGTCTCCCGTTCCAACACATACCAAAGGTGCTCTATTGGATGGAGATCTGGTGACTGTGGAGGCCATTGGAGTACGGTGAACTCATTGTCATGTTCAAGAAACCAGTTTGAGATGATTTGAGCTTTGTGACATGGTGCATTATCCTGAGGGAAGTAGACCTCAGAAGATGGGTACGCTGTAGTCATAAAGGGATGGACATGGTAAGCAACAATACTCAGGTATGGCGTTTTTGTAAAAATGCTCAATATCTTCATATTCCTTTTTGCTACCTCTTGTTTCTATAAAAAACTACTTTATTCAATTACTCATTCCCCCTCACCACCTGCACTGTTCATTAGCTCATTTCTTAAACTCACCTTACTTTTGTACTCATGGGGGCCGAATTATCAAGCCCTCAGGCTCGCCGGAAACAGAAGTTATGAAGCAGCGTTCTAAAGACCGCTGCTCCATAACTTGTCTGCCTGCTCTGAGGCGACGGACAGAAGTCAACCCGATTGAATATGATCGGGTTGATTGACACCCCCTGCTAGCAGCCAAATGGCTGCGAATCTGCAGGGGGCGGTATTGCACAAGCAGTTCTGGTGGACTGCTTGTGCAATGATTAATGCCGACAGTGTAAGCTCTCTGCATTTATCGATGTGCAGCGGACATCATACGCTACATCATATCATGTCCGCTCGCACTTTGATAAATATGACCCATGAACTTTATCTATTCATAAACACTCTCTCTCCCCCCTGCACCTCATCTCAAAAACAGTCTCATTACTGCAAATCTGTATCTCATCTCATGTCACTCTTTCTCTTGCTTATACTAGCTGCTGGTGAGATCTCCCCTAATCCTGGTCCCCAACAACTTCCTAGCCATGCACATCCATGTGTACCATTCCATAGACTCAGAAAACAAAACTCACATTCCTCTTGCATCTAAAGCAACTACCCCTTTCACTTGTGCACTCTGGAACTCTCGCTCTGTTTGCAACAAGCTCACTTCTATACATGACCTATTTATCTCCTGCCCCCTTAACCCTTCTGGCTCTTACAGAAACCTGGGTCTCTCCCTTAGACACAGCATTCACTGCTGCTCTGTCACATGGGGGTCTACACTTCAGGCACACTCCTAGGTCAGGTAATAGACAAGGAGGTGGTGTAGGTAATTTACTTTCCTCTCGTAAATGGCGGACCTAATAAACAGAGGGCCCTGGTGCAAGAATTTTTTCTGGGCCCCATAATTAAAATAAAAACAAATAATGATAATTATTAAAATCTTTTGATATTAAACTATATTCATTACTTTATATTAGACAGTAACATCCCAAGAGATAGTGAGATATTATGTAAACAGCCACAAACTGATCTGTAAACAGTGTAAAACGAAATTGTGTGCTGCTTATGTGAACAAAGGAGATTGACTGGTTTATGTACCAAGCATATGAATGTCAATATTGTAAACTGACTACTTACTCCCACTTCTCTGCTATCATTTAAGATATTATAGTGTTCGTGAAGAAGATTGGAAGTAAACATACAAGCACACAAAAATACAAACATACACATTATTTTAGTGCACAAAAATGACCAGGAAAGACACAAAAACACACAAATGTATAAACATGCACATGTGCACACACACATAAATACATGCACAGGGAAATACCAATACACACATACATACAAACACACACACATACATACACATAAATACACACATATATACATACATACATAATACACTTATACATAAATACATACACAGACAAATACACACATATATAATACACTTATACATAAATACATACACAGGCAAATACAAATACACACATACATAATACACTTACACATAAATACATACACAGACAAATACAAATACACACATATATAATACACTTTAAGATAAATACATACACAGACAAATACAAATACACACAAATACACACATACATAATACACTTATAAATAAATACATACACAGGCAAATACAAATACACACATACATAGACTTACCATAATTTTTAGAGGTGAAACTGGGACCACCTTGCGTGGTGCCAGTGAGGGTGTGGCCAGGGGCGTGGTCAAGGGGGCATGTCGATTACCGATCCTTTTAAAGTAGTAGCTTTTATGTGCGTAATGTTTCTTGGATACTCTACCCTTCCTTAGTCAAACAACAAGTGAATTGCACAGTTTAAATAGACCATAACACCACCCTCTAGTGAAAAAGGCACCATTACATTGTCATGGCAACCGATACACAACATGAGCAAAATAAATCATTCATGTAAATCTCAGATTCTAAATAATGCCAAACATCAAGCATAATTATCAATTTCATAAAATAGTGAAAAGCATATACATCACACAATTTAATATCTGCAGTGTAATATGTGTTTTATGTGTCTAATTAAGGTACAGAACTGGATACTGATAAGGCATAAATACAACATTGAATGAAATAACTCAAAAATAAACAAATACCTGCTAAAGCTGTTTAAGAGGCTACGCTATACCATAATGCAGAAAGATTACAGCCAAAATGCTATTCTGCATGAAGTAAAGCAATATCCACGCCACAAATATTGCCTGTCTGCACTTCCTGGTCATATCCACATGATTCCCCTAAACGTGTATCACCGGTGATGTCACCAGGGGTCGGGGGTGTTAAATTACTAGAAAAATAAACAAAGTAGTACTACAAAATGAAAAAACCCTATGCTGCTCACTCAGTCTGTAGGACTAAATGTGAACTTTGAAGGGCACGAACGCTAAGCTAAGCAGGGCTGTATGTAACAAAGTATCAGCATCCAACTATGCTGGAGAGCCACAGACTCATAGTCAGGTCATTTTGAATAATGTGTCTGGGTTTCAGGCGGCCTGAAGCCCGGACAAATGATTCGAAACCCGGAGTTGGCAATCCTACTGGGACAGAATGAACAACCGGGTGGAACACTGGGACAGCGCCTCCAAACAGGGACAATCCCAGTCAAACTGGGACTTCTGGCAAGCCTACCTATTTATAAATACATAGAACATATTCTGCTATTTGCAGAACATTGGAATGTGAAATATTTATAGTAAATACATATTTATTAAATATGAATATTACATAATGACTTTACATCATTTCATCTACTTAACTGCAAAGGACTCCACTTATATAGAAGTAAAGATGTGTGTACATTTGTATTTATGTGTTTATATGTGTGTATATGTATATATATGTATTTATTTGTTTATATGTGTATATTTGCCTGTAAATACATATATAAACATAAAAAGAAATAAATACATCTGTACACACATATAAACATATATATATATATATATATATATATATATATATACATACAGTATATACAGTATATAGGATGACCATATTGCTGCTTTAAAAAGGGACACATATGAAAAATACATATGTCAAGGCTGTTTTCAGGGCTGTTTAAAGCTATGCTTTGTATAAGAACCCTGACATATGTATTTTTCATATGTGTCCCTTTTTAAAGCGGCAATATGGTCACCCTAAGTATATATATATCTTCTCTCTGTATATATATATATATATATATATATATATATATATATATATATTTATATTTATATTTATATATATATTTATTTATACACTCACCTGCCACTTTATTTGGTACACCTGTTCAATTGCTTGGTAACGCAAATTGCTAATCAGCCAATCACATGGCAGCAACTCAATGCATTTAGGCTTCTAGATGCGGTGAAGACGACTTGATGAAGTTTAAACCGAGCATCAGAATTTGGGAAGAAAGGGGATTTAAGTGACTTTGAACGTGGCATGGTTGTTGGTGCCAGACGGGCTGGTCTGAGTATTTCAAAAACTGCTGATCTACTGGGATGTTCACACACAACCATCTCTAAAGTTTACAGAGAATGGTCTGAAAAAAATAAATATCCAGTGAGCGGCAGTTGTGTGGACGACAATGCCTTGTTAATGTCAGAGGTCAGAGGAGAATGGGCAGACTGGTTCGATATGATAGAAAGGCAACAGTAACTCAAATAACCACTCGTTACAACCAAGGTATGTAGAATACCATCTCTGAATGCACAACACATCAAACTTTGAAGCAGATGGGCTACAGCAGCAGAAGAACACACCAGTGCCACTCCTGTAAGCTAAGAACAGGAAACTGAGGCTACAATTCACACAGGCTCACCAAAATTGGACAATAGAAGATTGGAAAAACGTTGCCTGGTCTGATGAGTCTCGATTTCTGGTGCTACATTCAGATGGTAGGGTCAAAATTGGGGTAAACATAGGGTGACCATATTGCCACTTTAAAAATGGAAACATGAAAAATACATATGTCAGGGTTCTTATACAAAACATTTCTTTAAACAGCCCTGACATATGTATTTTTCATATGTGTCCCTTTTTTAAAGCGGCAATATGGTCACCCTAGGTAAACAACATAAAAGCATGGATCCATCCTGCCTTGTATCAACGGTTCAGGGTGGTGGTATAATGTTGTGGGGGATATTTTCTTGGCACACTTTTGGCCCCTTAGTACCAAATGAACATTGTTTAAACACCATGGCATTCCTGAGTATTGTTGCTGACCATGTCCATCCCTTTATGACTACAGTGTACCCATCTGGCTACTTCCAGCAGCATAATGCACCATGTCACAAAGCTCAAATCATCTCAAACTGTTTTTTTTAACATGACAATGAGTTCACTGTACTCCAATGGCCTCCACAGTCACCAGATCTCAATCTAATAGAGCACCTTTGGGATGTGGTGGAACGGGAAATTCGCATCATGGCTGTGCAGCCGACAAATCTGCAGCAACTGCGTGATGCTATCATGTCAATATGGACCAAAATGTCTGAGGAATGTTTCCAACACCTTGTTGAATCTTTGCCATGAAGAATTAAGGCAGTTCTGAAGGCAAAAGGGGGTCCAACCAGACCTTTGCCTGCCTTTTTTTTTTCTAACACCTGAGACCTCATATCTTTGAGCCTTTATAACTTTTTTCTGTATGTTTCTGGCGAGACTGAAGGTTTACCAGAAACACAGGTCATCAAGATCCATAAGGAGCTTGATAAATAGGCCCCTTAGTGTTTTTGAAGGTAAAAGAGCTGTTTAACTTAGGGCAATGTCCTACAAAAAGCCTTTAAAGGGCTATTAGTAGTTTAGTATTAGATAAGGGGGTGTTTTTATTTTGAGGACTTTTTTATTTTCATAGGGATTAGGTATATTTTTTTTATTTTTGATAATTTGGTTTATTATTTCATGTAATGTTAGACTTTTTTATTTTTTCTAATTTAGATTAATTTAAACTTAGTTTTTTTTAATTTTAAAGTAATGTTAGGTTTTTTATTTTAATTGTAATTTAGGATTTATTATTTTAATTTTAATTTAGAATTATTTTAATTTATGTAATGTGGTTAATTTAGGGGTGTTAGGTTAGGGGGCTTAGTGATTAGTTATTTGCGTTGTGGGGTTTGGTGTTTTAGGGGTGATTTATTAGGTTAATTGCGATGTGGGTTAATGACGGTTTAGGGGTTAATAGATTTATTAGGTTAATTGCGATGTGGGTTAATGGCGGATTAGGGGTTAATAGTTTAAATAGATACTCTGCGATATGGGGGTTGGCGGATTAGGGGTTAATACAGTTATTGCAGTGGGGGGGTTGTGGTTGAGAGGTAGATATTGCGCATGCGTTAGGTGTTTGATTTGATTTTAACAGCGAGCGACGGGTAAAATATACGCACCGCACTTGTATGCGGCGCCCTATATGCGATCGAGTGTAGTGTAAGGTCGGATTACCATAGTAACCTATTAATGTTTTAGAAATCCGGCATCGGGTGGAAGCGTTAACACAACGCTAACTTATACCTACATGAAAATAGCGACTGTACGTAAAGCGGAAAACCTTTTCAATGGAAACCTGGTACTAAAATGAAGCCGTAAATTACTTTTAGCTGTTGGCCGCTTCGGTAGCTTACGGCCCCATTTTTAATGGCTCAATGGAAGTGAGCCCTCTGTTGTGTAGGCTAGTGTGAGGGCTCCGGGCTACTTGCTGACAGTTGGAGGATACGGCTGTCAGTTAGCACAGAACCCCTGTTAGAGCACTGAGGCAGGAACACGCCCAATTCATGACATCATGGTTGTTATGGTTAGTTTACAAGAAAAAGTGAGAAAAGCGCTGAAAAAAAGGGGAGATGCGCCACAAAGAGAAAGCAGAAAGATTAATATAATCCCCAAGATAATATTAACAAGATTATGGAAAAAAGGCCAGATCTTTCTGCGCTAATGGTCAGGGGTTTGACGCTAAAGCTAAATCAATAAGGGCGAATCTTATTCTTGAGGCTACGTTGGATTATAACAAATAAAAATTGGATTTATTTTATAACACACAAAAAGAATAAAACATTCTTAAAAAAGACAAACAAGTGCAAATCATCCAAGTAAAAATCATTGGTTAGTATACACAGTGAATTAGTATACACAGATAGTTCCCAAACACAATAGCGCACAAATGTGCACAAAACATGCGTGTACAATGATATATGCAATATAATAAAAAGCGATTTGAAAAAATGTAATAAGCGTAATAAAAGTCAAGCAATTAAATAAAAAACAGGCACAATTAGCGTTAATAAGCATTATAAAAGCCAAAGCATTGGGTTAAAAAAACAAGCACAATTAGTTTGCAGAAAGCTAAACAGGTTATTACTGTGCTATATAGTATCCATAAGAAAGAAATGTTATTGTGCAAAAAGCAGTCTCTTAAAGGAAATTCCTTTTCTCATATGAATTGCACAAAAAGGATATCCAATACTGCATGGAGGGAAAACAAATTTCTTCCAGCAAGGTGTAACCACATCAATTCCATAGGTGGAGTCAAAACTCTGTAAATGTAGACAGAGAAAACTTTCTCAAAAGTATGCTGATAGTTGTATATTTACAAGTGTCAATCCAAACTTACAGTTTAGGATCTCTGTAAACAGCTCTGTTCCAAGGGAAAGCTAGGTCGGGTCTCGATACAGACCGTGGATTACCCGTCAGCTCTGTCACAAAAGCCGGGTTGGTGGAGATGGTCTGATAATACAGACTACGGTGGCCTCACTGGGCCAAAACAAGGAGCAACGCTTTCGGATAAGTCCTTTCTCAAGCTTCTAATGGGATAACGGCAGAAGGGCTCCTTTTATAGCAAAGAGGTAAATTATAAAGAGGTATATCACATGTAATATAAAAAGTCCTATTAGCAAAAGATACAATGAGCTACTATATCGTTAAAAACTGTGAATATACAAAAAATTGTGAATATACAAGGATTTAAGAATTCTTCTAAAAATCTTGCATTTTTTTAAAACTTCATAAAAAATTCTTTTATATAAAAGAAAAAAAGAAAAAGGCAGGAATTTTGATACATCATGCTCCATACCAATTTCGCAAGAGTTTTGTCAGAAAATTGCTTTTCAACACGCCAACCTGATAAAAGACATATACATTGCTAACAACAGCTTTAAAAAAGAGATGGCTGTTAAATAAATATAGAGAATAATAACAGTAGAAATGGGTCAAAAATCCAAATAAGGTTGAAAACACAAAAACCACAAGAGTTGAATGCACCAAAAAATATCATAAAAATTAAAAATAAAATTAAAACCTAGTGTGAAAATACAACCTAAAAGCAGAAGAAAATTCTCAAAAAAATTCTCAAAAAAAACAGCCCCTAAAATAATACTAAGATCTTAAAGGACATACCTATAGAAAGAGGTCTAATCTGACACACGGATCTATAAGAGCACATCTATGGGGATTTTTGAATAGTGCATTCTGTAGCTGTGTATTCCTAAAATATTCAAAAATGTATATAAAAAACATATATATAGGTATTTTTTGAAAAGACATACTGTATACTAATAAATATGTATTACACAAATATATATATATATTCTAGTACTAGAAGAGGACTCCAAAGAAACCACATAAGTAGGACCCAAATGGGATGGACTAACATTATGTATATATTATATATAAAAATTCTATGTTCGCCATATGAACTAATATGACTAATGACACACAGCACCAGTGTAGCACCATACAGAGCCCCTTATGGAAACCCAAGACGTCTATCAGAGGACCCAAAAAAGGCCTGTATGTGAAATACACACAGTGCCACTATGTGACTATTCATTTAGGAAACTACCCAAGTCAAAGTCTAAATTCATGCCTGTTGGGGCTAAAGTATTTAATTTGAAAATCCATTTGGCTTCGGCTCTTAAGAGGGCATTTATTGGATCTCCTCCTCTCCATTTTTTTGGAGTCTCTCAATGACAGTATAATTAAGATGTTTTAAATTTCCATTGCTGCACTTTTTAAAATGTCTCGGTACTGGGAGATCTTTGTTCCTATTCTCATTCATATTTTCAATAGATAAAATATGTTCTCAGATACGATCACGGGCTGACCTCTCCGACTCTCCCACATATTGTGCCCCACAACTACATTCTAAAAGATATACAATGCATTTATCAGTACACCTATATGTTCCTTTTTTTTTCATTTTCAAAACTTTATTAAGAAGAAATATAAATGGTACATATGTCAAAAGATATTAATTACATAGGATTCAAGTACATCTTTCACAATGGTGGCATATATGTTGAACCAAATCAAAGTTTTATATCCAGTCATTATGTCACCTAGGGTTTAACAGTATAAGAAGGTTTCTTTGCAAACAGAGAGAAAACGCCCTTAAAACCATATACTTGAACATTACCATATTGTCTTTTTTGTCATCGAGAGGTTCACTCGTGGCAGAGAGTTCGCCAATGATCTCGAAAACCCATGCATATGTACAAAAACATGTAACAAGGTAACAAGAATAATTTACCATCTATATGTAGTCTAGAAGATAAAGTAAACTCGACATGGGTTTTTACCCACACTCCTACGCCGAGAATATTCTATTGGGGGAATAGTAGTAAATGAAGGGAAAGAGGAGAGAAAAGAAAGAGAAGAGAAGAAGAAAAAAAAAAAAGGGGGGGGGGTCGGAGGGGAGGTGAAGCAGACGGACTCTCAAATGAGGGGCTCCAGGATGAAGCCCTCAGAGTCAGTTGGGGACAATAACTCCCCATGACCAGGTGTCTTTCTATGTGTTAGATCTTAAGTCAGAGATCACCGGTCTCCATAGTTCCAGTATATACTCATGAGTTTCTATCCTGTCATCCCTCATAAATCTAAATCTTTCCAGTTGTAAATGTCTATCCACCTGAGTCATCCATTCCTTTACTGATAGAACATCAACCCTCTTCCACCTCTTGGGGATAAGAGACTGTTAAGCATTATGAGAAAGAGCTGTTATTGTCTTTGAACTTAGGGAGGTCCTGAAACAGTAGAAGGCTGGGTGATCTAGTTAAGGAAGTATTAAGTGTAGTTTCCCCAACATCTAAAATTGATTGCCAGAAAGGCCAAAGAAGTCCACACTCCCACCAAATGTGAAGGAGAGTGCCACACTCCCCGCATCCTCGCCAGCACTTCCCATCGGTCTGCTTATATATTTTCTTAATTCTGTCAGGTGTAAGATACCACCTAGACAGGTATTTATAGTTAGATTACAGTACCCTCGCTGAAACTGAGGCTTTTATATGAGTGTTCAATATTTTATACCATTCTTTGTCAGTCGAGGGGAAGTAAGCTCCCTATTCCATTGACTCACATATCCAGGCAGTGAGGTTTCTTTGTGTGAGAGGATCAGATGATAGGCTATAGAAATCATGTGTTTTGGTGTGTTTGGTAGTAAGCATAAGGATTCTAATATAGTCGGTTGCCTGGTCACATCACTTAATCTTTTATGTGTTGTTAAGTAATGTTGGAGTTGTATATGAAAATACCAGGAAAGCACAAGTCCAGTACGTTCCAAGTCTGCTCTACTCCTAAGTTTTTTGTTCATTAGTAGTCGGTGGAAGGTCACCTGTGCAATCTGGGTCTTGTCTATCATCGTCCGCTGTGTACCTGTAAAAGGTATGTCTGGATTGTCTACAAATGGTGTAAGTGGTGAGGGGTTCAAAGTTATATCCGGGTGTTATGCTAGGGTCCTTTCCCATCATGTAAAAAATTCTTTAAGAAAGGGATAGTTCTCTAGTGTTTTGGGCCTGTATTTGGCGGAGATCCAGCCCAGAGTACCCAAATTCTGTACTCCCAAAATTGCCCTACAAATTTGGACCCAAGTTTTATCTTTAGAATTGTGGCACCACTCTTCTTGATGCTGGAGATTAATAGCTTTCCTATATGTTACTAAGTTAGGAACTTCCAACCCCCCTTTTCTTTAGGTAGATAGAGGGTTTTCCTTGCAATTTGTGGTTTAACTCCCTTCCAAATAAACTCCTCCATCACACTCTGTAGTTTATGCAGGTAATGCATAGGTAGAGGGATCGGGAGAGTCTGAAGGTAATACAGTATCCTAGGTAAAATGTTAATTTTAACAATACCGATTCTCCCAAGCCAGGAGACCGGTTTGTTTCTCCAGGAGGAAAGATCTCCTGTAATCTCAGTGAGTAAGTTTGTGTAATTGGCCTCATATAGTGTTTCCATAGTAGGAGTGCGGTTAATCCCTAAGTACCTGAGGGTGCGAGTTTGTATGCGTAGGGGGCATATAGAAAAAAGTTGGCTGATTTTCGTTTGTGGAAGATTGATATTTAAAATTTCCGATTTAGTTTTTTTTAAATGGAAGTTTGAGAATCTGCCGTACTCCTCAAATTCAGTAAATACCTCTGGTAGTGAGATTAGTGGATTTGTTAAAGAAAGTAAAACATCATCTGCGTACATTGACAATTTGTGCTCCTGGTCCCCTATCCGTAATCCTCTAATCTTCCCATTGTCCCTTATTTGTTGAGCTAGAACCTCCATAACTAGGGCAAACAGCAGCGGCACCCCTGTCTGGTGCTGTTTGATATGCTGAAGGGATTAGAGAGGATATTGTTAACCCTGACCTGTGCCGAGGGAGCTGTATAGAGGGAGAAAACCCTTTGTATAAAAGCTTGCCCAAACCTCATCTTCGACAGGACCGCTTTCAAAAAATTCCAGCTGATCCTGTCGAAAGCCTTCTCAGCATCCGTAGAGACCAAAATCAACGGAACCTTATTAATCTGTGCATAGTTTTCGAGCAGGGCAGCTATTATAGTGTCCCTGGCCTCTCGACCAGGCACAAAACCCACTTGATCAGGAGAAATTAAGTTAGGTAAAAATTTGTTCAGTCTATTAGAAAGGATTTTAGCAAAGATCTTTATATCGACATTGAGAAGTGAGATTGGTCGGAAGTTTTCTGGCCGATTTGCTTGTTTGCCTGGCTTTGAGATAGTCGTAATGTGGGCTGTTAACATTGAGGGGGGGAAACCCTGGGAGGTGTCTAGTGTATTAAATAAACAAGCCAAATGGGGAGACAGAATTGATTTATAAAGCTTAAATTATTTGGCACTAAAGCCATCGGACCTGGACTCTTACCCGCCGGTAGTCCTTCAATAGTATGTGACACTTCCTCTGAAGATATGGGAGCATCCAAAGCCTCCACATCTGCCTGTGATAGTGAAGGTAGTGTGATTGAGTCCAGGTAAGAACTCAAGGCTGGAGAAGAAGATCTCCTGTCTCTGTCTGCTGAAGGATGAGAGGGGTTTTGTAAATTGTATAGTTCATGATAATATGCTCTTAAGGTTTCAGCAATAGCTAGGCTATCTGCATGTGTGAGGCCATGTTTGTCAATCAAGGAATGAATATGTGTTTTAAGTGTTTTCTTTTGAGAGCCCTAGCTAACAATTTTCCAGGTTTGTCCCAGAATTCATAAAATTTCTGTTGGTTCCGTAAAGCCATTTTCTGGTATTCAATCATGTGTAAGTCCTGAATTTCTTTTCTAGCCTGATTAAGCCCAGCAAGCACTGAGGTATCTGACGGGTTTTTTGTGTGTTTTATTTCCAGTTCACGTATACTAGCTAAAAGTGAAGTAAACCTAGTCCTGGTTTGTTTCGCCAAAATGGTTTTTTGTTTAATGAGTTCGCCCCGCAGTATACATTTATGTGCTTCCCAAATTATGTGTTTAGGGGTCTCCATTATATCATTTATGCTAAAGTAGTCAGTGAGTGTGGTTTCTATTTTTTCCCCTAAGTAATTGGTTGTTGAGCATAAAGTCATCAAACCTCCATATGAAGGGGTGATCCGGTATAGTGGGCCATCTTAATTTACAGAGTACTGGAGCATGGTCAGACCAAGTCATGGGGAGAATTAGTGTTGATTGGTCAGTAAATATATAATCAATTCTAGTATACAAATCATGGGGATGGGAAAAGAAGGTGTAGTCACGTCTTGTGGGGTATTGGGTTCTCCAAGTTTCATGTACGGCCAGCTCCTCCAGTCTGGCATTGCATTGTTTAATAATTTTTTTCAGAATGGAAGCTGATCCCCTGGAAGTGTCAAGTAGTGGATCCAAAGGTAGGTTAAAATCACCTGCAAGGAGCAGAGCTCCTTTTTGCAATTTAAGTATTTTATTTTTAAGTACTGTCATAAATTTGTGTTGGTGTAGGTTTGGAAAGTACCAGTGTAACTGGTCTGTTATGTAAGGTGCCCACCACTATCAAATAACGACTCTCTAGGTCCTTCTCCACCTGTATCAGATTAAAAGATGTTGAATGTTTTATAAGGATTCCCACCCCATTTTTTTTAGTAGGGCCAGATGCGAAAAATGATGATGGAAATTTGGTGTTTGGCCATCTCAGCTCCCTACGGCTTAGATTTGGAGTTCGGCGGTAGCCGTCAAAACCAGCGTTAGAGGCTCCTAACGCTGGTTTTGGCCGCCCGCTGGTATTTGGAGTCAGTGATTAAAGGGTCTAACGCTCACTTTTCAGCCGCGACTTTTCCATACCGCAGATCCCCCTACGCCATTTGCGTATCCTATGTTTTCAATGGGATCTTTCTAACGCCGGTATTTAGAGTCGTTTCTGAAGTGAGCGTTAGAGCTCTAACGACAAAACTCCAGCCGCCTGAAAATAGCAGGAGTTAAGAGCTTTCTGGCTAACGCCGGTTCATAAAGCTCTTAACTACTGTACCCTAAAGTACACTAACACCCATAAACTACCTATGTACCCCTAAACCGAGCTCCCCCCACATCGCCGCCACTCGATTAAAATTTTTAACCCCTAATCTGCCGACCGCCACCTACGTTATACTTATGTACCCCTAATCTGCTGCCCCTAACCCCGCCGACCCCTGTATTACATTTATTAACCCCTAACCTGCCCCCCACAACGTCGCCGCCAGCTACTTAAAATAATTAACCCCTAATCTTCCGACCGCAAAGCGCCGCCACCTACGTTATCCCTATGTACCCCTAATCTGCTACCCCTAACACCGCCGACCCCTATATTATATTTATTAACCCCTAATCTGCCCCCCTCAACGTCGCCGACACCTGCCTACACTTATTAACCCCTAATCTGCCGAGCGGACCTGAGCGCTACTATAATAAAGTTATTAACCCCTAACCCGCCTCACTAACCCTATAATAAATAGTATTAACCCCCTAATCTGCCCTCCCTAACATCGCCAACACCTACCTTCAATTATTAACCCGTAATCTGCCGAGCGGAGCTCACCGCTATTCTAATAAATGTATTAACCCCTAAAGCTAAGTCTAACCCTAATACTAACACCCCCCTAACTTAAATATAATTTACATCTAACGAAATAAATTAACTCTTATTAAATAAATGATTCCTATTTAAAGCTAAATACTTACCTGTAAAATAAATCCTAATATAGCTACAATATAAATTATAATTATATTATAGCTATTTTAGGATTAATATTTATTTTACAGGCAACTTTGTAATTATTTTAACCAGGTACAATAGCTATTAAATAGTTAAGAACTATTTAATAGTTACCTAGTTAAAATAATAACAAATTTACCTGTAAAATAAATCCTAACCTAAGATATAATTAAACCTAACACTACCCTATCAATAAAATAATTAAATAAACTACCTACAATTACCTACAATTAACCTAACACTACACTATCAATAAATTAATTAAACACAATTCCTACAAATAAATACAATTAAATAAACTAGCTAAAGTACAAAAAATAAAAAAGAACTAAGTTACAAAAAATAAAAAAATATTTACAAACATAAGAAAAATATTACAACAATTTTAAACTAATTACACCTACTCTAAGCCCCCTAATAAAATAACAAAGCCCCCCAAAATAAAAAATTCCCTACCCTATTCTAAATTAAAAAAGTTACAAGCTCTTTTACCTTACCAGCCCTGAACAGGGCCCTTTGCGGGGCATGCCCCAAGAATTTCAGCTCTTTTGCCTGTAAAAGAATAAATACAATACCCCCCCCCAACATTACAACCCACCACCCACATACCCCTAATCTAACCCAAACCCCCCTTAAATAAACCTAACACTAAGCCCCTGAAGATCTTCCTACCTTGTCTTCACCATCCAGGTATCACCGATCCGTCCTGGCTCCAACATCTTCATCCAACCCAAGCGGGGGTTGGCGATCCATCATCCGGTGCTGAAGAGGTCCAGAAGAGGCTCCAAAGTCTTCCTCCTATCCGGCAAGAAGAGGACATCCGGACCGGCAAACATCTTCTCCAAGCGGCATCTTCGATCTTCTTCCATCCGGTGCGGAGCGGGTCCATCTTGAAGCAGGCGACGCGGATCCATCCTCTTCTTCCGTTGTCTCCCGACTAATGACGGTTCCTTTAAGGGACGTCATCCAAGATGGCGTCCCTCGAATTCCGATTGGCTGATAGGATTCTATCAGCCAATCGGAATTAAGGTAGGAATTTTCTGATTGGCTGATGGAATCAGCCAATCAGAATCAAGTTCAATCCGATTGGCTGATCCAATCAGCCAATCAGATTGAGCTCGCATTCTATTGGCTGATCGGAACAGCCAATAGAATGCGAGCTCAATCTGATTGGCTGATTGGATCAGCCAATCGGATTGAACTTGATTCTGATTGGCTGATTCCATCAGCCAATCAGAAAATTCCTACCTTAATTCCGATTGGCTGATAGAATCCTATCAGCCAATCGGAATTCGAGGGACGCCATCTTGGATGACGTCCCTTAAAGGAACCGTCATTAGTCGGGAGACAACGGAAGAAGAGGATGGATCCGCGTCGCCTGCTTCAAGATGGACCCGCTCCGCACCGGATGGAAGAAGATCGAAGATGCCGCTTGGAGAAGATGTTTGCCGGTCCGGATGTCCTCTTCTTGCCGGATAGGAGGAAGACTTTGGAGCCTCTTCTGGACCTCTTCAGCACCGGATGATGGATCGCCAACCCCTGCTTGGGTTGGATGAAGATGTTGGAGCCAGGACGGATCGGTGATACCTGGATGGTGAAGACAAGGTAGGAAGATCTTCAGGGGCTTAGTGTTAGGTTTATTTAAGGGGGGTTTGGGTTAGATTAGGGGTATGTGGGTGGTGGGTTGTAATGTTGGGGGGGGGTATTGTATTTATTCTTTTACAGGCAAAAGAGCTGAAATTCTTGGGGCATGCCCCGCAAAGGGCCCTGTTCAGGGCTGGTAAGGTAAAAGAGCTTGTAACTTTTTTAATTTAGAATAGGGTAGGGAATTTTTTATTTTGGGGGGCTTTGTTATTTTATTAGGGGGCTTAGAGTAGGTGTAATTAGTTTAAAATTGTTGTAATATTTTTCTTATGTTTGTAAATATTTTTTTATTTTTTGTAACTTAGTTCTTTTTTATTTTTTGTACTTTAGCTAGTTTATTTAATTGTATTTATTTGTAGGAATTGTGTTTAATTAATTTATTGATAGTGTAGTGTTAGGTTAATTGTAGGTAATTGTAGGTAGTTTATTTAATTATTTTATTGATAGGGTAGTGTTAGGTTTAATTATATCTTAGGTTAGGATTTATTTTACAGGTAAATTTGTTATTATTTTAACTAGGTAACTATTAAATAGTTCTTAACTATTTAATAGCTATTGTACCTGGTTAAAATAATTACAAAGTTGCCTGTAAAATAAATATTAATCCTAAAATAGCTATAATATAATTATAATTTATATTGTAGCTATATTAGGATTTATTTTACAGGTAAGTATTTAGCTTTAAATAGGAATCATTTATTTAATAAGAGTTAATTTATTTCGTTAGATGTAAATTATATTTAAGTTAGGGGGGTGTTAGTGTTAGGGTTAGACTTAGCTTTAGGGGTTAATACATTTATTAGAATAGCGGTGAGCTCCGCTCGGCAGATTAGGGGTTAATAATTGAAGGTAGGTGTCGGCGATGTTAGGGAGGGCAGATTAGGGGTTAATACTATTTATGATAGGGTTAGTGAGGCGGATTAGGGGTTAATAACTTTATTATAGTAGCGCTCAGGTCCGCTCGGCAGATTAGGGGTTAATAAGTGTAGGCAGGTGTCGGCAACGTTGAGGGGGGCAGATTAGGGGTTAATAAATATAATATAGGGGTCGGCGATGTTAGGGCAGCAGATTAGGGGTACATAGGGATAACGTAGGTTGCGGCGGTTTACGGAGCGGGGAGCGGCAGATTAGGGGTTAAAAAAAATATGCAGGGGTCAGCGATAGCGGGGGCGGCAGATTAGGGGTTAATAAGTGTAAGGTTAGGGGTGTTTAGACTCGGGGTACATGTTAGAGTGTTAGGTGCAGACGTAGGAAGTGTTTCCCCATAGGAAACAATGGGGCTGCGTTAGGAGCTGAACGCTGCTTTTTTGCAGGTGTTAGGTTTTTTTTCAGCTCAAACAGTCCCATTGTTTCCTATGGGAGAATCGTGCACGAGCACGTTTTTGAGGCTGGCCGCGTCCGTAAGCAACTCTGGTATCGAGAGTTGCATTTGCGGTAAAAATGCTCTACGCTCCTTTTTTGGAGCCTAACGCAGCATTTGTTTGAACTCTCGATACCAGAGTTAAATTTATGGTGCGGCCAGAAAAAAGCCCGCGGAGCGTTAACAGCCCTTTTACCGCCAAACTCCAAATCTAGGCCTACCTCTTTTAAAATGAGTTTCTTGCAAGTATACAATGTCACAATGTAACCTGGTTGCGTCTCTTATCAAGTGAGATCTTTTTTCTGGCGTATTGAGACCCTTGACATTTATTGTCATAACTGTCAGTGTCCTGGAACTCCATTGTGTTAAATACGTGTATGTTAAAGGGAAGGGAGATGGAATGGAGGGGAAGGGTAGAAGGAAAGGAGGAGAGGAAAAAAAAAAGGGGGGAGAAGATTAAGGAAGTAAGTAAAGCAACTATAAGGTGCTTATTCAATCTTTCCCGGCTACAGTAAGGAGAGACAGGAAAGTAAAGTAAAGTAAGCGTGGGGTCAGTATCCCCACACCCGATTAGTTGAAAATATAAAAACTCAAAATTTAGGAATCAAACTGTCTTAAGTTTATGCGGTGGTATAGGTACCTTCTACCTGTAAGTAAGAAAGACTTATAAACATAGACTTAATTTCTAGAAAAAAACATATTGACCCTACAACAATTCATCCACCAAGTGTTTAGGAAAGGATAAACCTCAGACGTGGCATTCTCTAGGGTCTCATATAAACACGTGGGCCAGGAAAGGACCACACAGCAAACACTTTAAATAATAAAGTAAGTACATTTTATGTTTCACAGGGTAAATAAGCAAATAAACAAATAGAGTAATCATTAAGGTTTTCAAATGCCTGGTGTAATTCCATAGTGATGCCAATATCATAGTGGTGTGTGGCATTATTAGTATCATCTGAGAGTCCCCAATGAGGCAACATTTTGATGTGGTATAAGCTATAAAACAGCCTAAACCCAGCAAAATATTACAGTACATAAATACATAACCTTTATCTAGTAAGAAGAAAATATTTCAAAACACATTAATTGACTTCAAAAAACAGTTGGCAAGTGTATTAGGGTGTGATCCTCTGGACTTGGTATGGCGAGTTGAGTCAGAAAGGGTGACCAGTGTAATATCATCCTAGGGCCCTCCTCAAAGTTTTTATGGAATCTAACATTTAATTGCTAATATCTCTAAACTCTAACTTGTATAGGAGGTGGCCATTTAGGAGAACAGTGTGTGCCTGTCGGTCACACCAATACCCAACTTTTGAATTTTATCAAACAGTAAAACATTTCAAATATATATTTTAAATAACTGAAATAACAGTCGGCCAAAACCTGAGCACTCAGCCTATCAGGCCCGGTCTAACACACACATAACTACTATATAGGGGAAGTAAAATACTTATTGAGTCCCCTTTGGTTTATGTCCAGATAATGACTGACTTAGAAGCAGGAAGCGCCTTTCAAGTGCCAGAAGTTTGAGCAGAGTCTTCAGTTCCCTGCGATGAAGGATCCTGTTGGATGTTCCCCATCAGGACCGGTGGTTGGATATCAATTTCAAGTGTTCTGCAGAACTCTGGAAGATCGGACGACGATCTGTAAATTGCTTGTGTTCCATTTTTTAGAGGCTATTAGGCTTACTGGGAAGCCCCATTTATACTGTATCTTGTGGGCTTGTAATTCCGTTGTTATACATTTGAGATCTCTTCTCTTCTGTAGAGTGATCAGACTCAGGTCAGAGAAGATTTGCAGAGAGATCCCTGCATGTGTTAGGTTCTTGAGGCTCCTCGTCTTTTGTGTGATTGTATCTTTATCCTTATAGCTAAGAAACTTAACTATGATGTCTCTAGGCGGGGCTTTGGGTGACGGTCTGGGTCTGAGAGCCCTATGGGCCCTTTCAATGGGAATGTCTGCGGAGCTCGGTGTTCCTTTCAATGTGCGAAATAGGTCCTGCAAGCACCCCTCTAGTGCTGCATTAGAGACAGATTCTGGGACCCCCCTAATCCTGACATTATTCCGCCGTCCCCTATTATCTAAATCTTCCATTCTGGAAAGCAGAAACTGAATATTCTCCTCATGATCTCGAATATGCTGAGAGTTAGTGTTAACTTTAGTGAGAAGGGTTTCATGTTTGGTTTCTAATGTTTGAACTTGCTGCGTAACTTGAGTAATGTCCCTTTTCAGGTCACCAAAAAAAGATCTAATTTCAGCAAGGACTTTGTTAATATATTCCTTGGAGGATATGGTGTTAAGATCGCTTCTAGTCAAGTATTCCTGTTGCTGTAACCAAATCAGTGGTATTATGAATAGGGGAGGGGGGGTCTGTGTTCTGGCATGTCTATGCTAGGTGAAGCAGTCTTGAGATAATTAGTTAAGCTTGAAGATTTGGGCTCCCTTTCTAGTTTGTTATTTTTCCTGTTAGAGATATTGCAGTGGACGTCCAAAGGGCAACAAACATCTGCCAATGTAACTTCTGTGTCGTGCCTGCCTTTATTAATATGTCTGTTTAATGCCCAAGATGTTACTCCATCTACAGCCAAGGAAGAATGTATGTGTCATATACAAACCAACTTCATCTCAGCTCTTATACCCCAGCTATAGAACCTGCAAAATGGCCGCTCCAGCCAGAGGCCGCAAATATACTGAAAATCAGGTATTAGGCTCCGTTTCAATGATCAGCTTTCTCAGGTTAAAGTGTTCCACCTGTATACTAGGAATACCCCTTGTTTTAAATCCTCTGTGTTACACGTATGGCCTGAAGATGTGTAACAGGGGTAATTGCTTACCGGGCCTTGAGACAGCTTGGGATAGCTCCGGTTAAAGTCCACAGCCACTTCTTGCTGTGTTCTGATCGGCCGGTATACAGTTCTGCTTCCGGGATTGACAAGCACTGCCTTCTGGCCCCTCCGGTCTGGTTTAGCTGTCGCTTGATGTGTCAGCAGCTAGTTGCAATTCGGGTATGTTCTAGCCTGTTCACTTTTTCCAATTGCGTATGGGTGTGTTGTTAGATTCGCTACTGCACTGCCTCGGTCATCCGTCAGTAGAAGGGAGTCTCCCTCTCTATGTGGCTCTTCACTTTCAGACAGCACAGTGACTATAGTCTGTGGAGCTGACCGCAACCTGTGATTCAAAGATAAGTTGGATATGTTCATCACCAAAGGTCTTTTTCTGTCCTCAGTGGTAGCCGTGAGATAATGATTATTAGTACCTACATTTATACTCCAAAATGCAAGACAGTAGTCCCTTTATTTAGTCAATACTTGGGTGTGAGGCATTAGAGCAAAGATTTAAGCAGCCATAGCCCTGTGTGGCTAGGCTCTGCCCCCCTATATGTTCCTTTTATGTGATATTCTTTACCCGTAGCTGAAGATTTGAAGGATTTTTTCTTAGTTGCATATTTGCAGGATTTGCATGAAAGACATGGAAAAAAACCTCTTAGGTCTTATTACATTTTTTCAAATAGCTTTTTATTATATTGCATATATCATTATACACGCATGTTTTGTGCACATTTGTGCGCTATTGTGCTTACGAACTAGCTGTGTATACTAATTCACTGTGTATACTAACCAATGATTTTTACTTGAATGATTTGCACTTGTTTGTCTTTTCTAAGAATGTTTTATCCTTTTTGTGTGTTATAAAATAAATCCAATTTTTATTTGTTATAATCCAACATAGCCTCAAGAAAGAGATTCGCTCTGTCATGGTTAGTTTGCCATTTCTTCCTGGTTTCGGAAGGCAAACTTTGAAAGCCTGCTACAGATTAGACACTACTTGCTGACTTGATCTCCTCTCTGCCTTATTATACTAAAGCAGCATTAATCAGCTGCCGAGTGTTTAAGCAGCACACTGCAGCAGATTCAATTAAGTCAGCAGTGAATGGTGTTCTGCACCTCCCCACAGTTCCTATGTCTATGGGCCCCATCTGCACTGGGGCCCCGGTGCCACTGCACCTGTTGCACCAGTGATTGTTCCGCCCTGCCTCTCATTGCACCTTTCAACAAATACATCTGATCTCTTCCCTCACATTTTCCTCATTCGAAACCCACATGATTTGCTTATTCTCTCCCCTCTCTATACGTGTTTCAGTCATATACCGACCCCCTGGCTCCTCAACTAAATTTCTAGATCACTTGGCTGTCTAGCTACCTTATTTCCTTTCCTCAGACACCCCTGCCCTCATTCTTGGCGATTTCAACATCCCTCTTGACAATCCCTTTGCCTCCTCTGCAAAACAACTTCTGCAACTCACTTCCTCTTTCGGTTTGTCACAATGGACTGACTCTCCCACTCACAAAGATGGTCACTCCCTTGGCCTGATCTTTAGCTATCGATGCACTATTTTAAACTTCATAAACTCTCCTTTTCCTCTTTCTGACCACCATCTCCTCACTTGCAACATCTCATCCCTCCCTACAACTCTCCCTCCTTCTACTCCTCACACCAAACTTCACAGAAGCATTATGTAATTTGTTCAGCAACAGCTTGCTAATTCCCTCAAACCTCTCCTCTCCTCCATATCCTTCTTTTCCTGCCCTGACCAATCTATCTGCCACTATAATTATGCAGATTTTCCCGTACTGCTGAGCGGCACTGGAGAAGATCTTGGAGTTCAGCTGATTTCCTTCATTACAAGTTCTTTTTGAACTCCTACTATTCTGCCCTTAATCTCTATAAGCAACATTACTTCTCTACTCTTATCTCTACTCTTTCTTCAAACTCAAAACGTCTGTTCTCCACTTTCAATACTCTTATCCGCCCACCCCCTAATACAACTTATCTATCAGCTTAAGACTTTGCCAGCCACTTCAATAACAAAATCGACTCCATCAGAAATGAAATCAGCTCTCAACATACTTCCATTCTCTCAACCCCTCAAAATCTCGCAATCAACCACAACCCACATAGCCATAAATTTAGCTCTTTCTCCCCTTTTACTGAGAAATAAGTTTCTGCACTTATACTGTGCTCTCACCTCACAACCTGTCCCCTTGACCCTATCCCCTCAAAGCTACGCCCCTCCCTCTCTTCTACCCTTACCCCTATGCTCTCACACATTTTCAACCTCTCCCTCAGCACCGCTATATTTTCCTCATCTCTGAAACATGCACTGGTCACACCTATCCTCAAAAAACCTTCTCTTGATCCAACCTCCCCATCCAACTACCGCCCTATTTCCCTACTCCCTCTAGCCTCAAAGCTTTTTGAAAAGCTAGCATATGCACTCCTATCCCATATCCTTACATTAAACTCCCTCCTTGACCCACTGCAATCTGGATTTCGTCCCCATCACTCCACAGAGACAGCAATTGTTAAGGTTACCAACGACCTAATTACAAGAAAATCAAAAGGCCACTTCTCTCTGCTTATTCTTGATCTGTCTGCAGCCTTTGATACTGTTGATCACTCTCTTTTGCTCCAAATCCTCCAATCCTTCAGCATTTGTGACACAGCTCTCTCGTGGTTCACTTCCTACCTGTCAAACTGTAGCTTTAGTGTAGCCTTTTCTGGGGCCTCCTCTGCCCTGTCACCAATTTCTGTTGGGGTACCGCAAGGCTCTGTCCTCGGTTCTCTTCTCTTCTCAATCTACTAGTAATCATTAGGTTCCCTAATAAAGTCCCACGGGTTCCGATTTCGCTTATATGCCGACGACACCCAAATCTACTTCTCTGCACCAGACCTATCTCCTTCATTGCTAACCGTGTCACAACTGTCTTTCTCACATATTTTCCTGTATGTCCTCTCACTACCTCAAGCTAAATCTCTCCAAAACTAAGCTCCTTATTTTTCCCCCTTCTTCCAAAATCTCCACCCCCCATCTCTCTCTAACTGTCGACAACTTCATTATTACCCATAGAGAAATCCTGTTGGAAAGGAAGAGAGAGGTGCTACATAGGGTAATATTGCCTGCACGAAGGGTAAACCATACACAAAAGAAAACACCCCACCCCTGAGAGTGCCACTCACAGGGATAGCAGCACAACCGGAATGCCTGGCTAGGCGGTACGGGATCAACAGAGTCGCCCGATAGACTCAAGGTAAGTCCCAAAGCATGGGGCATCAGGTCACGTGAAGATAAAGACCAATCACAGGAGCAGGTACTTCCGATGGAAATCAGGTGACCCAAGGTCCGCAGGATGATGTATGCAAAGAAGCATCAGACGGGAACCATGGAGGTCAATAAAAATGTCAGAGCAAGTGATAATAAAAAGGTGTATACTTTATTAAGTACACAATAATCACAGCTATGCGTTTCTCAGCATAACAGATGTTGTTTCATTAGGCTGTATAACATTACACAACTACTGTCTTGTTTTTCAAATAGCTTTTTATTATATTGCATATATCATTATACACGCATGTTTTGTGCACATTTGTGCGCTATTGTGCTTACGAACTAGCTGTGTATACTAATTCACTGTGTATACTAACCAATGATTTTTACTTGAATGATTTGCACTTGTTTGTCTTTTTTAAGAATGTTTTATCCTTTTTGTGTGTTATAAAATAAATCCAATTTTTATTTGTTATAATCCAACATAGCCTCAAGAAAGAGATTCGCTCTGTCATGGTTAGTTTGCCATTTCTTCCTGGTTTCGGAAGGCAAACTTTGAAAGCCTGCTACAGATTAGACACTACTTGCTGACTTGATCTCCTCTCTGCCTTATTATACTAAAGCAGCATTAATCAGCCGCCGAGTGTTTAAGCAGCACACTGCAGCAGATTCAATTAAGTCAGCAGTGAATGGTGTTCTGCACCTCCCCACAGTTCCTATGTCTATGGGCCCCATCTGCACTGGGGCCCCGGTGCCACTGCACCTGTTGCACCAGTGATTGTTCCGCCCTGCCTCTCATTGCACCTTTCAACAAATACATCTCATCTCTTCCCTCACATTTTCCTCATTCGAAACCCACATGATTTGCTTATTCTCTCCCCTCTCTATACGTGTTTCAGTCATATACCAACCCCCTGGCTCCTCAACTCAATTTCTAGATCACTTGGCTGCCTAGCTACCTTATTTCCTTTCCTCAGACTCCTCTGCCCTCATTCTTGGCGATTTCAACATCCCTCTTGACAATCCCACTGCCTCCTCTGCAAAACAACTTCTGCAACTCACTTCCTCTTTCGGTTTGTCACAATGGACTGACTCTCCCACTCACAAAGATGGTGACTCCCTTGACCTGATCTTTAGCTATCGATGCACTATTTTAAACTTCATAAACTCTCCTTTTCCTCTTTCTAACCACCATCTCCTCACTTGCAACATCTCATCCCTCCCTACAACTCTCCCTCCTTCTACTCCTCACACCAAACTTCAAAGAAGCATTATGTCATTTGTTCAGCAACAGCTTGCTAATTCCCTCAAACCTCTCCTCTCATCCATATCCTTCTTTTCCTGCCCTGACCAATCTATCTGCCACTATAATTCCACCCTTACATCAGTCCTTTACAATCTGGCCACTCCTACCATAGCTCGGAAATCACAAACTCATACTCAGCCCTGGCATACTCCTCTGACACAATACCTATGCAGATTTTCCCATACTGCTGAGCGGCACTGGAGAAGATCTTGGAGTTCAGCTGATTTCCTTCATTACAAGTTCTTTTTGAACTCCTACTATTCTGCCCTTAATCTCTATAAGCAACATTACTTCTCTACTCTTATTTCTACTCTTTCTTCAAACTCAAAACGTCTGTTCTCCACTTTCAATACTCTTATCCGCCCACCCCCTAATACAACTTATCTATCAGCTTAAGACTTTGCCAGCCACTTCAATAACAAAATCGACTCCATCAGAAATGAAATCAGCTCTCAACATACTTCCATTCTCTCAACCCCTCAAAAGCTCGCAATCAACCACAACCCACATAGCCATAAATTTAGCTCTTTCTCCCCTTTTACTGAGAAATAAGTTTCTGCACTTATACTGTGCTCTCACCTCACTACCTGTCCCCTTGACCCTATCCCCTCAAAGCTACTCCCCTCCCTCTCTTCTACCCTTACCCCTATACTCTCACACATTTTCAACTTCTCCCTCAGCACCGCTATACAGGGAGTGCAGAATTATTAGGCAAATGAGTATTTTGACCACATCATCCTCTTTATGCATGTTGTCTTACTCCAAGCTGTATAGGCTCGAAAGCCTACTACCAATTAAGCATATTAGGTGATGTGCATCTCTGTAATGAGAAGGGGTGTGGTCTAATGACATCAACACCCTATATCAGGTGTGCATAATTATTAGGCAACTTCCTTTCCTTTGGCAAAATGGGTCAAAAGAAGGACTTGACAGGCTCAGAAAAGTCAAAAATAGTGAGATATCTTGCAGAGGGATGCAGCACTCTTAAAATTGCAAAGCTTCTGAAGCGTGATCATCGAACAATCAAGCGTTTCATTCAAAATAGTCAACAGGGTCGCAAGAAGCATGTAGAAAAACCAAGGCGCAAAATAACTGCCCATGAACTGAGAAAAGTCAAGCGTGCAGCTGCCAAGATGCCACTTGCCACCAGTTTGGCCATATTTCAGAGCTGCAACATCACTGGAGTGCCCAAAAGCACAAGGTGTGCAATACTCAGAGACATGGCCAAGGTAAGAAAGGCTGAAAGACGACCACCACTGAACAAGACACACAAGCTGAAACGTCAAGTCTGGGCCAAGAAATATCTCAAGACTGATTTTTCTAAGGTTTTATGGACTGATGAAATGAGAGTGAGTCTTGATGGGCCAGATGGATGGGCCCGTGGCTGGATTGGTAAAGGGCAGAGAGCTCCAGTCCGACTCAGACGCCAGCAAGGTGGAGGTGGAGTACTGGTTTGGGCTGGTATCATCAAAGATGAGCTTGTGGGGCCTTTTCGGGTTGAGGATGGAGTCAAGCTCAACTCCAAGTCTTACTGCCAGTTTCTGGAAGACACCTTCTTCAAGCAGTGGTACAGGAAGAAGTCTGCATCCTTCAAGAAAAACATGATTTTCATGCAGGACAATGCTCCATCACATGCGTCCAAGTACTCCACAGCATGGCTGGCAAGAAAGGGTATAAAAGAAGAAAATCAAATGACATGGCCTCCTTGTTCACCTGATCTGAACCCCATTGAGAACCTGTGGTCCATCATCAAATGTGAGATTTACAAGGAGGGAAAACAGTACACCTCTCTGAACAGTGTCTGGGAGGCTGTGGTTGCTGCTGCACGCAATGTTGATGGTGAACAGATCAAAACACTGACAGAATCCATGGATGGCAGGCTTTTGAGTGTCCTTGCAAAGAAAGGTGGCTATATTGATCACTGATTTGTTTTTGTTTTGTTTTTGAATGTCAGAAATGTATATTTGTGAATGTTGAGATGTTATATTGGTTTCACTGGTAAAAATAAATAATTGAAATGGGTATATATTTGTTTTTTGTTAAGTTGCCTAATAATTATGCACAGTAATAGTCACCTGCACACACAGATATCCCCCTAAAATAGCTATAACTAAAAACAAACTAAAAACTACTTCCAAAACTATTCAGCTTTGATATTAATGAGTTTTTTGGGTTCATTGAGAACATGGTTGTTGTTCAATAATAAAATTAATCCTCAAAAATACAACTTGCCTAATAATTCTGCACTCCCTGTATTTCCCTCATCTCTGAAACATGCACTGGTCACACCTATCCTCAAAAAACCTTCTCTTGATCCAACCTCCCCATCCAACTACCGCCCTATTTCCCTACTCCCTCTAGCCTCAAAGCTTTTTGAAAAGCTAGCATATGCACTCCTATCCCATTCCTACCTGTCAAACTGTACCTTTAGTGTAGCCTTTTCTGGGGCCTCCTCTGCCCTGTCACCACTTTCTGTTGGGGTACCACAAGGCTCTGTCCTCGGTTCTCTTCTCTTCTCAATCTACTAGTAATCATTAGGTTCCCTAATAAAGTCCCACGGGTTCTGATTTTGCTTATATGCCGACGACACCCAAATCTACTTCTCTGCACCAGACCTATCTCCTTCATTGCTAACCGTGTCACAACTGTCTTTCTCACATATTTTCTTGTATGTCCTCTCACTACCTCAAGCTAAATCTCTCCAAAACTAAGCTCCTTATTTTTCCCCCTTCTTCCAAAATCTCCACCCCCCATCTCTCTCTAACTGTCGACAACTTCATTATTACCCATAGAGAAATCCTGTTGGAAAGGAAGAGAGAGGTGCTACATAGGGTAATATTGCCTGCACAAAGGGTAAACCATACACAAAAGAAAACACCCCACCCCTGAGGGTGCCACTCACAGGGATAGCAGCACAACCGTAATGCCTGGCTAGGCGGTACGGGATCAACAGAGTCGCCCGATAGACTCAAGGTAAGTCCCAAAGCATGGGGCATCAGGTCACGTGAAGATAAAGACCAATCACAGGAGCAGGTACTTCCGATGGAAATCAGGTAACCCAAGGTCCGCAGGATGATGTATGCAAAGAAGCATCAGACGGGAACCATGGAGGTCAATAAAAATGTCAGAGCAAGTGATAATAAAAAGGTGTATACTTTATTATGTACACAATAATCACAGCTATGCGTTTCTCAGCATAACAGATGTCGTTTCATTAGGCTGTATAACATTACACAACTACTGTCTTGCTCTATAAATCTAAAATATTAGCCAATCATGGATCAGTGTTTGTACATACCCCTCTACGTCATAGTGAGCTGAATAATCATGCTCGTCACTCAATGAAGAAAATATAGTGGGGTATAATAGATCACTGACCATTATAAAAACAATAAGCGCAACATCCAAATAATCATAAAACATATTATAAAAACAGTCAAAAAATACAGAATACAAATAAAAATATATACACAATCACATAGGGAGTACATCATACATCATACAAGGGATCTTCAATTAAAAAAGATCAAAAGAGATCTTACTATGTCTAAAAAGCTATAGGAGAGGTCTGCAATTAATGCTAACCAATCTATTAGCAGAGTCAATACACACCCCTCACCATCATAATGAACGATGAGAAATGCTCGCTAAGCAAGAAATCCTGGTGTGCAGTGGCGCTGACTATGAGAGAAATAGCACTAACTATAATAATTTCACATAACACATAGCAACTACTAAATAGTATATTAAACAAAAGAGCATACATACATTATGATAAAAATACAATGAAATGCTGAGATCATCTGTTATGCTGAGAAATGCGTCGCTGTGATTATTGTGTACCTAATAAAGTATACACCTTTTTATTACCACTTGCTCTGACATTTGTATTGTTATCATTTTTATACGAATCCTTGGTCAATATTTATTGGCCTCCATGGTTCCCATCTGACGCTTCTTTGCGTACATCATCCTGCGGACCTTGGGTTACCTGATTTCCATCGGAAGTACCTGCTCCTGTGACCTTGAGTCTATCGGGTGACTCTGTTGGTCCCGTACCGCCTAGCCAGGCACTCCGGTTGTCCCGCTTCCTTGTTAGTAGCCACCCTCAGGGGTGGGGTGTGTTCTTTTGTGTATGGTTTACCCTTCGTGCAGGCAATATTACCCTATGTGGCGCCTCTCTCTTTCTTTCCAACAGGATTTCTCCATCGTTCCTCCTTACTAAGAGTGTGGCCTGAACTTTTCTACATATTTCTACCCTTCGCACCAGCACACCTCTCTAGGACTCCAGTTTTCTAGTACATCCTGACTGATCATTACCCCTACCCCAAATGTCCAATGTCTTGGGGTCACACTAGACTCAGACCATTCTTTTACACCTCACATTCAGTCCTTGGCTAAATCCTGCCGCTTCCACCTTAAAAACATCTCTAAAATTAGACATTTCCTTACACAAGACACAACTAAGATTTTAATTCACTCTCTCATCCTTTTCTGCATTGATTACTGCAACTCTGTCCACTCTGGTCTCCCCAGCTGCCACCTAGCTCCTTTACAATCCATAATGAATGCCTTTGCCATTCTCATCTTCATTGCATGTCACTCTTCATCTGCTGCACCTCTCTGCCAATCCCTTCAGTGGCTTCCTCTTGCCTCTAGGATAAAAACTAAATTCTCACTCTGACATACAAAGCCCTCAACTGCACTGCTTCCCCCTATATCTCAGACCTTGTCTCAGATACTCTCCTATCCGTCCCCTTTGCTCTGCTCATGACCTTCTACTCTCCTTCTCTCTTGTCACCTCATCACACTCCCATTTACAGGACTTCTCCAGACTGGCTCCCATCTTGTGGAACTCTCTGCCTCACTCCACAAGACTCTCCCCTAGTTTTAAAAGCTTCAAGTGCTCCCTAAATACTCTACTGATCAGGGATGCATACAACCTACACTTACCTTTCTTTATACCAGTTCCTCTCCTCCATTGCTATCCCCTTGAACCTGCTTAGAATGTAAGCCTAAGAGCCATGCTGTTTGTAGATCACCTTCTTTAGAGCTGACTACAACAGTGCGACTCTTGGTAGGGCCCTCTACCCATCTGATCCCTATAAATGTTTCCTTGTATTCCGCCTATGATTAAAGCGCTGCAGAATCTGTTGGCACTCTGCAAATAATCGATACCTGCAGCGCTGGTATTATGGGTTTTTACAAACCCTGCGTTAAAAGGCAAGAAGTGAGCGTAGAGCAAAATTGTGCTCCTTACCGCACTCCAATACCAGCGCTGCTTAAGTCAGCAGTGAGCTGGTCGTACGTGCTCGTGCACGATTTCCCCATAGGAATCAACGGGGAGAGCCGGCTAAGAAAAAGTCTAACACCTGCAAAAAAGCAGCATAAAACTCCATAACGCAGCCCCATTGATTCCTATGGGGAAACACATTTTATGTTTACACCTAACACCCTAACATGAATCCCGAGTCTAAACACCCCTAATCTTACATTTATTAACCCCTAATCTTCTGCCCCAGACACCGCCGACACCTACATTATACTTATTAACCCCTAATCTGCTGCCCCAACATCACCGACACCTACATTATTTTTATTAACCCCTAATCTGCTGCCCCCGACATCGTTGCCACCTACATTATACTTATTAACCCCTAATCTACCGCTCCGGACATCGCCGCCACTATAATAAACATATTAACCCCTAAACCGTCGCACTCCCACCTTGCAAACAGTTAAATATTATTAACCCTAATCTGCCGCCCCCAACGTAGCCGCCACTATACTAAATGTATTAACCCCTAAACCTAAGTCTAACCCTAACCCTAACACCCCCTAACTTAAATATAATTACAATAAATCTAAATAAAAATTTATATTATTACCTAAATAATTCATATTTAAAACTAAATACTTACCTATAAAATAAACCCTAAGATAGCTACAATATAACTAATAGTTACATTGTAGCCCCATTGATTCCTATGGGGAAACACATTTTATGTTTACACCTAACACCCTAACATGAATCCCGAGTCTAAACACCCCTAATCTTACATTTATTAACCCCTAATCTTCCGCCCCAGACACCGCCGACACCTACATTATACTTATTAACCCCTAATCTGCTGCCCCAACATCACCGACACCTACATTATTTTTATTAACCCCTAATCTGCTGCCCCCGACATTGTTGCCACCTACATTATACTTATTAACCCCTAATCTACCGCTCCGGACATCGCCACCACTATAATAAACATATTAACCCCTAAACCGTCGCACTCCCACCTTGCAAACAGTTAAATATTATTAACCCTAATCTGCTGCCCCCAACGTAGCCGCCACTATACTAAATGTATTAACCCCTAAACCTAAGTCTAACCCTAACCCTAACACCCCCTAACTTAAATATAATTACAATAAATCTAAATAAAAATTTATATTATTACCTAAATAATTCATATTTAAAACTAAATACTTACCTATAAAATAAACCCTAAGATAGCTACAATATAACTAATAGTTACATTGTAGCTAGCTTAGGGTTTATTTTTATTTTACAGGCAAGTTTGTATTTATTTTAACTAGGTAGAATAGTTACTAAATAGTACTATTTAATAACTACCTAGCTAAAATAAATACAAATTTACCTGTAAAATAAAACCTAACCTAAGTTACAATAACACCTAACACTACACTACAATTAAATAAATTAACTAAATTAAAAACAATTAAATAAATTAAATTAAATTAGCTAAATCACAAAAAAAACAATAAATTACAGAAAATAATAAACAAATTACAAGATATTTAAACTAATTACACCTAATCTAATAGCCCTATCAAAATAAAAAAGCCCCCCCCCAAATAAAAAAAAACCTAGCCTAAACTACCAATAGCCCTTAAAAAGGCCTTTTGCGTGACATTGCCCCAAAGAAATCAGCTCTTTTACCTGTAATAAAAATACAAACAACCCCCCCAACAGTAAAACCCACCACCCACACAACCAACTCCCAAATAAAATACTAACTAAAAAAACCTAAGCTCCCCATTGCCCTGAAAAGGGCATTTGGATGGGCATTGCCCTTAAAAGGGCAGTTAGCTCTTTTGCGGCCCAAAGCCCTAACCTAAAAATAAAACCCACCCAATACAACCTTAAAAAAACCTAACACTAACCCCCTGAAGATCGATTTACTGTTCTGAAGACTGGACATCCATCCTCAAGGAAGCGGCAGAAGTCTTCATCCAACTGGGCCGAAGTCCTCAACGAAGTCGGGAGAAGTCTTCATCCAAGCCGGGCGAAGTGGTCCTCCAGACGGGCAGAAGTCTTCATCCAGATGGCATCTTCTATCTTCATCCATCCGACGCGGAGTGGCTCCATCTTCAAGACATCCGACGCGGAGCATCCTCTTCATCCGGAGTCTTCTTACTGAATGACGGTTCCTTTAAGTGACGTAATCCAAGATGGCATCCATTAGATTCCGATTGGCTGATAGAATTCTATCAGCCAATCGGAATTCAGGTAGAAAAAATCTTATTGGCTGATGCAATCAGCCAATAGGATTGAAGTTCAATTCTATTGGCTGATCCAATCAGCCAATAGGATTGAGCTTGCATTCTATTGGCTGTTCCAATCAGCCAATAGAATTGCGAGCTCAATCCTATATATTTTATTATATTGTAGCTAGCTTAGGGTTTATTTTATACGTAAGTATTTATTTTTAAATAGGAATAATTTAGTTAATGATAGTAATTTTAATTAGATTTATTTTAATTATATTTAAGTTAGGGGTGTTAGAGTTAGGGTTAGACTTAGGTTTAGGGGTTAATAAATTTAAAATAGTGGCTGTGACATTGGGGCGGCAGATTAGGGGTTAATAAGTATAATGTAGGTGGCGGCGATGTTAGGGAAGGCAGATTAGGGGTTAATAATATTTAACTAGTGTTTGCGAGGCGGGAGTGCGGCGGTTTAGGGGTTAATATGTTTATTCTAGTGGTGGCGATGTCCGGAGCGGCAGATTAGGGGTTACAAATTTTATTTTAGTGTTTGCGATGTGGGAGGGCCTCGGTTTAGGGGTTAATAGGTAGTTTATGGATGTTAGTGTACTTTTTAGCATTTTAGTTATGAGTTTTATAGTACAGCATTGTACCATAAAACTCTTAACTACTGACTTTAAAATGCGTTAGGGATCTTGGAGGTAGAGGGTGTACTGCTCACTTTTTGGCCTCCCAGGACAGACTCGTAATACAGGCGGTATGGAAGTCCCATAGAAATAGACTTTACAAAGTTTACGTAAGTCGTTTTGCGGTAAGGCCAAAGAAGTGTGCGCTGCCCCTAAACCTGCAAGACTCGTAATACCAGCGGTAGTGAAAAAACAGCGTTAGGACCTGTTAACGCTGCTTTTTCAGCCTAACGCACCTAAATCGTAATCTAGCCGAAAGTGGGCGGTGAGTGTATGTGTGTGGACTGGTATATGTGTATGTATATATGTTTATGTGTGTGTATGTATTAGTTGCATCAGGTGTGCTTGAGACACACCTGTTTTTTCATATTTGTGTTGTTGTGAGGGATTCTGTTCAGAGGGTTGAATAATTTTGAGACTGCAGAATTCATTAAAAGTTGCATTTTAAGTTGAATTTGGGGAAACCACTTGAAGCATCTGTTGTGTTGAGCTATTTCAGTTGCTTTTTGTTTGATTTGTACATTTCAAACTGCTGAAATTCTGTAAATTTTGACAAACCTGATTTGCAATGGGGGTTGAATAATTTTGATTACAACTGAGTATAAAGCCTCGAAAGGGGTGAACGCCTCGAAACGTCACACAGTAAAGCTATTTTGAAACTTTTAAATCCAGAGAGTGCATTCTTTTCTTTCATTTATATATATATATATATATATATATATATACACAGTAAAGGAAGGCACTCACTGGTCTTTTTCTTCAAAATAACTTTAATAATCGTGACGTTTCGGGGACACACTCCCCTTCCTCGTCTGAGGAAGGGGAGTGTCCCCCCGAAACGTCACGATTATTAAAGATATTTTGAAGAAAAAGACCAGTGAGTGCCTTCCTTTACTGTGCATATTTACCTGCTGGCACCCTGGCATCAAGTTTGGAAAGTGAGAGTGCTCTCTATCTATCTATCTATATATATATATATATATATAAAATAAATATATATATACAGGGAGTGCAGAATTATTAGGCAAGTTGTATTTTTGAGGATTAATTTTATTATTGAACAACAACCATGTTCTCAATGAACCCAAAAAACTCATTAATATCAAAGCTGAATAGTTTTGGAAGTAGTTTTTAGTTTGTTTTTAGTTATAGCTATTTTAGGGGGATATCTGTGTGTGCAGGTGACTATTACTGTGCATAATTATTAGGCAACTTAACAAAAAACAAATATATACCCATTTCAATTATTTATTTTTACCAGTGAAACCAATATAACATCTCAACATTCACAAATATACATTTCTGACATTCAAAAACAAAACAAAAACAAATCAGTGACCAATATAGCCACCTTTCTTTGCAAGGACACTCAAAAGCCTGCCATCCATGGATTCTGTCAGTGTTTTGATCTGTTCACCATCAACATTGCGTGCAGCAGCAACCATAGCCTCCCAGACACTGTTCAGAGAGGTGTACTGTTTTCCCTCCTTGTAAATCTCACATTTGATGATGGACCACAGGTTCTCAATGGGGTTCAGATCAGGTGAACAAGGAGGCCATGTCATTAGATTTTCTTCTTTTATACCCTTTTTTGCCAGCCACGCTGTGGAGTACTTGGACGCGTGTGATGGAGCATTGTCCTGCATGAAAATCATGTTTTTCTTGAAGGATGCAGACTTCTTCCTGTACCACTGCTTGAAGAAGGTGTCTTCCAGAAACTGGCAGTAGGACTGGGAGTTGAGCTTGACTCCATCCTCAACCCGAAAAGGCCCCACAAGCTCATCTTTGATGATACCAGCCCAAACCAGTACTCCACCTCCACCTTGCTGGCGTCTGAGTCGGACTGGAGCTCTCTGCCCTTTACCAATCCAGCCACGGGCCCATCCATCTGGCCCATCAAGACTCACTCTCATTTCATCAGTCCATAAAACCTTAGAAAAATCAGTCTTGAGATATTTCTTGGCCCAGTCTTGACGTTTCAGCTTGTGTGTCTTGTTCAGTGGTGGTCGTCTTTCAGCCTTTCTTACCTTGGCCATGTCTCTGAGTATTGCACACCTTGTGCTTTTGGGCACTCCAGTGATGTTGCAGCTCTGAAATATGGCCAAACTGGTGGCAAGTGGCATCTTGGCAGCTGCACGCTTGACTTTTCTCAGTTCATGGGCAGTTATTTTGCGCCTTGGTTTTTCCACATGCTTCTTGCGACCCTGTTGACTATTTTGAATGAAACGCTTGATTGTTCGATGATCACGCTTCAGAAGCTTTGCAATTTTAAGAGTGCTGCACCCCTCTGCAATATATCTCACTATTTTTGACTTTTCTGAGCCTGTCAAGTCCTTCTTTTGACCCATTTTGCCAAAGGAAAGGAAGTTGCCTAATAATTATGCACACCTGATATAGGGTGTTGATGTCATTAGACCACACCCCTTCTCATTACAGAGATGCACATCACCTAATATGCTTAATTGGTAGTAGGCTTTCGAGCCTATACAGCTTGGCGTAAGACAACATGCATAAAGAGGATGATGTGGTCAAAATACTCATGTGCCTAATAATTCTGCACTCCCTGTATATATATCTAGGGCATCTATCATCTTCTTCTAGATCTGTAACTATTAAACATAATCTTCTTTTGTTTAGCATCCAAGGCAAGTTTGATAATATCTTAAAAAAATATATTTTACCCACAGCTTTAAAAGTATTCTTAATTTTATCTTCCATCAATGCCTATAAAAATGATCCCTATCTCAACATAGACTTACATTCAAACTCCATAACTCTATAAACTATACACTCTATATTTTCAGAGGCAGGAGCTTTAGTTTTTTGTATTTTTGCTACAAACTCCATATCCTCTACAGCAAGGGTGTCAAACTTATTTGAGTTGCTGGCCATTTTCCATACAAGTGCAAATCATGTGGGCTACACACTACCTACATATCTTTCCATTGCTAAACAGAGCAGTGGCGTTTGCTATAACTGCATACATTTCAAAATATTGTGTTCTGTAACTCCTAATTAACATACCACAGCTTGATGAAAATTGCTATAATGCTTTTTAGAAGGTGCCACACACGCAGAGTCCGAGCGTGCTCACAGTTTAGCATATGCATGCGCATAGTATACATTTCCTCTGCATTATAAATTACAATGCTGTCGGCATAGCAACTCACTGTTTATATAGTGATAGACATAAACCTGTTGTATATAATATAAAATAAATATATAAAATATGTATTTATAAAATATAAAGTATGTGATTTTAGTTAAAGAGAAAATTATGGAAAGGAAGGCATATTTTACTCAGAGTTCTCTGGTTCACATAATCTAACAATAAGTTACATGAATATAGTGTTTGCCTTGGAATTAAATGTTTCACCAAGCAGAATACCAAATGTATCTTCTGGTGTTGCAAACTTGTAGGCCTTTTGGTCAGGGACAATCTTACAACTTCTGAGAAGCTAATAACAGTTGCTTTTCTGAGTGACAGTTGTTAGATCACATGAGCAAAACCTGTTGAAAGGCAAGCTACAAGTCGCACCGTATGATTTTTCCGTGCACGATATGGTCTTTTCTCAATCAATTTTCATTGTGCAGATATATTACAAGCCTTAAAAAAATCACAATTGTGCTGTGGTTAACAATTTTCCGTAATAAAAAAAGTTTTTTGTTTTTTTTTAAAACAGTTTTTATTGAAGTTGCACAGATAAATAAAATACAGAATTTGTCCATCAATAATATTAACATCAAAATAAAAGTCATAAAATTGTTACATATATGTTATTCTTGTCCAATAAGGTTTTGGGCTAACTGAAATTAAACTTCATTTTATATTTTAATAATTGGAGCATGGTCTCCACACCTGTAGGGTAAGTAAATTCTAGTTTCCTATTAGAACTGACCTGATGTGGAGAGTTGGCTTTTGTAATGACCGCAGGTGGGTCACAGAAAATGGGATAGGAAAGGTGTTGCAGTGGGCAAGAACCACTCAAGTTATGGGGTAAAAGGGAGGGGGGGGCTGGCGAAGGAAGGAGTGCGGAGCTAACCATAGTAGTGCTGCAGAGTGAGCTTACGAATAGGACTGGTTAGACTATGCATGCGAGCAAGGCAATAATTAAACTAGGGAGCTAATGAAAACTAATCATCTTAGGGCTGGTTCTTCAATGAAATTTGGTTGTGGGAAATTACAGATGATCCTGACTTGGTCCTTTAACAGAAACAGAGGACAGATAAATAAAATACAGAATTTGTCCATCAATAATATTAACATCAAAATAAAAGTCATAATATTGTTACATATATGTTATTCTTGTCCAATAAGGTTTTGGGCTAACTGAAATTAAACTTCATTTTATATTTTAATAATTGGAGCATGGTCTCCACACCTGTAGGGTAAGTAAATTCTAGTTTCCTATTAGAACTGACCTGATGTGGAGAGTTGGCTTTTGTAATGACCGCAGGTGGGTCACAGAAAATGGGGAAGGAAAGGTGTTGCAGTGGGCAAGAACCACTCAAGTTATGGGGTAAAAGGGAGGGGGGGGGGGCTGGCGAAGGAAGGAGGGCGGAGCTAACCATAGTAGTGCTGCAGAGTGAGCTTACGAATAGGACTGGCTAGACTATGCATGCGAGCAAGGCAATAATTAAACTAGGGAGCTAATGAAAACTAATCATCTCAGGGCTGGTTCTTCAATGAAATCTGGTTGTGGGAAATTACAGATGATCCTGACTTGGTCCTTTAACAGAAACAGAGGACAGGTGTACCTAAATCTTTAATATTAGCTAGTATTCTCATTCTAAGTGCCCAAGTATCTAAAACTGACCAGTGTGTCCAATGTGCATCCCTGACCAATAACATTTAAAATTCAAGATGAATATGGCTCTTGGAAATTAGATGAGTATGACATAAAGGTATATAATGTTATAAAGTTCTCAGTTTCTCAGTTTGGAAGTACAATATATAGGAGGAGAGGAGGAGATATAGCACTCAAACACATAAAGCAAACAGCCACAGACTTGGAGAACAAGAAAGTTATCATTGTAAACCCTTATATACGGGTATTGTTAGGTGGCTTTAAAAGCTTGCGCATGATATAAATAGGGAATTATTGCTAAACATTTGAAACTTAGTAAGTGAGGTTAAAGCAATGCTGCAATAAGGAAGACACAAGGTGGCGTTAAAGGTACAGTAGGTACCAATGTCATAGGTAAACATTCAGTCTAGGTAACTATGTCTGAATAGGTATAATTAAGTATGCCCTCATGATTAGGACTATCCGTTTAAGTTCAGATTGAGAATGAAGTATCTCCCAAAGCGTATATCTGCTCGCATATATAAACCTATAAACATGAGATCTTAGTACCCCTGTTCCCTGCGTTGTGTTCAGTGAGATACCAGACCGATAAATGTACTAGTTTCCAAATGAAATAGTTTGAGCATTATATGAAATCCGGACTTAAGACCTGAGTGTCGTAAATTTTTAGGACAGATTCAGATTTGAGCTTAAACATAAGTCCCTGGGAATTTCAGCACAATATTAGGTTTCAGTTTTAAAGTAATAGGATATATAGCGTAGGAAATCAGTTTTTAAGCGTCATAAATATATATATCTACACAGTACTAACAATAGAGAGACAGAGACACAGTAGTAATAAAAAAATGGAAAAAACAACAGAACCTCATATTTAACTGAGAGTGATATAGATCTATCAAGTAGGAACAGGGAAGTGACCGGACCGTCAACTGACTCTGTACTTAAGTTCAGGTCTCCCAACAGTTCCATGACATATAGGTAGTCTTATTATCCTAGATATGTTAGGCAATGGTTCGGCATATCTCGTGCTGTGTGTACCAGGGAGGATAGGCTGTGTAAGTACATCAGCAGATCACAGTAAAGGATTAACATTCATGCACAGGACTAATTACCATCCGTACCTAGTCAGAGAGGAATTTAGTAACCATAGATGTAATATTAAGGTATGGCCAGTATCAGCATCTGGGTATATAGTGGTTATCTGAAGTATGTAGTCTGTTTATAACCTCAGTTATGTCTCAACTGCCGATGAGACAGGTAGAAATGTGACTGTGTGCTTTCCTAGCCTGCGGAGTCTCGCTATCCAGCAATCCTAAGTTAGACAGACAGCATGAGGAGAGCTAAGCCCTCACACACAATAACTAGAGATGGTACCTAAGACAATCACTGCAGAAAAGGGAATATTGAGTATAATTTGCAACATTAGTTCACTAGTAAGGTGGGTTCATTTACAAAGTGTATAGGTCTCATATTTATAATAGTGTAAAGATCTACAACGTTGTCTGCAGTATAGATATCTAAATGTTTATAATAAGTAAACATAAGTAAATTGTGTGGGGCAAAACCTGCCAAGGGAGTTCACTAATATGTATAGTGACTAAGTCCGGAGCTGATATAGGGTTAACATAAGTCTCACGCTAGCTAGTGCAACTCTAATGTCTGTGTCACCAGTTAATTAAGAGAATCTTTTGTTGACCAACTAAACATATATAAAAGACACAACGAACAAGTAATAACCAGTATATCTTATAGCAGTGAATAATGTCCAGGGTGCTGGCGGTCATGGCTTTAAACTGTCCGACCGTGTTAGAGTCCCCTAACTCAGCTCCATATGTCAGGCAGACAAAAAAGTATGGCTAGCCTCCCGGATCAAAAGGGCCATTTGACAGTCCAGTATAGGCTTGTGTAGAGACTGTTTTGCGGAGCCCATATTTCACATAGCACTGCAAGTGATCTGCGCCAAAGGCATTGTGGACTATCGTGGGTACATGGCTCAACATAAGGGCTTGTAAGAAGATATCAGATTGCTGTCTAGCAGGCCATGGTATTGTGTCATGGAGATCTTGTGCACGGCGTTGGGTAACTATGATTGATGGTATCCTCTAACTTAACCTCGGATGAGTGGGCTGGCGGATCGGAGAGCCTAAAGTATCCCTGAGCTTAGATGGGTGCGCAGTTACTCCGGGGGTTAGAAGCATAGGAGAGAGAGCTATTTCAAACTTGGTCTGCTCAGAGGGAAAGCCTACCTTCTTGTCCGTCAGGCTGAGCGCAACCCTTGAAGATAGGAAGATGAGAGAGCTGGAGGTATTCACAGGGATGTGCCGCATTGTGGTAGCATGTCTCTCGGCATGTATTTGAGCGTCGATACATTGTTCCTCTCGACAACGCCTCCCCGGTATCTCTTCTCATATGGTATGGATGTTCACAGCGTCTTCTCTTGTGCCTAGGGAGCGGATGTCGGTAGAGAGCTGGCTGTATCTTAAGTCCATCCGTCATCCTAGGCCTTCTAGAAGGGCCACTACTGTTGTCATCTCTACCTCCATAGTCCGCTGAGGGCAGTCCGCAATGTAGTAGCAGAAGAGAAAGGGTCTTGTGGAGATATCCGAAGTACTCTTCTGTGAGTGTCTAGGCTATATGACCAGGTAAGTCTCCAACTTTAGATTCACCCATTGTATCGGAGTGAGGGTAATGCAGGGAAACGCGTGTTAGGCCTCCATCCTACCTCTATCTGCCTATGAGCGCATACTCAAGTTGCTGAGTGGCCATGAAAAAATATATTTCGGTTATGAAGAGTTTCCACAAACTGAATATATGATTGTTCTGGTAAGGTTGTGAACGGGTCTATAGAAAATTATTAAATTAAGTTGTCAACCTACGGAGCAATAGTATTTTCCGTCCGCCATGACTGCCTCTTGGCCATGCCCCCCCTCCGTAATAAAAAAGTTTCACGAAACACTTAAAAAATACATTACAAAGCACAGTAACACTCATATTAACACTGTCTAATAAAAATTATTGTAAAAATATATTGCACACAAACATTATAAGGGCTAAAAGATAGGTGATCTCAGGTGTTAGAAAAAAAAAAAAAAGCTGACGCTGGGATTTTACATTGACATACATACACAATACACATACATAGAGAAACATGGATTTATATGCATAGAGATATGTTTAGCTATAGAGATAATGAAAATATTTCACATTGCAATCTTATGCACATTAAACAATATCTCAGATGAATTTTCAAAGCGATATTCGCATATAGATCTCAAGATATCTAGACATACAGTATATATATTGATAAACATATCTCGCTATAAATAGATATATCTGTCCAAAAATCATCTCATATATAGAGAAATATTTATTTACAAATAAATAGAATGTATTCTGTTAATTAAACATTCTTGCAATATGAAATATTAGCATTTTCATGTACACTTTTCGAGAAGAATACGTCATGGGCTTTGCGCAATATATTAGGGTTTAGTTTTTTTCTATTTGTCTTCTCCATTGACTTCTATGGGGGAATACGTGAACGCGCACGCAATCTGGCTTTATGGATTACATGCGCAAAATATGTAATTTTGCCACTTGTAATACCTGCACAACCCCAAATGTGAAAAATATAGGATATGGATATGAATGGGTAGTAAAGGAGTTATCGATCTTTTTAAACAATAACAATTTTGGTGTAGACTGCGATGGGTGCAGTAATCTTGACATAGTTTTTAATGAACCTCTGATAATAATGAGTGAATGCAATAAATAGTTGTATTCCTTTCAAAAAGATAGGTTTAGGCCTCTTGAGTACTGCTGTTACAAAACCAGTTTGTGAACTCACATAGCCAAGAAAGTGGATTCACATTTCTTCAACTTGGCATATAAAGAATTCTCCCTAAGATGGGTAAGAACATGTTAAACATATAGGGGTAAATTTATTAATAGTCGAGTGGATATGATTCGCGGTAGCAAATCAGGTCCGCTCAACTTCCCTAAATGCAGACAGCATACGCTGTTGGCATTTAACATTGCACAAGCATTTCTAGTGAAATACTTGTGCAATGCCACCCCCTGCTCACTGGTGGCAAATTGGCTGCTAACAAGGGCTGTCAATCATCCTGATCGGATCTGATGGGGATACTTTTAATCATCTCATGACCGCTGCTTTTTAACTTCTGTTTCAAGCAAGCCTAAAACGATGGGGCTCCGAAGCAGCATCCGTTGCTTAATAAATGGAGCCCATGTTTTTTGTTCTTGGAGATTGTTGGAGAAGATGATAATATAAAGTATTGTCAGTGCAGTTCAATAGGTCCCAAAATATATTATTGCCCAATGCTTAGAACACTGCTGGGGCATTGCAGTTGCCAAAAGGCATTACAAGATAAAAATAATGGATAGCTCGGAACGGTCGCACTCTCCATGAGCTCCGGTAGATTGACCAATAATCCGCCGATTACTGTCCATATTTTACAGCTGAAGTACAACTCTGTCTATAACGATATTGCATCGCCCTACAGTGAGCATAGCACTGTCTTCCAGCTGTATTTGTGACACTAGAGCCCAGGATTGGACCAGATAGGCCTGAAGCGGCGGCTTGAAACAGGCAGCGTTCCCCCCTCGGCACGCTGAGGTAACTGACCACAATAGAAAAGGCATCTCTACATATACAGCATAACATCCACAACCTAGCATCAACTTGCTTCTAAGATACTTCTCACTATAGTTACATATTGGACGGCAAGTATGGCGGCTGAGACCATGTGGCAGCGACATGATGCGGGCTTCCAGAAACTTGAGACCCTAATGCAAAAATTGATAGATAAAGCACCATCGGAACATATGTTACAGCTTCTTTATCATAAACAAACCTCTATAATACCTCCCATTGCATTTCCAGAAACCTGGCGACAGATACGCAGTATTTGTGCACGACCGGACCCACTGACAACCCATCATGACATGGAGAATGCACCAACCATGCACATAAGTAGGCCACTGTCGGTTAAATACTCTGCAAATGATTGTCTACTTAAAAGGCTCAGCTGCCTAGACGCAACTTCTCACTCACCGTGTGGCCCGCGGCATGGCACAGAACCTCCGGAGGCATCATGGGGCCCTCACGTGGCATCACATCAGATGGAGTCGGCACAGAGTAATGCTGGGATGTCAAATGTAATGGGGACTCCTGAAACAATATCTCAGATAGGAGGTCAGATACAGATGGGCTTGGGACCACGGGGGTTTGAGGGGAGCCCCTGTGAGACTACAGCCAATATACTAAAATACTCTGGGACTGCTATCAATGCTGCGTTAGAGGCACATATTGAGAGCTGTGGGGGACTTGAAGTAATATTTCGAATGACCTATAACTCCCACTTGATGAATGCTCCGAAAGGAGCACCATATGAGGATAACTCAGGATACTATCTTCTTTCAGCCTATTGTAACACATTCAATCAAGGAGCATATCTAACTTCCATTTACGCATGGAACCCTGGGGACACTAACGCAACAGTGACTTGATTTATCCTACCATTACTTTAGAAGGCCTTGTTCCATAACAGCAGGACATTTAACGGTATCAAGTAGTTTGTTTCTTCATAGTTTAATGTTTGAATGTTGTTTCCTATTATGTTTGTATATATATGAAGAGTTTTTTAATTGTCAACAAGAAGCTATACTTCCCGCAACATCTCATTCTATCACTCATATTAAAATTACTGAGCGGTGCTACGGCACCAAACAATGGGACATTTGATGTTATTCAGTATAACTAATGTACCGAGTATGGTTTATTTTTTTCTCTATCACAGTTTGATATTTGAATGTTAAATATTATTATCTCTTATGCTTTTATCAATTAGAAGAATGATTTGACCTGCCTTAGCTTTAACCACTACTTTGAAGCCTAGACCTGGTAACACTTCTTATTGTCTCCCAAACAAGAATAGTTGTACAATAAGCATGGTTACTAACACATTTATAATATTTTCAAATGCAGGACTAAGGAAATACAAGTACCGTGTTCTGTGGCTGGCGGCCGGAGCTGCAGAATATGAGCGCAACACATATAAGCTGAAGTCCCTGCAAGTAGAAGATAATAATAAGGCACTACTCTTGTTTGTAGTTATTTCTGCACTGGTGTCCAGGTTCCTAGTCCATTCACCTAGCTCAACTATTTTATTTCTTAAAACATTAATTTATAGCCTCAACTCATTAAATGCTCCAAATATACAACACTTAACTAGCAGATATGTCTTTTAAATCTCAGAGGGATGTAGGTCAGAGCATGATGCAATCTATTTGAACTAATATTACTATTTGGTATAACTTAGTTGTGGTCCTTAACAAGTATATCTCATCATATTTGAATCGTATAGCTAAGTTTTCTCTTCCTTTTTTTATTTGTTTTACTCTTATATAATCCCTACCTTTATGTTTATATATACATGGAAGACCCAAGAGTGGTCTGCAATACCAATTAGAGGGACAAAAATGAGGTCTGTTATTTAAGATGGACAGACATGTGTTTTGTTATTTATGTTTTTTTTTTCTTGTTATGTTTGCCTATATAAGCATGTCAATTGTATAATGTATTTCCTCAATAAAAAAAATAAAAAAAAAAATAAAAAAAAAATAATGGATAGCTCAATTATTAAACGGCATCTTCCAGTCATCCCGCTCATGTATTCCCACCAAATTGTATGTCCAAGTTAATAAAAAGGAAAACAGGCCCCATGAAGATAATCAAAAGTTCAGGAATCAAGAGGATACAACTGAAAAAAAAGGTTAAAACACAAACTAAATAATTGTTATGCAGATAATATAAACAGAATCATTTAAAATATAACTTTTAATAGGTTATTATCAATTAAAATAATGAAATGCATTCCTTTCACATTTGCATTAACATTCAAAGACAAGTTAAAAACACATTGAGATAGCCTGTAAAATTAAAATTAAAATAGCTTCTCTGTTCAATATTTATATATATTTATGTTACAAGCATTAAATCATTGTGGATATATTATCAAAGGTTTTTAGCAAGTTCTATATTCTCCTATCTGGAGGTATCAAGCATAAAAACAACCCTGATATTAGACTAAGCTCCTTCAATCCAGGAGCTCAATTACATTTACCACTGTCTAATATTGTCAAGAGACCATAGTGAACAGGCTGGTTATGATTACAATAATCAGGCTAAGCTTAAGCAGGTTAAAAAGGGGATATAAGTATTCCCAGTGTTGCACGTTTTGCAACGCTTCTTCAGAGAGGATACCTGTCATTAGTGATATGGTTGAGTGCTCTGTAATCAATACAGGGTTAAAGTCCTCCATCCTTTTCTCCCCACAAAGAAAATCCCACCAAGCAGAGGAAGATGATGGATGGATGAAATCTTTGGCTAAATTCTCCTGTATATAGTCTATAGCCTTAGGGGCCGATTTACAAACTGTTGGACGGACATGATACACTGTAGCGGATCATGTCCGCCCAACATAGCTGAATGCCGACAGTCTCAGGGGTGGCAGACCGCTGCTTCTTAGCTACAGTTTCTGGCGAGTGTGAAGGCTCATGCAGAAACAGGGCTATACAGCCCCATTCGGGCCTTGATAAATTGGCCCCTTAGTCTCTTGTTTAGACAATGGATAGGTTCATCTTTTGGATATAGGTGCCCCTGGTAAGTTGATCATACAATTGTAAGGCAATTTGTAAAAATGTTCAGCTTTCTTCCCAAACACATCTGCAAACACTATGTAGGTGGCAGGCACTGCAGCAGTTAAAGAAGTGGAAACAACAGGACAGGGTAAACTTATATAGCTATAGGGCCTCTGCAGACATTTCCCAAAACATTCATCTCCCCATTGAGAAAATTGCACTAGAGACCAGTGAAACAGAGGGTTATAAGAACAAAGCTATACTAGTCCAAGGGTTATGGGTTGTTGTGGGGAATAAATAATGCAAAACATACATGCCCGGACTGGCCGCTGGTTACCTTAGCCCCATTATTACTGTGCATACCGAGTGGGACAGAATGTTATTTAAGATTACCTAAGCTCCCAGGGGTGGTCCACTATGATGCACTGTAAAACACGGCACAGCCATGAGTGAGCAGGACAGACAGACTTGCATACAGCGGCCGTGAGACTGAGCATCTACTTACTTGCAAGTTGGTGTCACGGCTGCTTTATGCACTTGCAAGAGATATGCTGTTACTGATGCAGGCAGCCGAGTGTGGGAGGAGTAGCAGGGGCCTCCGAGATCTATGCTAGTGAGCTGGCCTGGCTGGGAGGAACTGAAAAGGGAAAACGTGACAACATGTGACCTCTCGCTTCGCCATCACTTCCTCCCAGTGTAATCGCGCAGGAGGTAAGAGAGGGCAAGGCTGACCTAGTAAGCTCATAAAAGGTGCGGGAAGCCCATATGATCCTTCTCTTGTTTTGCTGATGTCAGGCTGATCTGTAAGTTTGCTTCATCCTCACATTTCACAGCAACCTGAATTACCTGTTCTTCATGAACATGTAACCCAAGCGCAATGGTGTCCTAATCAGGGCTGCTGATACCTCACCAAGCAATGCAAGTTAATCTGAGCAATGGATGTGTGTCCTGGATATCACACACTGCTTTCCTCATCTTGATTCACGTTCACCAGTCTTAAAAACTGCTGCCCAAAGAGTAGACAAAATTCAGTAACCCTTACGAAGCTGTTGGAGTAATTCAATGCAAAAATTGATGAAAGTGTTTGGAGCTGATGACTCTTCTTTGTAAGGTTTGCTGTTAATAGTTGATAGCAAATTCCTTTTTCCCCATTTGAATTGAGGATTCTGTGCATTTCTATATGTGCACATAGACTGGCTTTTTATTGTTCTTATTTTTGTTGTAATTAATCATATTAAGCTTATATGAAAACTTCTGTGATAAAGTTGTGGGTGGACCTGGAATCACAAAAAATTATTTGTTTCATGAGCTAATTATAGCTGCCCTTCACTTGAGTGCTAACTTGTCAGAAAATGTTATATTCACATATTAGAATCAATAATATTGCATTATAATGCCCTTTTTCCTTTCCTTCACAAGAACAAGCTCTGACTGTGGCTGTGTGTGAGCCAGTAACTACACAACTGCTGTCTGAACTGAGCTATTTTAACACTCTTCCATGTAAGTAGTACCAATCAGAAGGATGTATATTGCTTTATTTTATAATATATTGCACCTAGTGTTTTTCTTTCTTTTTAAGGAGTCATTAAACACTTTGAGGTGGTAATACAAAATGATAAATTGTATATATATATATATATATATATATATATATATATATATATAATTAAATGCTGAAATTGTGAGCTCTTCAGTTCCTGTTAGAAGTGGAAGTGCCGAAAACTGTTATATTCCATGCAGTCATTGGCTTCACCCTCTAGTGACCTATTTATAACTGTCTCTAATTGGCCACAGTAGAGAAGGTATCCTAAGTTACAACATGGCAGCTCCCATTCTTTTATAGACATTAAAACTTTACACTTTTTTTTTCACTATTTAAACAGTTTTAAGAAAATACCAAAAAACTAGGTTAAAATAATAACTTACTTTGACATTGTGCAATGGTGATGATTTCTAGATGTTTGACTCAAATATACAGTGAAAGTTTTTATATACATATATATATGTGACCCTCTATATTAGTTATGGCAGCACATGTGACCCTCTGTACTAGTGAGGGCAGCACATGTGACCCTCAGTACTAAATTTGGCAGCATATGTGACCGTCTGTACTGATGGAGGGCGGTAGGCAGGCCCGCCAGCCTGGCCCCTGTTTGTAGCTATGCTAACTGTTAATGTATTTATGCAGGGTAAGGCCAACTGCCCTTCACCCAGGTACACCAATGAATTTTATCACATATACATTCTGTGGCCTCTATTTAACAAAGTCTGGCGGACCTGATCCGACAGTGCGGAACAGGTCTGCCAGACCTCGCTGAATACAGAGAGCAATACAAGAGCTGCTGGTGCAACGACGCCCCTTGCAGACTCGCGGCCAATGGGCCGCCAGCAGGGAGGTGTCAATCAACCTGATCGTACTCGATCGGGTTGAATTCTGGCGATGTCTGTCCGCCTGCTCAGAGCAGGCAGACAGGGTTATGGAGCAGCAGTCTTTGTGACCGCTGCTTCATAACTGCTGTTTCTGGCGAGCCTGCAGGCTTGCCAGAAACACGGGGCATCAAGCTCCATTCCGAGCTTGATAGATAGGCACCATTTTATATATATATATATATATATATATATATATATATATATATATATATATATATATATATATAAAAAGCTAACCTTTTTCCCACATGCTGGAGAAAATACCCCCCAGTATATCAGCAAAATGTTCTTTGTTCTAATGTGTTTGCATCATTGTGCAGCAGGTGACTAGCTTGTTTTTGTGAGTGTGTATATATACTGTATATATATATATATATATATATATATATATATATATATATATATATATACACACACACACACACACACACATACAATATATACCAGGGTGGGCTGCCCTGGCATAAAATGCCCAGGCCTATTTTTGGTCCCAGTCCATCCCTGCAAACATATATGTTTAGTATGAAGAATACCTTCTGGTACTCTACCTGTTTCAAAATGTATCATTCTGGGGACTTAAGGTGTTCTGCTCAGAATGGTTATCTGTAGTATCTGAGTGATGAAGGAAATATTACAGGTTTTGGCACAACTTGACCTGCTGCTCCAGAATCTATAACATTTTCAGCACGGATTGTACTTGAATTGTGCTTTGGATTCCTGAATTTTGAGGAAGTTTAGTACAAACTAAGCTTAGTGGAACTCCTCTAACACCCAATACACCTGGAAATGTATATCCAAATGGATACAGAGGAAAAATGAAGTATTCTGAGATGTTACTATTGTTGAAAATAATAAGCAATATTTGTAACTGTCTTTTCTGCAGTGCTTTGTGAGGTCTGAATGGGTTAATTTCTATGCAGGCATTGTTAGTCGGGAGAGGCCAGTCTTGCTTAAGGGGCAATGTTTTATGGTAGCTAGTGTATGTCTGTTTATTTTTCTCCTAAATCTAATCCTTTCCTATCCTTGTATCTGAGCATTCAATTCCCTTGTTTACCTGGTAGGCCAAACATATGTGAGTATATGGATGGATATATACCATAAATTAGTAAGCTTGTAGAATGATATGCTTTTTACACAGCTCTCTTTGTTAACATAAGAGCAGACATTAGTTCATCCCTGACCTTTGCCCTTTTTTGATATACGGTCAGACAGTGAAACCAGCTACTTTGAGGAATAGAACTTAGTGAAAGGAATTGTGTATAAACTGTATTTTTTACCTATGTTATAACCATATTTGGTAAAAACCCTTGCATTTTAGCTAGCCAATCATAAACTGTATTAGCCTAGATATGGAGTCCAGGAATGCCCTGCTTCCTGTGTTTAAATGTTTGGGAAGGGGACTGACCCCCCCAGAGAAAACTTTGTATTCATTCTCTCCTCACTGCAGTGTGATTTTTCAATAAACGAACCCTCTTTAACCTGTCATGGTCTAAAGAGTTATTCAGTCCAGGGTGAATATCACCAACACATTGCATCACAAACAGGATGGCACAATCTCAGACACCAGTCCAAGTGGCAAAGACTTTCTGCTCCAGGGGCACTCAATTAAGACCGGTCTGAATGGTAAGAGCATTTTTTTTTGTTTTTAGTGTAACAGTAATTGAGTGTCCCTGGGTAAGGGGTCAGAGCTGTTTGGCGTTCTGGGTGACGCTATCCTAAGAGGTTCCGTTTATTGATTCATTAATGTTGTGTGTTGTATTGTGTAAATTGTTTTTATAAAAGTAAATAACTTGTGACATAGGAGGGTGTCTATTAAAAGGCAACTGGGATTAGGAGACTGGGTTTACAGTTCTAGCTACCCCAACCTGATTGCAAGTCCCACCGGACGTTAACCAGTTTGAATGCAAGGGGAACTGTGACAAACCTATATCCGAAACTGTGACCTGGCAGACACCCTAAGAGGAAACATAGTTGTCTGTTATCTGATTATTTGTTTAGGAAAACCTCCTGGATAAGCCCTGATTAGACAGCTTTATTTCATGTATGAGCACTGATAGTATTCCCAGTTAAGAAAATATTGTATGTTTTAGTGAATGGGCTATCCTGGGTAGACGTAAGACTGCAGCCGTCATTTAAGGGCAGACATGTGGTGTAGTGTTGCCAGGTTGGGGTGAAGGTTCCCCTGATACAATACAATTCTCTTTTGTTCTGTTTCGTTGGTTTTGTTGTTTTAGTTTGTTAAAATTTGTGTTAATTGTAAGTAAAAACCCTGTTACATTTAAAAAAAAAAAAAAAAAAAATTAGTAAAAAGTAAAAAGTCAATTTAAAATGGGACATAGTTCCTCTAGAGGCTGTTCCACTAATCCTAAATGGCTAAAAGGTTCCCCAGCAGAATATATAAATCAACACCATGGCCCTTTTTGTAATAAGTATCGTCGTTAAAGGCTTCGCTAGAAGATAATTATCAAAAAGAAATTAAAAAATTAGAATTAAATCTCCCAGTAAGGGAAGAAAAAGAGCAAAAAAAAAAAAAAGAAAGAGTGCAAGGGGTAAAAGAATAAAATGTTTCAAATGTAGAAAAGTGGGACACAAAAGTGGGATTGTTGGTCAACCACTCCAGCAGCACAAAAACATAGACACAAGAGCTACATGTAAGAGGGAGGGGTATAGGAATACTGATAGGACTGGTAAAAGTATTTGTTAGAAAAGTTTGTGTTTGAATGATTAAAAGATTAAGTAATAACTTAAAACTGTGCTTTATATTCCTTAAGTGACATTTTAAGTAGGGTAAATCATGTTTTAGTGTTTGTTATGTATATTATACAATTTTGTGAAAATGGACATAATTGTCGGAATGTAATGCTCATGAAAATGTGTATAAATATTGAAGAGGTGCTGAAGGTATGTAAGGAGATATTAGAAGTTTGTATGGTGTGTTTTTCCACCTTAGGAGTGAATACCTTAATTCCTATTGGCTGATAGAATCCTATCAGCCAATCGGAATTGAAGGGACGCCATCTCTGAAGATGGCTCCGCTCCGCTCCGGATGGATGAAGATTGAAGACGCCGTCTGGATGATGACTTCATCAGATGGAAGACTTCTTCAGCGCGCCTTGGATGATGACTTCTTCCGCTGCAGATCTCCTCTTCGGTTCTATCGGTAAGTCGGCTGGCTGAAGAAGACTAAAGGTAGGATGATCTTCAGGGGGGTAGTGTTAGGTTTATTTAAGGGGGGTCTGGGTTAGATTAGGGGTATGTGGGTGGTGGGTTTTAATGTTGGGGGGGTTGTATTTTTCTTTTACGGGCAAAAGAGCTGAATTCTTTGGGGCATGCCCCGCAAAAGGCCCTTTTAAGGGCTGGTAAGGTAAAAGAGCTTTGAACTTTTTTAATTTAGATTAGGGTAGGGCATTTTTTTTATTTTGGGGGGCTTTGTTATTTTATTAGGGGGCTTAGATTAGGTGTAAGTAGCTTAAAATTGTTGTAATATGTTTTAAATGTTTGTAACTTATTTTTTTTATTTTTTGTAACTTAGCTTTTTTTTATTTTTTGTACTTTAGTTAGTTTATTTAATTTAATTTAATTTAATTGTAGTTATTTGTAGCTAATTTATTTAATTAATGTAATGATAGTGTAGTGTTAGGTTTAATTGTAACTTAGGTTAGGATTTATTTTACAGGTAATTTTGTATTTCTTTTAGCTAGGTAGTTATTAAATAGTTAATAACTATTTAATAACTATTCTAACTAGCTAAAATAAATACCAAGTTACCTGTAAAATAAATATAAATCCTAAAATAGCTACAATGTAATTATTAATTACATTGCAGCTATATTAGGGTTTATTTTACAGGTAAGTATTTAGTTTTAAATAGGAATAATGTATTTAAGTATAGTGTAGTGTTAGGTGTAATTGTAACTTAGGTTAGTTTTTATTTTACAGGTAAATTTCTCTTTATTTTAGCTAGGTAGCTATTAAATAGTTAATAACTATTTAATAGCTATTGTACCTAGTTAAAATAAATTGAAAGTTGCATGTAAAATAAAAATAAATCCTAAGATAGCTACAATATAATTATTATTTATATTGTAGCTATATTAGGGTTTATTTTAAAGGTAAGTATTTAGTTTTAAATAGGATTAATTTATTTAATAAGAGAAATATTATTTACATTTATTTAATTAATATTTAAGTTAGGGGGGTTTTAGGGTTAGTGTTAGACTTAGGTTTAGGGGTTAATAATTTTATTACAGTGGTGGCGGTGTAGGGGGGGCAGGATAGGGGTTAATACATTTATTATAGGTGGCGACGGTGTAGGGGGGGCAGATTAGGGGTTAATAAGTTTAATATAGGTTGCGGCGGGGTCCGGGAGCGGCGGTTTAGGGGTTAAACTATTTATTTAGTTGCAGCGAGGTCCGGGATCGTCAGGATAGGGGTTAATAACTTTATTATATATGGCGATGGTATAGGGGGGCAGGATAGGGGTTACTAGGTATAATGTAGGTGGCGGCGGTGTCCGGGAGTGGCGGTTTAGGGGTTAATACATTTATAAGAGTTGTGGCGGGGTCTAGGAGCGGCGGTTTAGGGGTTAATAACTTTATTGAGTTGCGGGGGGCTCCGGGGGCGCCGGTATAGGGGGTAGAACAGTGTAGTTAGTGTGGGTGTTTAGTGACAGGCTAGCAATAAAGCTGGGAAAAAGCCGAAGAGCAGCGAGATCGGATGAGTGATAACTATCACAGTCCGCTGCTCATCGCCCCGTACTTGGTGCGCGGCTTTTTGACAGCTTTATTGATAACTTAGGCGAAATTTTGCAGGTCCGCTGCGGCGATGGTAGGCGAGCTTAGGCGGGCGTATTGAACCGGCGAAGGCAGGTAAAGTAGACGCGTTGATAACTACCCCCCAATGTGTAGTTTAAGGTAAATGTTGTATTTTGAACTTTTGAGTGTATAAGGTTTATTGTGTTCCCCACTGAAATTACACAGAATTATTGATGGTAAATTATATGCTGTAAATGTTCTTATATATACATATTGTCTTGTATTGATTTGCAGAACTGGCCAGCTGCAATAAATATGCAAAGACAATATTTAGTTCAAATAATATTTAGTGGATGAATACAATTAAACCAGGTATAATATTAATGAAGATGTTTGTATATGGTTGTTTAATTTCTTTTACTTAATTTTTCAAGTGGAATAAAATGTTTTAACTATAGAAAAAAATGTGACACAGATAAGACTTTGAGCAGTCAGACAGTAAAAACATAGGAGCTGCGGTGTTATAAGAAAAAGGAGGGGGAGAGGGGACTGTTAAAGAAGAATGCAGTCTCTGACTGTCCATTCTTGTTAGACAAAGCACATATCCCCTTGTAAATATAGTCAAAAGCTGTAATGATTACTTTAGTTGGGAATAAGGGCATATCATACCACATATTAGAACCTTTGAGTGTAACTGTAGGTCCTGAAACAGAATGACATGTTCCAAAACTGTTCAATAATGTATTTAGGAAAGACTTACTGTGTAAACTAGGGAAAGTTGTCCTTAATGTGTCTAGAGGGGAACAAGAAAGGGTATAGCTGATTGGAGTAATAATTGCAGAATCTATGTGTTAAAGATTAGTGACTAATAAAATCGTCAGGGGGAAAGTTTTATTGAAATTAAAGGGACAGTGTACTTGACATTTTTTATTGTTTAAAAAAATATAGTCACTTTGGCCTAGATTTGGAGTTTGGCGTTAGCCGTGAAAACCAGCGTTAGAGGCTCCTAACGCTGGTTTTAGGCTACCGCCGGTATTTGGAGTCAGTGATTAAAGGGTCTAACGCTCACTTTTCAGCCGCGACTTTTCCATACCGCAGATCCCCTTACGTCAATTGCGTATCCTATCTTTTCAATGGGATCTTTCTAACGCTGGTATTTAGAGTCTTAGCTGAAGTGAGCGTTAGAGCTCTAACGACAAAACTCCAGCCGCAGGAAAATAGCAGTAGTTAAGAGCTTTCTGGGCTAACGCTGGTTCATAAAGCTCTTAACTACTGTGCTCTAAAGTACACTAACACCCATAACCTACCTATGTACCCCTAAACCGAGGTCCCCCCACATCGCCGCCACTCGATTTAAATTTTTTAACCCCTAATCTGCCGACCGCCACCTACGTTATACTTATGTACCCCTAATCTGCTGCCCCTAACCCCGCCGACCCCTGTATTACATTTATTAACCCCTAACCTGCCCCCCACAACGTCGCCGCCAGCTACTTACAATAATTAACCCCTAATCTCCCGAACGCAAAGCGCCGCCAGCTACGTTATCCTTATGTACCCCTAATCTGCTGCCCCTAACACCGCCGACCCCTATATTATATTTATTAACCCCTAATCTGCCCCCCTCAACGTCGCCGACACCTGCCTACACTTATTAACCCCTAATCTGCCGAGCGGACCTGAGCGCTACTATAATAAAGTTATTAAACCCTAACCCGCCTCACTAACCCTATAATAAATAGTATTAACCCCTAATCTGCCCTCCCTAACATCGCCGACACCTAACTTCAATTATTAACCCCTAATCTGCCGACCGGAGCTCATCGCTACTATAATAAATGGATTAACCCCTAAAGCTAAGTCTAACCCTAACACTAACACCCCCCTAAATTAAATATAATTTAAATCTAACAAAATGAATTAACTCTTATTAAATAACTTATTCCTATTTAAAGCTAAATACTTACCTGTAAAATACATCCTAATATAGCTACAATATAAATTATAATTATATTATAGCTATTTTAGGATTTATATTTATTTTACAGGCAACTTGGTAATTATTTTAACCAGGTACAATAGCTATTTAATAGTTACCTAGTTAAAATAATAACAAATTTACCTGTAAAATAAATCCTAACCTAAGATATAATTAAACCTAACACTACCCTATCAATAAATTAATTAAATAAACTACCTACAATTACCTACAATTAACCTAACACTACACTATCAATAAATTAATTAAACACAATTCCTACAAATAAATACAATTAAATAAACTAGCTAAAGTACAAAAAATAAAAAAGAACTAAGTTACAAAAAATAAAAAAATATTTACAAACATAAGAAAAATATTACAACAATTTTAAACTAATTACACTTACTCTAAGCCCCCTAATAAAATAACAAAGCCCCCCAAAATAAAAAATTCCCTACCCTATTCTAAATTAAAAAAGGTAAAAGCTCTTTTACCTTACCAGCCCTGAACAGGGCCCTTTGCGGGGCATGCCCCAAGAATTTCAGCTCTTTTGCCTGTAAAAAAAAACATACAATACCCCCCCCAACATTACAACCCACCACCCACATACCCCTAATCTAACCCAAACCCCCCTTAAATAAACCTAACACTAAGCCCCTGAAGATCTTCCTACCTTGTCTTCACCATCCAGGTTCACCGATCCGTCCTGAAGAGCTCCTCCGATGTCCTGATCCGAGCCCAAGCGGGGGGCTGAAGAGGTCCATGATCCGGTCAAAGTCTTCATCCAAGCGGGGCAGAATAGGATCTTCCATCCGATTGAAGTCTTCATCCAGGCGGCATCTTCTATGGTCTTCTATCTGGAGCGAAGCGGCAGGATCCTGAAGACCTCCAGCGCGGAACATCCATCCGGCCCGACGACTGAACGAAGAATGACTGTTCCTTTAAGGGACGTCATCCAAGATGGCGTCCCTCAAATTCCGATTGGCTGATAGGATTCTATCAGCCAATCGGAATTAAGGTAGGAATTTTCTGATTGGCTGATGGAATCAGCCAATCAGAATCAAGTTCAATCCGATTGGCTGATCCAATCAGCCTATCAGATTGAGCTCGCATTCTATTGGCTGATCGGAACAGCCAATAGAATGCGAGCTCAATCTGATTGGCTGATTGGATCAGCCAATCGGATTGAACTTGATTCTGATTGGCTGATTCCATCAGCCAATCAGAAAATTCCTACCTTAATTCCGATTGGCTGATAGAATCCTATCAGCCAATCGGAATTCGAGGGACGCCATCTTGGATGACGTCCCTTAAAGGAACAGTCATTCGTCGTTCAGTCGTCGGGCCGGATGGATGTTCCGCGCTGGAGGTCTTCAGGATCCTGCCGCTTCGCTCCGGATAGAAGACCATAGAAGATGCCGCCTGGATGAAGACTTCAATCGGATGGAAGATCCTCTTCTGCCCCGCTTGGATGAAGACTTTGACCGGATCATGGACCTCTTCAGCCCCCCGCTTGGGCTCGGATCAGGACATCGGAGGAGCTCTTCAGGACGGATCGGTGAACCTGGATGGTGAAGACAAGGTAGGAAGATCTTCAGGGGCTTAGTGTTAGGTTTATTTAAGGGGGGTTTGGGTTAGATTAGGGGTATGTGGGTGGTGGGTTGTAATGTTGGGGGGGGGGTATTGTATGTTTTTTTTTACAGGCAAAAGAGCTGAAATTCTTGGGGCATGCCCCGCAAAGGGCCCTGTTCAGGGCTGGTAAGGTAAAAGAGCTTTTACCTTTTTTAATTTAGAATAGGGTAGGGAATTTTTTATTTTGGGGGGCTTTGTTATTTTATTAGGGGGCTTAGAGTAGGTGTAATTAGTTTAAAATTGTTGTAATATTTTTCTTATGTTTGTAAATATTTTTTTATTTTTTGTAACTTAGTTCTTTTTTATTTTTTGTACTTTAGCTAGTTTATTTAATTGTATTTATTTGTAGGAATTGTGTTTAATTAATTTATTGATAGTGTAGTGTTAGGTTAATTGTAGGTAATTGTAGGTAGTTTATTTAATTAATTTATTGATAGGGTAGTGTTAGGTTTAATTATATCTTAGGTTAGGATTTATTTTACAGGTAAATTTGTTATTATTTTAACTAGGTAACTATTAAATAGTTCTTAACTATTTAATAGCTATTGTACCTGGTTAACATAATTACAAAGTTGCCTGTAAAATAAATATAAATCCTAAAATAGCTATAATATAATTATAATTTATATTGTAGCTATATTAGGATTTATTTTACAGGTAAGTATTTAGCTTTAAATAGGAATAAGTTATTTAATAAGAGTTAATTAATTTCGTTAGATTTAAATTATATTTAAGTTAGGGGGGTGTTAGTGTTAGGGTTAGACTTAGCTTTAGGGGTTAATCCATTTATTATAGTAGCGATGAGCTCCGGTCGTCAGATTAGGGGTTAATAATTGAAGTTAGGTGTCGGCGATGTTAGGGAGGGCAGATTAGGGGTTAATACTATTTATGATAGGGTTAGTGAGGCGGGTTAGGGGTTAATAACTTTATTATAGTAGCGGTGCGGTCCGCTCGGCAGATTAGGGGTTAATAAGTGTAGGCAGGTGTCGGCGACGTTGTGGGGGGCAGATTAGGGGTTAATAAATATAATATAGGGGTCGGCGGTGTTAGGGCAGCAGATTAGGGGTACATAGGGATAACGTAGGTTGCAGCGGTTTACGGAGCGGCAGATTAGGGGTTAATAATAATATGCAGGGGTCAGCGATAGCGGGGGTGGCAGATTAGGGGTTAATAAGTGTAAGGTTAGGGGTGTTTAGACTCGGGGTACATGTTAGAGTGTTAGGTGCAGACGTAGGAAGTGTTTCCCCATAGGAAACAATGGTGCTGCGTTAGGAGCTGAACGCTGCTTTTTTGCAGGTGTTAGGTTTTATTTCAGCTCAAACAGCCCCATTGTTTCCTATGGGGATATCGTGCACGAGCACGTTTTTGAGGCTGGCCGCGTCCGTAAGCAACTCTGGTATCGAGAGTTGCATTTGCGGTAAAAATGCTCTACGCTCCTTTTTTGGAGCCTAACGCAGCATTTGTTTGAACTCTCGATACCAGAGTTAAATTTATGGTGCGGCCAGAAAAAAGCCAGCGGAGCGTTAACAGCCCTTCTACCGCCAAACTCCAAATCTAGGCCTTTGTTACCCATTCCCCAGTTTTACATAATCAACACGGTTGTATTGACAAAATTATTTTACCGCTGTGATTACTTAGTATCCAAATCTCTTCAGATTGCCCACTTATCTCAGTGCTTTTTTATAAACTTGTAATTTGACCAATTAGTGCTGACTCTTGTGTCAGTGAATGTTGTATATGTAGCACAGTTAAACTAGCAATGCATTAATGATCTTTTCACAGCCAGACAGTGAAATAAGAGGCGGCCTACAAGTTCTTAGAAATCAGCACCTATGAGCCTGCCTAGTTTTAGCCTTTAACAGGGAATATCAAGCGAACCAAGCAAATTTGATGATAAAATTAAATTTTAAAGTTGTTTGGAATTACATGCCCTATCTAAATCATTAAAGTTCAATTTTATTGATCCTTTAAAGAGAAACATAAATTACCCTGTATTCTACAATACCCCCTGTGTAAAATTCTGGTGACTATTAGTTTAACATTGCTCAGAAACAGGCTGTAAATATAATATCTGTGATTTTAGAGACTATGACATACAACTAACATCAATGCTTAATTCTTTCCATATCCAGGTACATGCTGTGCAGTTACAGAATGATAATCGTGTAGTGTATGCCATCGAACCTGGTGATCTTATAATGGTTGAAAGTTTTTCCAGAAAAATACCTATAGAGCCAAAGTAGAAGGGGCCTGTCTGCATACTATTTATCACCAATACAGCCACTGAAGTCACAGAAGTTAAATCATGGATCTCACTACAAATTGGTATACCACAGACTGATCCTATCACTGGCAAGGAAATCCATAAAGACTGAGCCTTTGGGAAGTATCATTCTCTGATATTGCTTGATTATTTCCTGAATGTTTAAAGCTAATGAACTCATTTTTATGTTTCATTATAATTTCTGTATGCTGCATTTACACCCTAGTGATGTTTTTACTGGTGTGTAAAGGGATTTTCTATTTTATAAAGCTTTTAGTAATCACTCAAATGTTAGCAATTACTTTTTGTATGATTTATTTATTCTATTACTGTGTAATTGTTATATATATATCAAACTCACCATGTATCCTTTTATATTTTTGGGTATTCTCAATGTTCCCCGTTATGTCTGCCATACCACCCCATGGAAACAAGACAATGCATTTATTGTTACTGCCACATTGATGGTTCAGGGGCCTGTTGGATCTGTGGTTTCATACCACATATCCATGAGTCTGATACCTCTGTATTAATGTTCTTTTAATTAAAATACTATAAAATTAGGCATTTTAACAATGTATACAATGTTTCACTATTGACAATGAAACATTACTATACATTCATTTTTATTCTGCTTTTATTTTTTTTAAAGTACATATAAAAAGTGTACTTGTTAAATTTTCTCCCAGCAGTGATTGGGTTAATTATTTTAGCTAATGTATCTGGGAGGTTTTGTATATTGCTCCTTCCCCACATTTTCTATTTGTTTTTGTTTATTTTCAGATGGATTATTAGTTTAGCATTCATTTCAATAGCAGTGAGCATTCAAGGTAGTTAGGTGTTAATATAATTGTGCTTAAATATGTATATACTTATGTTTAGCTATTAGATACAGATTACAAAGCAATATAATGTATGTCTATGGCAACCGCAGTCTCTTAAAGGGACAGTATCCTAAAAAATTGTTTTTATATTAATCTATTTCAGACTTGTTATACCAGCTGCAGAGTATAAAATATATGTTGTGTATATGAAGTAGCTGGTTTTGTGCTTTTAAACCACATCCTATTACAATGTGTTGAGCTTCAGGTAATGCCATATCTCAATATGTTTGTTTACACACACTTGCTTCCTTATCTTTTAATTATGTGGAAAACCAAAGCTCAATACTTAGAGAGAACAATTGGAAAAATTATAATTTTATTACTTAACTATCCTGCATGATATTAAGTTTAGTGTTTTGGATTTTGATTTGACTTATGGCCTGTCAGGATACCTGGGTAAATTGGGGGTACAGATACTGCAAGGTTTGCTAATCTTTGTTGTACTAATTGTTTTTCTTTCTCTTGTAGTAATCTGTCTCAAATTAATGCTACACAAGCTCTGTAACCTCGTCAGCCCAGCAACCAGCAGACTGATGCCCTCCTGTGAAGCTCCAGCCTTGCGTGTGCCCCATTGCTATGACCACGGCAACTCTGCACTGCAGTTTGAAATGGAATTCACCCAACTAAGTCCTATTGCTGTTTGATGCTATTGTCAGAGTTTAACAGCATCAGAGGAGGGACTGTTGAAAATAATAAGCAATATTTGTAACAGTTTTTTCTGCAGTGCTTTGTGAGGTCTGAATGGGTTAATTTCTATGCAGGCATTGTTAGCCAGGAGACGCCAGTCTTGCTTAAGGGGCAATTTCTTTTTGGTAGCTAGTGTATGTCTGTTTATTTTTCTCCTAAATCTAATCCTTTCCTATCCTTGTATCTGAGCATTCAATTCCCTTGTTGTCCTGGTAGGCCAAACATATGTGAGTATATGGATGGATGTATACCATAAATTAGTAAGCTTGTAGAATGATATGCTTTTTACACAGCTCTCTTTGTTAACATAAGAGCAGACATTAGTTCATCCCTGACCTTTGCCCTTTTTTGATATACGGTCAGACAGTTAAACCAGCTACTTCGAGGAATAGAACTTAGTGAATGGAATTGTGTCTAAACTGTATTTTTTACCTATGTTATAACCATATTTGGTAAAAAAACCTTGCATTTTAGCTAGCCAATCATAAACTGTATTAGCCTAGATATGGAGTGCAGGAATGCCCTGCTTCCTGTGTTTAAATGTTTGGGAAGGGGACTGACCCCCCCAGAGAAAACTTTTTATTCATTCTCTCCTCACGGCAGTGTGATTTTTCAATAAACGAACCCTCTTTAACCTGTCGTGGTCTGAAGAGTTATTCAGTCCAGGGTGAATATCACCAACACCATAAATGAGTTAATCTTTATACATTTATTTGGGCCATTTCAAAATGCTGCCTTTAAAGCTCCATTGTTCCAATAAGTCTTATATTAAAGTGTGCAGAATTCTATAGCATACTGTGTAACAGGGAGATTACTTTGTTGTAAGTCTAAATGGAAGATAAAATACTGATGTCATAGCAGAAATAAAAGTATCAGCATAATTTAAAACATCAGCATTGTTTTTTAAAAAGTGGAGATAATCATGCTAATGATTTTCCTTTAAAGGGACAGTATACACCAATTTTCATATAACTGCATGTAATAGACACTACTATAAAGAATAATATGCACAGATACTGATATAAAAATCCAGTTTAAAACCATTTAAAAACTTACTTAGAAGCTTCCAGTTTAGCTCTGTTTAAAAGGTTACTGGAACTCCCACTGCAAGTGGGAAATAGCAGACACTCCCACCTCCCCCTTCCTTTGCATATGAAAAGACCCTTTACACAAACAGAAGCAAGCTGGAGTAGGTATACGCCGGTATTCTCCTAAAACTTTGGGGTCTTAGGAGTCTGAAAATCATTTATTGTTATTTATAAAATTTAAAAATAAGCAAAACTATCCATTTAAAAAAACAAAAAAAAACTGTATGGGCTATATAAATGGATCGTCTACAAAACATTTACTGTATGCAAAGAAAAATCTAGTGTATAATGTCCCTTAAAGTAAGGAAATGATGAAGGTCACTTTGGCTTGAGAGGTATGATAAGTACATAGATCATCTCAAAAATGCAATCTGCACTGGTTTAGGAAGCCTGTGCACTCTAAATATATGTTGTCAAATGTATCTAGAAAATTGTCATAGTACTAGTTGTATGTGTAGATAAGGAAGTATACAAAGTAGTAGAAGATTCTGATCTGGGTACTCATGCACCCAATGAAGCAAACATAGCTGTAATAGCTTCTAATTTGTTATCCAAAGTCCACGACTGAGCAGACTTAGCACCAGGCCTGTGTCCTTGATAGATCACAGCTTTTGCTAACTCCTATTGGCTCAGGCTGCTGAATGTTACACCCTGAATAGGATCCAGAGACTGAGGTAGTATATAGAAGACTGGACTCAAGACTCTGAATACTGTCCAGACTGTGATAAGAAGCTCCCAATATTAGTCGTAAGTAAAATTAGAACAAATGAGTACCCCTCTTTACAGCAGTAGAAAGGATACAGCAGACTTTGGGAGGTTTTAGACTGGAGCACATAAGGCAAATCCAAAGGGAGTGCCAGGAGATCATTAAGTACAAGCTGTGTACCAAAGGGGAAAGTTGTGAAAACAGAGCAAACAGTCAGGGGCAGCATATTAGTCAGACAACCAAAGTACCAGGTGGAAGACTTGAAGCAAAAAAACAGAAAAGTCTAGGTAACCAATTAACGAGGAATAAATGGTTGATGCCTATGAGAAAAAAGCAGGATCCATTGGCAAGTCAAAGGTCAGATGAGTAATTTAGTCAGTAAAGTGCACCTAAAATTGCAACCAGAAGACAAACAATGCATGGGCACATTTCACCAATGATTCCATTGTTGCCTAAGCAATAGTTTGTTTTTGGGTTGATGCACAAATTACCTGATATTGATGGTCATACACAATGGTTCCATCAAAAGCTTTATTGTTATTAAAGGTGCTTTTCACATACTTTCAATTTAGGCACTAAATGAAGAAATGGGAAGATGACATTAGAATGCAATTAACACTTTTCAGGAATGTTAAAAAAAATCATGTGCATATATTCACTATATATTTCCAGTAGTCTCAGATAAATGTTTGTGAGCCTGTGGGAAACAGGTTATTTTACTGCACATTTGGGGAAATACAAGGTTATCCAAGCTTGTTGAACAACAGGGAAAGATAACAAATTCTGATTTGTACTATAGAGAAGTCTCTTTTTTATTTTCCTTATGAATAGTTATTTTTTTCTCGCCATGTATGTAAGGAAAACACTGTTTTAATTTATGCTTAATTGTGTGAAATAATTCATCCCTAGAATGCGAAAAAAGTGGGTAGCCCTGTCAACTGAAATAGGGAGACGCAGAGTAAATTATATATTGTCTTCAAAAAATTGCACTAACACAAGTTTAGGAAATCAGACCACTTGTCATGATTAAATATTATTTTAATATGAATGTAAACTGTGATTAATCCTTTCTAGCAAATTGTTTGGTTTGGCTGGTGTCAGATGATGTATACAATATGAGCCATTTATTCTAGATTTTATATATATATATATATATATATATATATATATATATATATATATATATATATATATATATATATATATCATCTTAAAATAATATTTTCAATTATATGGACAATTAACTATGAGCGTGGGTTATTTAAAATCCAGTCAGGAGGAATTTAGGTGTAGGAGGGACAGTGTTGCTAAGGAGTGATCCACTGAATTCTGTGTAGAATTATTTTACTATTCCAACAACCCTGTAAAGTGATTAATAAGGGACTGATATTTGTAACGTGTGATGTTGCAAATTATGTTTGTCCTATGAATATGATATTGACACAGTCTTCAATTATTTTATTTTATTCTGCAATGTACTGGAAACAATGAGGTAGATCCCAATCTTTCTAATCCTTTTTATTGGCAACTTTTTAGCTCCCAATCCTTGTTTTTAAAGTTCCAAGTGATCACAATCCAAACTATAGCACTATTTCTGATTGAATCAGAGCAGATAGTGATACATGGACATTGATAATAATCCTCCCTACCACAGGTTTTGTACTTTATTTCGACAACAAAATGGACACATCAAATTCTACGCACAAAGTGTATTGATAAAGTGCAAAAATTACCTTTTCAATATGTTTGACAATATTCCAAGATGATTTGGAATAATTCTGTTATTCCAATGTGAAATGGCCAAAGATGTAATTTTAAGTTTATAGAGCAATATATTGTCTAGATTCATTAAACCTATATTCAGTACTATTGTATAGTCTGTAGATAGTGGGAGGGACAAATATTTTTACATATGCATTTAATAAACATATACATGTTATCTCGTGTGCAAATGAGACCTGCAGGAAATGTGAGAAAATTGAATTTGTGACTGTAATATCAAGAAATGTTATTTAGCAATTGCGCTCTTAAAATGTTTGTTTTAAGTTCCTACTCACATTTTTGTATTTCTAAGTTACAATAATTTCTTCTGTCTAGATCGGTTGCACAGGTTTTTACATTAAATAAAAGTCTCAAAAATCATATTTTGAAAAACGTGATTTTTTTTGTTAAGTTGCTGTATGTATGTAAAAAATAATCAAATACATTTTTTTTAAAAAAATCAGATAATCAGCATTTGACAATCCATGCCCCCAATCAATGGAATACAGTGTGGAATTACTAACAAATGTGCAATGAGAACTGCATATATTATCATAGGAAACAATTAATTTAGGCTAGAGACCTTTGCGATGAATGACTACTCTCTATAAATACACCCAGGATTTACATAGAGTATTTTGTTGAAAAAGCCTTTCATTTCAAGAAATGCACTTAAAGGATCAGTCAACACAGTAGATTTGCATAATCAACAAATGCAAGATAACAAGACAATGCAATCGCACTTAGTCTGAACTTCAAATGAGTTGTAGATTTTTTTTCTGACAATTTTAAAAGTTATGTCTTTTTCCACTCCCCCTGTACCATGTGACAGCCATCAGCCAATTACAAATGCATACACGTACCATGTGACAGCCATCAGCCATTCACAAATGCATACACACTTATTCTTGCACATGCTCAGTAGGAGCTGGTGACTCAAAAAGTTTAAATATAAAGAGACTGTGCACATTTTGTTAATAGAAGTAAATTGGAAAGTTGTTTAAAATTACATGCTCTATCTAAATAATGAAAGGTTCATTTTGATTGAGTGTCCCTTTAAAGTTGAGAAAAAAAGAAACCTCTTTAACAAAGAAGAGTTAAGGTACATACCCACTACATAGTGTCAGGACATAATTGAAAATGGGTTGAATTTTCTATCTCTGAATAATACAAACAAATGCTTTTTTGCTGAGGAGATGTAAAAATCTGATGTTATGCCTTTTTGTTTAGCTGGAACTATTGTTTAACTATGGATTTAATTCTTAAATATAAATTATCAGCGGGCAAGGCCTCATGCAAAAGGGAACCACTGTTTAAATAACCTAATAGCTCACCAATTATTTAATAGCAAATTGCAGTTACCCAATGTATGACAATCAAGCAGCAGAATTATAATTCCAGATAAGTAGATGTACCATTACAAACCCAAGTGCCTCCTATACTGACAGCATACAAAGGGAGCTTGGGGAGTCGCTATTATCGACAGCAATTGACAACACCAAGGCAATTGATAAATAGTGCTAAATGCATTGACTTACATTTAAAAACAAAAATAGGTTTTCTAAGAGTAAAAATGCCAATATGCAGAGGGTGCCACAATAGTGCAGAAAAACTATAAGAAGTAATTGAAAAACTCACAAAATCCAAACACCTATAGATGGTGTTGTCTTTTTCTTGACATTTCATAATTAGTGGTTTGCACCTAGTTTCAGATGTTGCAATACATGGGACAGCATCATGGTAGGTTAACACAACAGGAATGGGACATCTATTATTATTGTAAATGATGGCTTGTTGGCGTGTCCAGGCTTTAGCCGAAGATGGCTGCTAATCTGAGAGCTCTAACTAAAGGATATACTTTCCACCAAGATATCTAGCTTTGCAGACCCCATCCAGCACAGGATTTTATTGTATGCCAGAGAACTAATTTTGCTGGACTTGTTGGGGAGCCTCCCAGACTGGACCGTTAAGGTTTTAGGCGGTCCACGGGGAAGAAAACCTTAACAACCCCCCCCGGGTAACCGGGTAATAGGAGAATATAGTAAATTCTCCTCTCATACTTGCCATCCCTATAATCTTTACAATTTTGAACATGGCTGAACTATCTACTGCCATCCGAAATCTGATGTCTGACTTTGAACGCACAATGTGCGACAGATTTGACCGCCTCTTGCTCAACATGGCATGTGTGCGTATCGAGCTGGAAGCTTCTGTGGGCCAGAAAAGGATGAGTACAGAGGTGTCTAAAGTGTGCAGCGATGCACCAGCCAATACAAGCCTCCTCGCTGTTGTGAAAGTGAGGGTCCATGACCAGCTTAGTGCCGATGAGAGCCTAACACCTACCTTGGTCTCTGGCCGGGGAAATGCGGCCGACTCTCTGAGGGGGGTCCGAGGAGGTGCGCACTCTGAGGTACTGCCATCGGAGAACTTCTGCATTGGGATACAGCTACCAGCATCAAGTCACCCTCCCTTACCTGGTACAGGAGCTGTCCTGGAGCGGTGTGGCTCAGAGGAGGATCGACGGGTTCACTGCCCGCTGTCTACTGTTCGTCCTGTGTGTGTAGGAACTGCATTCTGGATGGCCTTGCACAGCTGGTACTGTTATTCATCTGGGAACCGGGCCTACCACTTCTGTTATGTTACCAATACCGACACGGAAGATCACACTGGCGTGGGGTGAAATTATGGTTTGTTTGTTTTTTCCCCAGCATCTAAATACATTTGCATTCCACTCCAGATATCTTAGTATATAAATGACGGCCTTCGGGACTGAGATCTTACTTACTGGAACTACTGAATGCATTTGACTTGTGGGATTATTAGTCTTTTACACTTATATTTCCTCCCAAGGCAATATTATCTGCACTGTATATCTAAATTTACCTACAGAGTTAATTATGATGATATTTTCAGTCCTATTCACTTAGTTAGATGTGCATGGTCATCAAAGGTTAATGTACTATAGTTGTCCTACCATTTAATTGACACTGTAAGAGTTTTATAAGCATGTTATCTGCAGTAACGTTGTATTGTATCTAATAGTCCCTATGTTGCATAAAACTATACTCTTTTGTAGGATCCAAAAACGGTCTGAACTGTGGGATACCTTCCCATAGTCGCTGTGACATATTAAACTAGTTTTTGGCAAATAATAGTCATAGGACCAAGAGAGGCCTATTATTATTCTATATACCTGAATCCTGTCACCTCTTTGGTGCTTAACTTTACTGTTTGGGCCAAAGTATGTGTGTTACTATAATAAGCAAATAGCCCCCAGTGTGGTTCTTCCCTGCGATACTGGGAGCAGCACTCAGTAATAGATACTACAATGCCTTATGCAATTGGTCTGTGAATGCCTAATAAAGGATTTGTGTAAGTTTAAGGTGCCACATCTACAGCTGGTTATATGTTATAATAATATCCTAGCATCACAGTTGTACATAACCCAAGAGTTTGATCACATTTGTCTTTTTAACACTTATTTAAAGGGGTTATGGACTGTCAAAGTTCTATGTAAGTTGCATGCAGTAGCTTTTATAGTATTATGAGATTACAGGATTTGTTTAATTATACTTACTGTCTACCCGCAATACCCTTATGACACCCATGACAAGAGATAACAGAAGGCCTATAAATGAGAAATCAGAAGTGACTCAGTTTACTAGTTGGTTTATGTTGCCTCATGAGAATTAGTCTTGCCAGACAGTCATCGCATGAGGTTGCTATTAGGTGGATAGTTAATTATATTTAGAGGCAGCCCTTGGTATCTATATACGGGAATACATAAACCCAGACTTTATTTACCTCCCTTTTCTGCTATTATTCACTGTATAGTAACTAGCCTAATGTGTAAACAAAGTGTGCTTAGTGCAGAGCAAGCCTTAACCTTGGTATACTTAACTCTTGGGTGTCCATCTACATTCTCCTATTGTTAGCTCATTATGAGCTTATTCATATTATTTCCTCAAATTTATTAAGCCATAGTCTCTATGTTTTATCTTTTTATGAAGTTGTGTTAGTTATGATAATATTATCTGGTATGAACCCTATCATACTAGTTTTTTTAAATGTTTGCTTTTTGTTTGTTTTTTTGCCCTCCTCTAATTTTATTTTTCAGTTCCTTGGACCTCCCATGGTCCTGATAGACATGAGGAGTATGATCAATACGGGTCCAAAAGTGGCCTGTTATACCCAATACCCTCAGCTTAGTGAGTCCATCTAAAGGGGTCCAAAAGTGGCCCCAGCTACCCTTGGGGGACAAAATGAGGGAGGTGTTTGGTTTGCTCCTCAAGTATTATGTATTTGCTATATCTCTCAGTGGTGGTAATTGAATGTGAATGTTGTAACAAGTGATACAGTCACGAGTAGGAATGTATGCATCCTTTTATTTTTACATCTTAACTTGTCTCATATGTTCAATTGAGCAAACTGTATTTTTTGTAATGTTTGACCCTCAATAAAAACTATTTAAAAAAAAATAAAAAAAAATAAAAATGATGGTTTGTTGCAATGCAGCTGTAAATGACAGATAGAAAATGTAATCTAACCTGCAGCTTTTTTGACAGGATATGAGAAAAACGCGTAATCTTGATTATTATGCCAAATCTTCTGGGCTTTTTGCTATGTCTAATGCTTTAGAAAAGCAAGGTATCCTTTGGGTGAAGTCATTGTATACTTTCCAAGTCATACCTTAAAAGCCAATCTTGGGCACTTTTATAACCTTGGAACATAGGAGGTTAGAGGTCATGTGGTCTTAGTCAAAGTACTCTGCAAGCTCTTTCTATTGGTGGGCTTACACTCCCAAAGCAGGCAAAAAATATTCATATAGGGGATTAATACGCTTACTGAGATATTTTAAGGAATGTCTCTAATTCAGAGATTGTTACTAATATTTATGTTCATGAGATCATCTATTCTGACTTAGACGTGCAATAGTTGGATAAGGAGAGATTGGTGTGCACACACAGCACACACCACGCTCTGTAGGGGGCGCTAACTAAAGTATAACACCTGCAACAAGATAAATACAATAAGTATAGCAAGAATTGGTAAAAAAACACAATTTAAATACTCAATATTGACAAACAAACCCAATATAGGTGGATCATGAGCATGTAGATAAATGCAAAAAGCACACAATGTCCACAACAATCTTTAGAAAGGAAGTGTAGGCAGCTCTCTGTCATAGGACGGTCATCCTGAAGAAACGTGGTCTAAAAAGAGAAGAGGAACAGAGGCGCCAAGCATGGCCTAATAACGTCAGGGCACCAGACAACACAGGACCAACAAGAAGAAAATGTACTCACAAGTGGGGCATCCACAAAAAATCCGTCCCCACAGATTGGGAAAGAATGCTTGCCTAATGCTGTCAAATGTTTTTAATTCTGCCTGCTAGGTGTTTGTGTCTATAGAGGTTGCTATACCAACTGATTACCAACCCAGGTGTTAACACTTTAATGACTAACTAATTGCTCCTTAGGACCAGCCCCCTTGTTTGGTTTTATCCTTTATATGTAGCAAGTGTTTGTAACACAATTTTATAGCCTGATGAAACAGCCCTGGAGTGGCTGAGAAACGCGTCGCTTGTTTTTTAAATAAAGAACTTTTTATTATACACTTGCTACTATTCTTTCCCAATCTGTGGGGATGGATTTTTTGTGGATGCTGTTTTTTTTTCATTTGCTGGATTTTGCACATTCTGATTGGGATCCTCTTCATCCTGCTGGCTGGAATTCACAGTCCACTGGGCGACTGAGAGGTCCCAGTAACGTTGATATTGCACCTGGTGGTGCTTCGCCTCTTATAAGTGTAACCTTTAAAAAAATTTATTCTCCTGGTCTAAACGGTACTGGGCTATGTATCTGTGCCTTTTTCCATCTCCAGGATTCTACTAGTGGGCCCTCCTAAGGACTATCTGGATTCGGTTCTCTAGCTGGTTGTGACGTGAGCTGGACCACGTTTATAGTTCCAGTCTGCTACAATAGCACCATAAGGGTGCGCCCCACTTGTGAGTACATTTTCTTCTTGTTGGTCCTGTGTTGTCTGGTGCCCTGACGTTATTAGGCCATGCTTGGCGCCTCTGTTCCTCTTCTCTTTTTAGACGTGCAATAGTTTTTGTCTTTAGACATATAGGTTGAAACCTGCTGTAAATTAAATGCAAACAATTCTCTCTTTCCTTCAAGGACAACAATTTGTGTCACAGAGGCCTAGGGGGAAGTCCCTTACCTACTCCTCGCCACCAGCTTTGCCCTCGATGTCCTCCACGCCATGCTTACATTACGTATATATACATATATATATATATATATATATATATATATATATATATAGACAGCTTAACATATAAATTACAAATTACACTACACTAAGGATTTTCTTATCCTTTCACTCTGTATGTTCCCCTATAATGTATACTTGTATCTGCTAACCATCTACCTTCATATGTTAAGCTGTCTATATATATATATATGTACGTAATTTTGTATAGGTGTTATAGGCATTCTTCTGATATCTGAGTATCCTGATTATTTTGTCTTTTAAAGTTCTCTGAATAATATGAAATTTGTACCGATGAGCTTTTGCGAGTCTATTTGAAGTTAATGCAAAATTGTTTCATTAAGATATATTGGTAACTTTTAGCAACTCAGGTACTATGTATAATGTCTGTGCTGTTTATAGGCCAATGTATGTTGGGCGTACTTTGTTTTAACCAATAGGGAGTATCTTCCCTCTTTTTAAGCTGTGGGATCAGCATAGCATCTTAGGCTATGACTACGGTGTAAAGCCGAAACATGTAAGCCTGTGGTGCTACACTCTCTTACACTTTGATGTTTTCTCTGTAAAGATGTTTTAACTTGTTGGAATAAAGATATTGAAGTTTTACCAAGCATATCCTATCTCCAGATTTTTGCTTCTATGAAACCCACTGGATTGCTCCCCATAGACCCCCACTGCGAGCCTATACCTGCTCCGCTCCTCGCTTCAGCCCCGGGATTGTGACATCACTGAACGTGGGATTTCCTGTTTGCAAGTCGACCATTTGCTGAGAGGGTGAGGGACGCCGATATGATCGGCTGTGGATCTAAGTGATCAAATGGAGTGAGTCCCTGCACCTGGTAAGGCGGATCCGGTATTTGAGAGGGGTATACAAGGAGGTGTTTGCTTTGGAAAGGAGTATTTTGAGGTTTAAGTGGCTCACCACAGTTTTATCCTAGTTTGAAAACAGCTTGGGTCTTTGGGAGATATAGGACTGGTTTCCCTTCCTCTTTGTTTTTCTTTTAAAATAATATAAGCTAACTATTTAAGCTTAGTGGACATGTATATGCAATTTACAATGGATGTTGAACTGTTTTTAAAGCTACTAGCCAGGTGAAAATTTTACTCGCCACTGAACTCACCCATCCCCCACCCACACCCCACCAAGCAGTAATTTTTAATAATTTTTATTTTAAACCATAAAAAATTAACAGCTAGATTACGAGTTTTGCGTTATGAGTGAAAAAGCATTGTTATGCTTCATAACGCTGCTTTTTCACTAACGATGCTATTACAAGTCTTGTAGGTATAGTTGTACCACACACCTTTTTGGCCATCACGCAACGTCAGTACCACACATTTTAAAAAGTCCTTTTTCAATAGGACTCCCATAGCGCCGGTATTACGAGTTTGCCTGGGAGTCCCAAAAGTGAGCGGTACACCCTATACTGACAAGATCCGTACCGCCATCTAATGTCAGTAGTTATGACTTTTACGTTACAAATCTGTAACATAAAACTCATAACTAAACACCCATAAACTACCTATTAACCCCTAAACTGAGGCCCTCCCACATCGCAAACACTAAAATAACATTATTAACCCCTAATCTGCCGCACCGTTCATCGCCGCCACTAAAAAAAAATATTTACCCCTATTCCGCCGCTCCCCGACATCATTGCCACTATAATAAACCTATTAACCCCTAAACCGCCACCCTCCCACATAGCAAACACTAAAATAAAATATTAACCCCTAATCTGTTACCGCCCACACCGCCGCTATAATAAACCTATTAACCACTAAACCGCAAGCTTACCTGTAAAAAAAAATAAGCTAGCTACAATATAACTAATATTATTTTTATTTCACAGGTAAGTTTGTATTTATTTTAACTAGGTAGACTAGTTAGTAAATAGTTATTAACTATTTGCTAACTACCTAGTTAAAATAAATACAAAGTTACCTGTAAAATAAAACCTAACCTGCCTTATACTAAAAACTAACATTACAATAAAATGAAATAAATTAAATTAATAAGATACAATTTACTAAATTACAAAAAAATAAACACTAAATTACAAAAAATAAAAAACGATATGATCAAAAATAAAAACGAATTACTTCTAATCTAATAGCCCTATCAAAATAAAAAAGTTCCCCCAAAATAAAAAAAACCTAGCCTACACTAAACTGCCAATGACCCTTAAAAGGGCCTTTTGTGGGGCATTGCTCCAAAGAAATCAGCTCTTTTACCTGTAAAAAAAATACAAACACTCCCCTAAATTTGTGTATGTGTGTATTTCCACTGTATGTGTACATATGTGTATAAATTTATATTTAAGTGTTTATATGTGTAAATATGTATGTGAGTAGTAATAGTATAGAGGTTATGTCAAACACCTTTTTGACAGGTGGACATGCCCCTTTCTCCTCCCCTAACCCTGCCCCTTTCTACTCCCACTTTAACTCCCCTTTTTGATATGAATTTGATATAAAATTGATATAAAAAAAGTGTTTTTAAGAGTGTATAAGAGGGTATTAAGCTTAATTATTTTGATATTGTTGATTAGGAGATTTATAAAAGACTATAAAGTTTAATGTTATTTAATTAAAAAAGGTATAAAGTATACTTTAGTATTGTATTCTATTAAAAGGGATATACAATCTTAATATATATATCCTCTATAATGTTCAATAGGTTCAATAAGGCATGTCAGGACTTGCTATGAAAAGTATATAAAATGTAATAGGATTAAAAGGGGGGTATACGAGTGTATAAAACTCAATTGTTTTGATATTTTCTTTTATTAGAAGGTTATAAAAAGGTTATAAAAGTATAATTTTGATAATGTTTGTTAAAATTTGTTATAAGATTTCTGTGAATCAAATCATTTATTTCAGTATTGCACATTATCATATCTTCTCTGTCTTCATGCTGGCACATTGTATGAACAAATTTATCTGAATGCACAGGATACTTATATGCTCTGACAAAATATTTTATTAAAAATGCTGACATATCTATTACGTCATTTGTGAAATGATGACTATGTCATTTGTTACAGTGAAAGTAAATCCTAGCGTTTTACAAACGCTAGGATTGACTATTGAAACAAATAAAGGGGACTTTCATTCATGAAGTACAGCAGCCCACTGCAAAAAAAATTTTGGGCTAAGAGGTGACATTTTCACCTATTAGCCAATAGGTGTGCGGTAAATCCAGCTTGACGCCCATGGGAGCCGGATTTACCGCATGGCTATTGGCTAAGAGGTGAAAACGTCACCTCTTAGCCAATTTTTTTTTTTTGCCGTGGGCTGCTGTAAAAAGTAAACACGGCGATCGATTGAATCAAATAAAGGAGCTTTCCACATGAAGTATCTAATACTTCATGAATGAAAGTCCCCTTTATTTGTTTCAATAGTAAATCCTAGCATTTGTAAAACTCTAGGATTTACTTTCACTTTAAATGACTAATAAAAATCATCATATTACTCTCAGATGTCATTTAAATTCACAGGCTATTTAAAAAAAAAACGGATTCACATAATTTTTGTAAGACTAAGCATATCACATGTTATCTAAAACAAAAGCACTCTCACTTATCTTTTGAAAAAAGCGCATAGGATTTTGACCCCTTATAATCACAAAGCAAAAATTTTTTTTAAAAAAAAATGCTTAACCTATAATGCAAACATCTTAATAAAATGATTAACTCAGCATATTAAAAAAGCAAACTCTCACTTATCTTTTTAATAAAAGCACATAGGATTTTGACCCCCTTATACTCACAAAGCAAAAAAAAAAAAAATTTTACATCATACCTTACAAAATAGCAAGCACAGCATCTAATGCCAACATCTTAATAAAATGATTAACTCAGCCTGTGCATTCAGAGAAATTTGTTCATACAATGTGCCGGCATGGGGCGCGATCCGATATACGGCGCAGGTTTCGGTGCAAGCGTGGAAACCTGCGCCGCCCGTGGTTTCAGCTCGCAACTCGAGCTATCGCATATACGGCGCCGTCAGAGGCTAAAGTGCCGTAAGTCTGACAAACCAGCGATGTCCAGAAATCTGCGTAAGTACAAATTTCTGGAGTCGCCAGTGACTTACGGCACTTTAGAAACTGCCGGCGCCTACAAAACCTGACTAAGTTATTAAATCACCCGTACTGTCTAACACGCCTCCCAAACATAGCCGACACGTATACTTCTCTATCCGCTATCCCCCCTTACTCTCCTAATAATAATAAATGTATTAACCTCTACAGCACCTAATAAAGTTATTAACCCCTAAACCGCCGCTCCCGGACCCCGCCGCCACCTACATTATCTATATTACCCCTTAATGTGAGCCCCCTACACCGCCGCTACCTATTTTATCTATATTACCCCCTAATGTGAGCCCCTTACACCGCCGCCATCTATATTACCTACCCCCTAATGTGAGCCCCTTACACCGCCGCCATCTATATTACCTACCCCCTAATGTGAGCCCCTTACACCGCCGCCATCTATATTACCTACCCCCTAATGTGAGCCCCCTTACACCGCCATCTATATTACCTACCCCCTAATGTGAGCCCCTTACACCGCCGCCATCTATATTACCTACCCCCTAATGTGAGCCCCTTACACCGCCGCCATCTATATTACCTACCCCCTAATGTGAGCTCCTACCCCGCCGCAATCTATATAACCTACCCCCTAATGTGAGCCCCTTACACCACCGCCATCTATATTACCTACCCCCTAATGTGAGCTCCTACCCCGCTGCCATCTATTTTACCTACCCCCTAATGTGAGCCCCTTACACCGCTGCCATCTATATTACCTACCCCCTAATGTGAGCCCCTTACACCGCCGCCATTTATATTACCTACCCCCTAATGTGAGCCCCTTACACTGCCGCCATCTATATTACCTACCCCCTAATGTGAGCTCCTACCCCGCCACCAGCTATATTAAAATTATTAACCCCTAATTTAATCCCCCTACACCGCCGCCAGCTATATTAAATACATTAACCCCTAATCTAATCCCCCTAAAGTAATCACCTCTATTACCAGCCCTTAAAAGGGCCTTTTGCGTGACATTGCCCCAAAGTAACAGCTCTATTGCCAGCCCTTAAAAGGGCTTTTTGCGGGGCATTTCCCCAAAGTAATCAGCTCTTTTACCAGCCCTTAAAGGGGCTTTTTGCGGGGCATTGTCACAAAGTAATCAGCTCTTTTGCCTATAATCTAAATCCCCCTACACCGCCGCCACCTATAATAAATGTATTAACCCCTAATCTAATCCCCCTACACTGCCGCCACCTATATTAAATAGATTAACCCCTAATCTGACCCCCCTACACCGCCGCCACCGATATTAACTAATTATATTAGGGTTAATATAGTTAATATAGTTATTAGATTATATATATTAACTATATTAACCCTATCAAACCCTAACAACCCTAACTAAATTCTTATTAAAATAAATATAATTAATATTAATATTATTAATTAAAATATTCCTATTTAAAACTAAATACTTACCTATAAAATAAACCCTAATTACATTGTAGCTATTTTAGGGTTTATATTTATTTTACAGGTAACTTAGTATTTATTTTAACTAGGTACAATAGCTATTAAATAGTTAATAACTATTTAATAGCTACCTAGTTAAAATAATTACCAATTTACCTGTAACATAAATCCTAACCTAAGTTACAAATACACCTACACTATCAATAAATTAAATAAACTACAAATATCTAAACTAAACTACAATTAAATACACTAAACTAAATTACAAAAAACAAACACTAAATTACAAAAAAAACAAACACTAAATTACAAAAAATAAAAAAGATTACAAGAATGTTAAGCTAATTACACCTATTCTAAGCCCCCTAATAAAATAACAAAGCCTCCCAAAATAAAAAAAACATTCCCTACCCTAATCTAAATTCCAAAAGTTAACAGCTCTATTACCAGCCCTTAAAAGGGCCTTTTGTGGGGGCATGCCCCCAAAAAATCAGCTCTTTTGCCTGTAAAAAAAACAACACCCCCCATTACAACCCACCACCCACATACCCCTATTCTAACCCACCCAATCCTCCCTTAAAAAAAACCTAAGTCTAACCCCCAAGTGCTCCTTACCTGTCCTGAAGACCGGCAGAGAAGGTCCTGTTCCAGGCGGAGATGTCTTCTTCCAGGCGGCGACCTCTTCTTCTTCCAGGATCCAGCCGGTGCGGAGCAGAGGAGTTGAAGACCGATGACCGTGGAGCTGAAGACCGTCCACCTGGAACTGAAGACCAGGGATGCTGGAACTGAAGAACAGGACCTTCTCCGCCGGTCTTCAGGACAGGTAAGGAGCACTTGGGGGTTAGACTTAGGTTTTTTAAGGGGCGATTGGGTGGGTTAGAATAAGGGTATGTGGGTGGTGGGTTGTAATGGGGGGGGGTTGTTTTTTTTACAGGCAAAAGAGCTGATTTCTTTTGGGCATGCCCCACAAAAATAGAGTTGTTAACTTTTGTAATTTAGATTAGGGTAGGGATTTTTTTTTATTTTGGGGGGCTTTGTTATTTTATTAGGGGGCTTAGAATAGGTGTAATTAGCTTAAAATTCTTGTAATCTTTTTTTATTTTTTGTAAATTAGTGGGGGTTTTTTTGTAATTTAGTTTAGTTTATTTAATTGTAGTTTAGTTTAGATATTTGTAGTTTATTTAATTTATTGATAGTGTAGGTGTATTTGTAACTTAGGTTAGGATTTATTTTACAGGTAAATTGGTAATTATTTTAACTAGGTAGCTATTAAATAGTTATTAACTATTGTACCTAGTTAAAATAAATACCAAGTTAACTGTAAAATAAATATAAACCCTAATATAGCTACAATGTAATTATTAATTACATTGTAGCTATCTTAGGGTTTATTTTATAGGTAAGTATTTAGATTTAAATAGGAATATTTTAATTAATAATATTAATATTAATTAGATTTATTTTAATAAGAATTTAGTTAGGGTGTTAGAGTTAGATAGGGGTATTATACTTAATATATATATATATATATATATATATATATATATATATAATAACGATATTAACTATATTAACCCTAATATAATTAGGGTTAATATAGTTAATATATATATATAATATAATAACGATATTAACTATATTAACCCTAATATAATTAGGGTTAATATAGTTAATATAGCTGGCGGTGGTGTAGGGGGGTCAGATTTGGGGTTAATCTATTTAATATAGGTGGCAGCGGTGTAGGGGGATTAGATTAGGGGGTAATACATTTATTATAGGTGGCGGCGGTGTAGGGGGATTTAGATTATAGGCAAAAGAGCTGATTACTTTGTGACAATGCCCCGCAAAAAGCCCTTTTAAGGGCTGGTAAAAGAGCTGATTACTTTGGGGAAATGCCCCGCAAAAAGCCCTTTTAAGGGCTGGCAATAGAGCTGTTACTTTGGGGCAATGTCACGCAAAAGGCCCTTTTAAGGGCTGGTAATAGAGGTGATTACTTTAGGGGGATTAGATTAGGTGTTAATGTATTTAATATAGCTGGCGGCGGTGTAGGGAGATTAAATTAGGGGTTAATAATTTTAATATAGCTGGCGGCGGTGTAGGGAGATTAGATTAGGGTTTAATAATTTAATATAGCTGGCGGCGGGGTAGGGGGTTTAGATTAGGGGTTAATAATTTTAATATAGCTGGCGGCGGGGTAGGAGCTCACATTATGGGGTATGTAATGTAGATGGCGGCGGTGTAAGGGGCTCACATTAGGGGGTATGTAATGTAGGTGGCGACGGTGTAGGGGGATCACATTAGGGGGTTATACATTTAATGTAGGTGGCGGCGGGGTCCAGGAGCGGCGGTTTAGGGGTTAAATACTTTATTAGGGATTGTGGCGGGGGATCGCGGTTGACAGGTAGATAGACATTGCGCATGCGTTAGGTGTTAGGTTTTATTTAGCAGTTCGCGGTTGACAGGTAGATAAACATTGCGCATGCATTAGGTGTTAGGTTTTATTTAGCAGTTCGCGGTTGACAGGTAGATAGACATTGCGCATGCGTTAGGTGTTAGGTTTTATTTGTCAGGTAGTTTAGGGAGTTACGGGGCTCCAATAGACAGCGTAAGGCTTACTACGGCTGCATTTTGTGGCAAGGTGAAAATGGAGTAAGATTTCTCCATTTTCGCCACATAAGTCCTTACGCTGTATATTGGATACCAAACTGCGCGGGTTTGGTATACCTGTCTATGGCCCAAAAAACTACGGGCGAAGGCAGAAATATACGAGCGTAACTTCTAGGTTACGCCGTATATAGGATACCAGACCCGCGCAAATTTTGGCATCGCCGGCTTCTGCGGGTGACGCTGTATATTGGATCGAGGCCATGAAGACAGAGAAGATATGATAATGTGCAATACTGAATTAAATGATTTGATTCACATAAATCTTATAACAAATGTTAACAAACATTATCAAAATTATACTTTTTCCCCTTTTTATAACCTCCTAATAAAAGAAAATATCAAAACAATTGAGTTTTATACACTCTTATACCCCCATTTTAATCCTATTACATTTTATATCCTTTTCATAGCAAGTCCTGACATGCCTTATTGAACATTATAGAGGATATATATATTAAGATTGTATATCCCTTTTAATAGAATACAATATCAAAGTATACTTTATACCTTTTTTAATTAAATAACATTAAACTTTATAGTCTTTTATAAATCTCCTAATCAATAATATCAAAATAATTAAGCTTAATACCCTCTTATAACCTTTTAATCAAAATCCTAATAAAAAAACTATTTAATATCAATTTTATATCAAATTTGTATCAAAATGCCTTTTTATATAAATTTTATATCAAATTCATATAAAAAAGGGGCGTACAAGTGGGAGTAGAAAGGGGCGCGGTTAGGGGAGGAGAAAGGGGCGTGTCCATCCTAATAAAAAAAACGATTTAATATCATTTTTATATCAAATTTGTATCAAAGTGCCTTTTTATATCAATTTTATATCAAATTCATATAAAAAAAGGGGCGTAAAAGTGGGAGTAGAAAGGGGCGTGGTTAGGGGAGGAGAAAGGGGCGTGTCCACCTGTCAAAAAGGTGTTTGACATAACCTCCATACTATTACTACTACATTATCAAAATTATAATTTATCCCCATTTTTATAACCTCCCAGTAAAATAAAATATCAAAACAATTGAGTTTTATACACTGTTATACCCCCCTTTTAATCCTATTACATTTTATATCCTTTTCATAGCAAGTCCTGACATGCCTTATTGAACCTATTGAACATTATAGAGGATATATATATTAAGATTGTATATCCCTTTTAATAGAATACAATATCAAAGTATACTTTATACATTTTTTAATTAAATAACATTAAACTTTATAGTCTTTTATAAATCTCCTAATCAACAATATCAAAATAAGTAAGCTTAATACCCTCTTATAACCATTTAATCTAAATCCTAATAAAAAAAACTATTTAATATCAATTTTATATGAAATTCGTATTAAAAAAACACTTTTTTAATATCGATTTTATATCAAATTCCTATCACAATCCCTTTTATATCAATTTTATATCAAATTCATATAAAAAAGGGGTGTAAAAGTGGGAGTAGAAAGGGGCGGGTTAGGGGAGGAGAAGTGGCGTGTCCACCTGTCAAAAAGGTGTTTGACAAAACCTCCATACTATTACTACTTACTGTATGTGCACTCATACATACCAATATATGTACACTAATGCATATGTGTACACTTATATAGACATACTGTATATATACACTTTTGAGCCTTTCCCAGTCAAATACCTTGAAACATACAATATCGTTTTTTTGGGGGGTTTTGAAAAATTAATACAATACAGAAATATGTATATATATATCAGTTGTGATAAAGAAAGAGGAGGCAAGAAGCAGCACATCAGAATATAATGTCCTGTTTGAAATTCTCTCAACAAGATCCCTGACCTTGTAGGATTTTCAAGCCCTGAGATGTCCTTTCTTTACAATACAAGACTAAGGTGCCGATTTCTGAAAGTGCGAGCGGACATGATACAATGTAGCGTATCATGTCTGCCGCACATCGATAAATGACACAGTTCTTGTGAACTGCTTGTGCAATGCCACCCCCTGCAGATTCGTGGCCAATCTAGCAGGGGGTGTCAATCAGCCCGTTTGTATAGTATCGGGAGGATTGATGTCCACAGCCTCAGAGCAGGCGGACAAGTTATGGAGCAGCGGTCTCAGAGCTTAATAATTCTGCCACTAAGTTGTACAATCCATATGAGATAATTACAAATAAACAACTTATCTAACAAAAACAACAACAACAATAAACTTTGTGTATGAAAAAAAGGTTATGGGGCATATTTAAGAAGGTGCGAACGGACATGATCCGATATAGCAGATCATGTCCGCCGCACATCAATAAATGACGATAGCATACGTTCTCGGCATTTATCATTGCACCAGCTGTTCTTGTGAACTGCTGGTACAATACCGCCCCCTTCAGATTCACAGCCAATCGGCCACCAGCAGGGGGTGTCAATCAACCCGATCATATTGGATTGGGCTGATTTTCGGCGATGTCTGTCCGCTGCCTCAGAGCAGGCGGACAGGCTATGGAGCAGCGGTCTTTAGACCTCTGCTTCAAAACTTGTGTTGAAGGCTCGCCAGAAACACAGGTCATCAAGCACCATACGGAGCTTGATAAATAGGCCCCTATGTGTTACTGTGATTTATTATGCTTTAATAGGTTTGAAAAGAGAAAAGAAAGAAAACATTTGTTGAGAATTTTCGGTGTCTTTGAGTTATTAGTTTGTAGAGTTATAAGTCATTCGTCCTTTATAGCTGTCCCAGAAGAATACCATATCATAGAAAAAAATCCAATCTTCCCTATCTGACATAGTGGAAACTTTTAAGTGACAATGCATTGCAGCTCTAGGCAATATAATTTTTATTTATTTTAACCCCTTAATGACCACAGCACTTTTCCATTTTCTGTCCGTTTGGGACCAAGGCTATTTTTACATTTCTGCAGTGTTTGTGTTTAGCTGTAATTTTCCTCTTACTTATTTACTGTACCCACACATATTATATACCGTTTTTCTCGCCATTAAATGGACTTTCTAAAGATAGCATTATTTTCATCATATCTTATAATTTACTATAAAAAAAATGATAAAATATGAGGAAAAATGGAAAAAACACACTTTTTCTAACTTTGACCCCCAAAATCTGTTACACATCTACAACCACCAAAAATCATCCATGCTAAATATTTTCTAAATTTTGTCCTGAGTTTAGAAATACCCAATATTTACATGTTCTTTGCTTTTTTTGCAAGTTATAGGGCCATAAATACAAGTAGCACTTTGCTATTTCCAAACCCCTTTTTTTCAAAATTAGCGCTAGTTACATTGGAACACTGATATCTTTCAGGAATCCCTGAATATCCCTTGACATGAATTGATCTAGGCCCATTTTGGTATATTTCATGCCACCATTTCACGGCCAAATGCGATCAAATAAAAAAAAATTGTTCACTTTTTCACACATTTTTTCACAAACTTTAGGTTTCTCACTTAAATTATTTACAAACAACTTATGCAATTATGGCACAAATGGTTGTAAATGCTTCTCTGGGATCCCCTTTGTTCATAAATAGCAGACATATATGGCTTTGGCTTTGCTTTTTGGTAATTAGAAGGCTGCTAAATGCCACTGCGCACCACACGTGTATTATGCCCAGCAGTGAAGGGGTTAATTAGGGAGCATGTAGGGAGCTTCTAGGGTTAATTTTAGCTTTAGTGTAGTGTAGTAGACAACCCCAAGTATTGATCTAGGCCCATTTTGGTATATTTCATGCCACCATTTCACCGCAAAATGCGATCAAATAAAAAAAAAAACGTTACATTTTTCACAATTTTAGGTTTCTCACTGAAATTATTTACAAACAGCTTGTGCAATTATGGCACAAATGGTTGTAAATGATTCTCTGGGATCCCCTTTTTTCAGAAATAGCAGACATATATGACTTTGGCGTTGCTTTTTGGTAATTAGAAGGCCGCTAAATGCTGCTGCGCATCACACGTGTATTATGGCTAGCAGTGAAGGGGTTAATTAGGTAGTTTGTAGGGAGCTTGCAGGGTTCATTTTAGCTTTATTGTAGAGATCAGCCTCCCACATGACACATCCCACCCCCTGATCCCTCCCAAACAGCTCCCTTCCCTCCCCCACCCCATAATTGTCTCTGCCATCTTAAGTACTGGCAGAAAGTCTGCCAGTACTAAAATATGTTTTTTTTTTTTTTTTTCTGTAGTGTAGCTTCCCCAGACCAACCCCCACCACCTGACTGATGTCTTTTTTTTTTTTTTTTTTACTTTTTATAGCCCTTTTTACCCAATTTGATTACATATTTTTCTGTAGTGTAGCGGTTCCCACCCGCTCCCACCCTGTGCACACGCGCGTCCGTGCGCGCCCCCGGCCATCCCCGCCCATGATCCCGCCCCCTTTACATCACCAGGGCCGTCGATGGCTCCCACCCACCAATGAAGAAAGCCATGGATGTCCGGTGCAGAGAGGGCCACAGAGTGGCTCTCTCTGCATCGGATGGCTACAAAAGGTTATTGTAGGATGCCTCCATATTGAGGCATCACTGCAATAACAAGAAAGCAGCTGGAAGCGAGCAGGATCACTTCCAGCTGCTTTCCACACCGAGGATGTGCAGGGTACGTCCTCAGGCGTTAAAGTGTCAGTAAACCTTAAAAATAATGTTATATCATTCTGCACATAGTGCAGAATTATATAACATTATATTAGAGCAAACATTATAAAACATAATATACCCTTTGAATTTTAAAAAAAAAAACGGCTGTTTTACAGACCCACTCTCTGTGCTCTTCTGAGCGGGTCTGTTTTTTTCACACAGCGCATCGGGCCAGCTGTATAGTCACAGCCCGGCCCAACCGCGCCATAACACTAAGTGCAGCTCGCTCCTGCTCTGTCTGACAGCAGGAGCGAGCTGCACTGTGTATAATGGCGTGGTCAGGCCGGGCTGTGACTATACAGCTGGCCCGATGCGCTGTGTGATGAAACAGACCTGCTCAGAAGAGCACAGAGAGCAGGTCTGTAAAACAGCCGTTTTTTTTTTAAATTCAAAGGGAATATTATGTTTTATAAAGTTTGCGCTAATATAATGTTATATAATTCTGCACTATGTGCAGAATTATATAACATTATTTTTGAGGTTTACTGTCCCTTTAACTGTCTTTTTTTTTGAGGATGTACCCTGCACGTCCTCGGTCGTTAAAGGGTTAATGTGTTTTAATGTGTTTTGAATAGAAACACTTGAAATTCCTTTCTTCTTCACATAGAAAAAAATAGAAATGTCTATATATATATATATGTTTATTTTATATATATATATATATATATATATATATATACTGTGTGTATGTATGTATGTATATATATATGTTCATATAGATATGTCAGTATAGATATTTATTTTACTAAAAAATAATCATATATATATATATATATATTTAAAAATAAAAAGAACAATTTATTCTATGTGAAGTACATAGGAATTTAAAGCATTCCTAACTCACTTTGGGTTCAGCGCAGTTGGTCTAACGCATTGTTGAGTTAGCTGGTGAGCAATAACTGTTAGGTTTTGATAGAGCGCACCCCATAGAAGTTTATGGGGGGAAGAAGTTAACAAAGAAGTTAACATGGTCCTGAAGTTAGCACACATCAGTCTTTCACTTGCTCGCTAACTTTTATTTTCAACTTGTAATATGCGTGCTAACCGGGCCGCAATAAATTTTTGCTTTGAGTGCAGTTAGCACGCAAGCGAAAAAGTAATTTAGAGCGTCACTTGTAATCTGGCCTTAAGTTGGTAAAACAAACCAATATTAAAGGGATAATAACCCCAAATTTTTTCTTTCATGATTCAGATAGAGCACACAATTTTAAGCAACTTTCTAATTTACTCCTATTATCAATTATTCTTTATTCTCTTGCTATCTTTATTTGAAAAGCAGGAATTCAAAGGTTAGGAGCTGGCCCATTTATTAATAAATCGAACATATTTTGTTATGTTAAGAATATTGGAATATGAAATATTCATATTTTTATGTCGGGTTAGCGCAATTAAGAATATGTGATGATGTTTGATTGAAAGTCGGGTGTTAGTTTTTTTTTACCCCTTTTTTCTCCATTGACTTCTATGGGGGAATACGTGAATGCGCACGTGATAGTCTAAGTTTAGTCGGTTTACTAGAGCAAAAACTGTTTTGTTTTTTTACTTAGCACAAAAATCTTAATTCTAGCGGAGTCTTCCCTATAGCGAAAACACAAAAAAAAGCCCCTCTTTTAATCTAGCCCACAAGGTTTGGTGATACAACAGCCTTAAGCTTAGAATCTTCCTCAATGTATATTTTCAATTGATTAGGTTTACTATTGTTTAATGTAAAACTCTGCTTGAATTATGTGCCCTTACACAGTCTAAACTTGAGTAGCTGGTTACATATACAGGGAGTGCAGAATTATTAGGCAAGTTGTATTTTTGAGGATTAATTTTATTATTGAACAACAACCATGTTCTCAATGAACCCAAAAAACTCATTAATATCAAAGCTGAATAGTTTTGGAAGTAGTTTTTAGTTTGTTTTTAGTTATAGCTATGTTAGGGGGATATCTGTGTGTGCAGGTGACTATTACTGTGCATAATTATTAGGCAACTTAACAAAAAACAAATATATACCCATTTCAATTATTTATTTTTACCAGTGAAACCAATATAACATCTCAACATTCACAAATATACATTTCTGACATTCAAAAACAAAGCAAAAACAAATCAGTGACCAATATAGCCACCTTTCTTTGCAAGGACACTCAAAAGCCTGCCATCCATGGATTCTGTCAGTGTTTTGATCTGTTCACCATCAACATTGCGTGCAGCAGCAACCACAGCCTCCCAGACACTGTTCAGAGAGGTGTACTGTTTTCCCTCCTTGTAAATCTCACATTTGATGATGGACCACAGGTTCTCAATGGGGTTCAGATCAGGTGAACAAGGAGGCCATGTCATTAGATTTTCTTCTTTTATACCCTTTCTTGCCAGCCATGCTGTGAAGTACTTGGACGCGTGTGATGGAGCATTGTCCTGCATGAAAATCATGTTTTTCTTGAAGGATGCAGACTTCTTCCTGTACCACTGCTTGAAGAAGGTGTCTTCCAGAAACTGGCAGTAGGACTGGGAGTTGAGCTTGACTCCATCCTCAACCCGAAAAGGCCCCACAAGCTCATCTTTGATAATACCAGCCCAAACCAGTACTCCACCTTCACCTTGCTGGCGTCTGAGTCGGACTGGAGCTCTCTGCCCTTTACCAATCCAGCCACGGGCCCATCCATCTGGCCCATCAAGACTCACTCTCATTTCATCAGTCCATAAAACCTTAGAAAAATCAGTCTTGAGATATTTCTTGGCCCAGTCTTGACGTTTCAGCTTGTGTGTCTTGTTCAGTGGTGGTCGTCTTTTAGCCTTTCTTACCTTGGCCATGTCTCTGAGTATTGCACACCTCGTGCTTTTGGGCACTCCAGTGATGTTGCAGCTCTGAAATATGGCCAAACTGGTGGCAAGTGGCATCTTGGCAGCTGCACGCTTGACTTTTCTCAGTTCATGAGCAGTTATTTTGCGCCTTGGTTTTTCCACACGCTTCTTGCGACCCTGTTGACTATTTTGAATGAAACGCTTGATTGTTTGATGATCACGCTTCAGAAGCTTTGCAATTTTAAGAGTGCTGCATCCCTCTGCAAGATATCTCACTATTTTTGACTTTTCTGAGCCTGTCAAGTTCTTCTTTTGACCCATTTTGCCAAAGGAAAGGAAGTTGCCTAATAATTATGCACACCTGATATAGGGTGTTGATGTCATTAGACCACACCCCTTCTCATTACAGAGATGCACATCACCTAATATGCTTAATTGGTAGTAGGCTTTCGAGCCTATACAGCTTGGAGTAAGACAACATGCATAAAGAGGATGATGTGGTCAAAATACTCATTTGCCTAATAATTCTGCACTCCCTGTATTAGTACTTTAAATACTTAGAAGCTCTGTATTGCTAATTTGAAATTATTCTTAAATTATGTACCATTAAAGATATCTATTTTTTTGTTTTGTTTTTTGTTTGCTGCTGCTGCTAAAAAAATCCTAGTTATGGCTATAAGACGTATACTGAAATAGTGACTGGTGAAACATGCATTGGTCAGTATGGTGCCCTATATTTTTAATGTACAGAAGGATTAGCCAAGCCATTAAAGCTGCAAAAGACTTGGGAAACTTATACATTTATTTGGCACCTATAAAACTCACTTATTTTTTACAATCAAGTTTACATACTTCTTTCAAAGTAGGCTATAAAGTTTTTTTTGTTTTTTTTCTAGATAATGGTCACAGGGAGCAGATTTGCACAAATATGTATTTTAGTATAGTCCCTTTAAAGGGACATAACGTTTAACTGGGAATTACATGCAAGTTAAAAGTTATCGCTACAAAAAAAGATCAGATTATATTTACAATGTACTATCTATATCTACATTTAAAATACCACTTTTATGTTTCTTTAACCAAACAAACCTTCAATCTCATACAGTATATCCAAGTATATTGCAAAGGTGTCAAAAACACTCACAAAAACCTCATCATTTAGGTAACGAACAGGTACGAATGACTGATCAAGGCCAGACCTTTGTTCCACCCCAGTATCTATAACAGTTGCTTTATTCAGGGATTACATTATCAATGTATGTAGCTTGTGAATCTTCTGAAAACAATTTGAGTTAGATTTAACTTAAACTTAAAAAACTTATGCCTAGACTTAGAGTTCTGCGGCCAAAGGGGTGCGTAGCTAACGCTGGCTTTTTTCTGGCCGCACCTTTTAAATACCGCTGGTATTGAGAGTTCACAGAATGGCTGCGTTAGGCTCCAAAAAAGGAGCGTAGAGCATATTTAACGCAACTTCAACTCTCGATACCAGCGGTGCTTACGGACGCGGCCAGCTTCAAAAACGTGCTCATGCACGATTCCCCCATAGAAAACAATGGGGCTGTTTGAGCTGAAAAAAAACCTAACACCTGCAAAAAAGCTGCGTTCAGCTCCTAACGCAGCCCCATTGTTTGCTATGGGGAAACACTTCCTAAGTCTGCACCTAACACCCTAACATGAACCCCGAGTCTAAACACCCCTAACCTTACACTTATTAACCCCTATTCTGCCGCCCCCCGCTATCGCTGACCCCTGCATATTATTATTAACCCCTAATCTGCCGCTCCGTAAACCGCCGCTACTTACATTATCCCTATGTACCCCTAATCTGCTGCCCCTAACACCGCCGACCCCTATATTATATTTATTAACCCCAAATCTGCCCACCACAACGTCGCCTCCACCTGCCTACACTTATTAACCCCTAATCTGCCGAGCGGACCGCATCGCTATTATAATAAAGTTATTAACCCCTAATCCGCCTCACTAACCCTATAATAAATAGTATTAACCCCTAATCTGCCCTCCCTAACATCGCCGACACCTAACTTCAAACATTAACCCCTAATCTGCCGACTGGAGCTCACGGATATTCTAATAAATGTATTAACCCCTAAAGCTAAGTCTAACCCTAACACTAACACCCCCCTAAGTTAAATATAATTTAAATCTAACGAAATTAATTAACTCTTATTAAATAAATTATTCCTATTTAAAGCTAAATACTTACCTGTAAAATAAATCCTAATATAGCTAAAATATAAATTATATTTATATTATAGCTATTTTAGGATTTATATTTCTTTTACAGGTAACTTTGTATTTATTTTAACCAGGTACAATAGCTATTAAATAGTTAAGAACTATTTAATAGCTAAAATAGTTAAAATAATTACAAAATTACCTGTAAAATAAATCCTAACCTAAGTTACAATTAAACCTAACACTACACTATCAATAAATTAATTAAATAAAATACCTACAATTACCTACAATTAAACCTAACACTACACTATCAATAAATTAATTAAATACAATATCTACAAATAAATACAATGAAATAAACTAACTAAAGTACAAAAAATAAAAAAGAACTAAGTTACAAAAAATAAAAAAATATTTACAAACACCAGAAAAATATTACAACAATTTTAAACTAATTACACCTACTCTAAGCCCCCTAATAAAATAACAAAGACCCCCAAAATAAAAAAAATGCCCTACCCTATTCTAAATTACTAAAGTTCAAAGCTCTTTTACCTTACCAGCCCTGAACAGGGCCCTTTGCGGGGCATGCCCCAAAGAATTCAGCTCTTTTGCCTGTAAAAAAAACACATACAATACCCCCCCCCAACATTACAACCCACCACCCACATACCCCTAATCTAACCCAAACCCCCCTTAAATAAACCTAACACTAAGCCCCTGAAGATCTTCCTACCTTATCTTCACCATACCAGGTTCACCGATCGATCCAGAAGAGCTCCTCCGATGTCTTGATCCAAGCCCAAGCGGGGGGCTGAAGATGTCCATGATCCGGCTGAAGTCTTCATCCAAGCGGGAGCTGAAGAGGTCCATGATCCGGCTGAAGTCTTCATCCAAGCGGGAGCTGAAGAGGTCCATGATCCGGCTGAAGTCTTCTATCAACAGCATCTTCAATCTTCTTTCTTCCGGATCCATGTAGTTCATCCCGCCGACGCGGAACATCCATCTTCACCAACGACTTCCCGACGAATGACGGTTCCTTTAAGGGATGTCATCCAAGATGGCGTCCCTCGAATTCCAATTGGCTGATAGGATTCTATCAGCCAATCGGAATTAAGGTAGGAAAATTCTGTTTGGCTGATGGAATCAGCCAATCAGATTCAAGTTCAATCCGATTGGCTGATCCGATCAGCCAATCGGATTGAGCTCGCATTCTATTGGCTGATCGGAACAGCCAATAGAATGCGAGCTCAATCTGATTGGCTGATTGAATCAGCCAATCGGATTGAACTTGATTCTGATTGGCTGATTCCAACAGCCAATCAGAATTTTCCTACCTTAATTCCGATTGGCTGATAGAATCCTATCAGCCAATCGGAATTCAAGGGACGCCATCTTGGATGACGTCCCTTAAAGGAACCGTCATTCGTCGGGAAGTCGTCGGAAGAAGAAGATGGGTCCGCGGTGGAGGTCTTCAAGATGGAGCCGGTCCTCATCGGATGAAGATAGAAGATGCCGCTTGGATCAAGATGGTTGCCGGTCCGGATCGCCTCTTCTTCCCGGATAGGATGAAGACTTTGGAGCCTCTTCTGGACCTCTTCAGCCGCCGGATGATGGATGTCTTGCCCCTGCTTGGGCTTGGATGAAGATTTTGGAGCCAGGACGGATCGGTGTGATACCCGGCGAGGTGAAGACAAGGTAGGAAGATCTTCAGGGGCTTAGTGTTAGGTTTATTTAAGGGGGGTTTGGGTTAGATTAGGGGTATGTGGGTGGTGGGTTGTAATGTTGGGGGGGGTATTGTTTGTTTTTTTTTACAGGCAAAAGAGCTGAATTCTTTGGGGCATGCCCCGCAAAGGGCCCTGTTCAGGGCTGGTAAGGTAAAAGAGCTTTGAACTTTTGGAATTTAGAATAGGGTAGGGCATTTTTTTATTTTGGGGGGCTTTGTTATTTGATTAGGGGGCTTAGAGTAGGTGTAATTAGTTTAAAATTGTTGTAATTTTTTTCTAATGTTTGTAAATATTTTTTTATTTTTTTGTAACTTAGTTCTTTTTTATTTTTTGTACTTTAGTTAGTTTATTTAATTGTATTTATTTGTAGGAATTGTATTTAATTTATTTATTGCTAGTGTAGTGTTAGGTTTAATTGTAGATAATTGTAGATAGTTTATTTAATTAATTTATTGATAGTGTAGTGTTAGGTTTAATTGTAACTTAGGTTAGGATTTATTTTACAGGTAATTTTGTAATTATTTTAACTATTTTAGCTATTAAATAGTTCTTAACTATTTAATAGCTATTGTACCTGGTTAAAATAAATACAAAGTTACTTGTAAAATAAATATAAATCCTAAAATAGCTATAATATAATTATAATTTATATTGTAGCTATATTAGGGTTTATTTTACAGGTAAGAATTTAGCTTTAAATAGGAATAATTTATTTAATAAGAGTTAATTTATTTTGTTAGAATAAAATTATATTTAACTTAGGGGGGTGTTAGGGTTAGGGTTAAAATTAGCTTTAGGGGTTAAAAAATGTATTAGAGTAGCGGTGAGCTCCGATCGGCAGATTAGGGGTTAATACTTGAAGTTAGGTGTCGGCAATGTTAGGGAGGGCAGATTAGGGGTTAATACTATTTATTATAGGGTTATTGAGGCGGGAGTGAGGCGGATTAGGGGTTAATAAGTGTAGGCAGGTGGAGGCGACGTTGAGTGGGGCAGATTAGGGGTTAATAAATATAATATAGGGGTCGGCGGTGTTAGGGGCAGCAGATTAGGGGTACATAGCTATAATGTAGCTGGCGGCGGCGTGCAGACGGCAGATTAGGGGTTAATAATAATATGCAGGGGTCAGCAATAGCGGGGGCGGCAGATTAGCGGTAAATAAATATAATATAGGGGTCGGCGGTGTTAGGGGCAGCAGATTAGGGGTACATAGGGATAACGTAGTTGGTGGCAGTGTACGGAGCGGAAGATTAGGGGTTAAAATTTTTTATAGAGTGGCGGCGATGTGGGGGGGCCTCGGTTTAGGGGTACATAGGTAGTTTATGGGTGTTAGTGTACTTTAGAGCACAGTAGTTAAGAGCTTTATAAACCGGCGTTAGCCCAGAAAGCTCTTAACTACTGACTTTTTTCTGCTGCTGGAGATTTGTCGTTAGATTTCTAACGCTCACTTCAGCCACGACTCTAAATACCGGAGTTAGAAAGATCCCATTGAAAAGATAGGATACGCAATTGACGTAAGGGGATCTGCGGTATGGAAAAGTCGCGGCTGGAAAGTGAGCGTTAGACCCTTTCCTGACTGACTCCAAATACCGGCGGTAGCCTAAATCCAGCGTTAGGAGCCTCTAACGCTGGTTTTGACGGCTACCGCCAAACTCTAAATCTAGGCCTTATATTTTTATAGATAATTGTGTAAAAAAATGCTGCTAATTCTTTTATTATTACTTGTTTGACAGACTATAAAGATCCATATATATATTTTCTGATATTGCATTATAGTTCTGGCTGGGAATGGGTTATTCTGTCTGCACTGTGGAGAATTATACTAATATTCTGCTGCCAGACTAAGGATAGCTTAAAACTGACAAGCTACACACTGCAGGCTTACATCTTCACATTCACACCTTGCTGCTCTACCTGCTGTGAGCGTCTGCAGCGATTTGCTGGGTATTAGATTCTTTGACTGCGCAGAGAGAAATTGCCTTACTTTTTTGCCTCTTGGCAAATCTTTGTTATTGGAGATCAAACACTGTCTCATTTAAAGTCCCAGTCTCACATCTGCAGCCTTGAAGTGGAAGTGCCATTCTGAGACTAGACACAAGAACACCTCAGGGAAGAGGCTGCAACTATTTATTGCTGACTGCAGTTTAGGTCACGTGGCTGTGTTCTACGGACCATGGAATGATAGTTCTTCATACTGAGAAAATACACTTACTCTGCTGAATGAGCTTAAAATAGGCTTGAATGAATTAATGAAAAAAGATGTAGTTTATACTACACAGTTCTATGTATATATCTATCTGTCTGTCCGTCTGTCTGTCTGTCTATCACTAGAGCTAGATCACAATCTAATGACAACTGTCAGCGCTGCGGAATCTGCTGGCGCTCTACAAATGACTGATAATATTAATAATAACAACATTGCTAAACAAAACAAGAACAATGTTGCTATCAATTTTAGTTACGGAGCAATCAAATTCTTGGCTGCTATTATGCTGCTATCATATTTTTAAATACAGCTTCTGAAACTGGACAATGGATTTAGCAGTTTTAAAAACAGATAATAAAAGTGTAGGCTGCTTATAAAGGACAGATTACAAGTGTTGCGCTAACATAATTGTGCGTGCAATATATTGCTAGTTGAAAGTAAATACAATTTTTTTTATGTGAAGAACATAGGGATGTAAAAAATGTGTAACGCACTTTGGTTTCACGCTGGAGGTCTTAACACGTTGTTGGGTAAGTGCACATGAAAATGTAGTTATCTCAAGGAGCGTTATTGAAATATTACATATAAAATTTAAAATAATATTAATAATAATTATTAAAAATTATTATAGATACTGTAAAAAATTCTAAATAATCCATAGAATATATATATATTTTACATTATCTATAATAATTTTTTTTTTTTTATGTTTTATATGTATTATTTTAAACCTAAAGCACGAAACCCGAAGCATATTACGCATATTTAACATTCCTATGTTGTTCACATAGAAAAAAAAGATATACAGGTATAGGTTTATACATATATATATATATATATATATATATATATATATATATATATACCAATTAGAAAGATAAAGTTCTATATTCAGTAATAAGAACCAAAGAAGAACAAGACTGCACAGGATAACACTTTAAACCAAGCGTTTATTATATAGGTGGTAAAGACACCGGGTCTGCCTTCATAAATTATTAATATTATATACCAGATAACAGGTGAATCAGATGATAGTACGTCACAATGTCATACAATTCAACAATTACCCCCTACATGCTAGCATGTTACAAAGCTGGCCAGCTAACAGTCCATGTTTAGAACCGGGCACATAGTGTCAAAACACGCTCCGGTAAAAAAAGAGATAGAACAGGTATTGTTCCTTTTCTCTGCTGCAATCCGGGCACTCAGTGTAAATACACGCTTCGGTAGCAAGATGTCCGGTCTCCTATATACCAAAACAGGCCTGAAACAGATTTTCCAGCTGAGCAGTGTACTCAAATGCTGATTGCTGAGAGGATACTACCGGTTGCAAGACTTAAACCGCACGGCTTACCTTCACCTTCTTTGGTTCATGGGGTAGATGCCATCAGGCTGCTATATACCTCCATAATTCTGTGTTTCGTGATACACATGAAGATGCGGATCTTCACTTGCTGTAATATCTCTTTAAGTAAGAACCTCCCATCAACTGCTCACCCCTATTTAAAGCTCACCTTTCCACTTACAAATTGCCTGTTAATTGAAGTGTATGTCAAGCACACTTCTCTATCCTGCTTATACTCGCAGGTTATTTTCCTTTTCAGGTCAAAGCAAGAAGTTGTTATCTCAACTTTAACTTCTGATTCTCTTCTATCTGGACTACAATCAAGACAAGTTGTTTATCTTATTTCTACAGAAGTCTATCTTACAAGTTATTAGTTTGAACTCACTGTTTGTTTGTCTCCTCGCTTCAGCGATAACCGGAAGTAAGTCACTTTTATAGGAAATTTATCAAAGATTTCTCTTCAGTGGTAAAACCACTCACTCAATTAACTAGTAATAAACGGAAATTTCTTTGGAACAACGAGACTCAAGAAGCTTTTATTAAGCTAAAAGACCTTTTCACTACCGCGCCTGTCTTAGCTCTACCGGACTATAACCAAACATTTATTCTAGAAGTGGATGCATCTAATTCAGGAATCGGTGCTGTATTGTCACAGCAAAACATCATAACAAAACAGATCCATCCTATCGCTTACTACTCTAAGACTTTCCTACCTGCAGAAAGAAATTATAGTGTCGGTGATAAGGAATTATTAGCGATAAAACGTGCTCTAGAACATTGGAGACACTTATTAGAAGGAACCCAAGAACCATTTTTGGTATATACTGATCATAAAAATTTACAATATCTGAAAACTAATAAGACCCTCTCATCTCGTCAGGTTCGATGGGCTTTATTTATGGACCGATTCAACTTTCAGATAACCTACCGGCCTGGAACAGCCAATGCCAAAGCAGACGCTTTGTCACGACAATACGAAAATAACCTAACAGCAATTGAACCAACACCAGTAATACCAGAAGAAAAATTCTTAGGATCACTCACAAACCTAGAGAAAGAGATACTTTCAGCTTTAACAACAGAGATAACCATACCTCAAGATTGCATTAAAGATGAAACCACAGGTTTACTTTATCATAAAGGAAGACTTTATATCCCACAAAATTTACGTAAACTCATATTATCATACACACATGATAACATGCTATCAGGTCATACCGGAATTCAAAAGACCACCGAATTGACCCGACGTTATTTTTGGTGGCCACAGATGGAAAAGGTCATAACAGATTACATAACAGGATGTGATATATGTGCAAGGAACAAGTTAGAACACAAGAAACCCATTGGATACCTAACCTCCCTACCTATTCCTGATAGACCATGGTCAATCATATCCATGGATTTCATTGTTGAGTTACCTCCATCTCAACAATATAATACAATATTTGTAGTAGTTGATCAGTTGTCCAAACTAGCACATTTTACTCCACTTAAAGCTCTACCCACTGCTATGATAACCGCTAAGACTTTCATCAGTTCTATAGTCAGATTACATGGTCTACCAACAACCATAATAAGTGACCGGGGCACTCAATTTACCTCCGCATTTTGGAGATCTATATGCAAGTTGTTAAAAATAGATGCAAGGTATTCAACAGCGTTTCACCCTCAGACTAATGGGTTAACAGAGCGTCTCAACCAAACATTAGAACAATATCTTAGATGCTACATTACGCACTTACAGGATGACTGGGTCACTCTCCTTCCTATGGCAGAATTTGCATACAATAATTCCATCTCTTCCTCAATAAAAATGACTCCATTTTTTGCCACTTATGGATACCACCCTACCTCCATAACAATCACTAACACAACAGTTAATTCCCCGAGCGCTACCACTTTTGCAAATAATTTACAAGACAGACTAAAGATTCTAAAGACTCACCTAGCCGAAGCCAAGGACAGACAAAAATTTTACTATGATCAAAGACGACGACAAACACCTGACTATAAAATAGGTGACCAAGTCCTTTTATCCACAAAGCACTTATGGTTGCAGACACCAAGTAAAAAGTTAGCTAACCAATTTATAGGACCTTTCATTATTGACAAAATCATAAATCCTAACGCAGTGAGACTTCACCTACCAACCCATTATCGAATACACAATACATTTCATGTCTCTCTTATAAAACCTTATATATCAGATCATGAAAGATTAAAACTAACTCCTCCACCCCCTACATTTCTTGATGACCAAGAGGAATTTGAAGTGGAAGAGATATTGGATTCTCGAATCAGGAGGAGAAGATTGGAATATCTGATACAATGGAGGGGTTATGGTCCTGAGGAGAATTCCTGGCAACCTCAGTCTGCGGTTCATGCATCTGAACTTGTTAAACGTTTCCATCGTCGCTATCCTTCCAAACCTCATCCAGGTTCTCCAGGGGTGCTCCCTTAACGGGGGGGGGAGATGTAATATCTCTTTAAGTAAGAACCTCCCATCAACTGCTCACCCCTATTTAAAGCTCACCTTTCCACTTACAAATTGCCTGTTAATTGAAGTGTATGTCAAGCACACTTCTCTATCCTGCTTATACTCGCAGGTTATTTTCCTTTTCAGGTCAAAGCAAGAAGTTGTTATCTCAACTTTAACTTCTGATTCTCTTCTATCTGGACTACAATCAAGACAAGTTGTTTATCTTATTTCTACAGAAGTCTATCTTACAAGTTATTAGTTTGAACTCACTGTTTGTTTGTCTCCTCGCTTCAGCGATAACCGGAAGTAAGTCACGCTCACACGCCGCGGTCTCACTAACCGCTCGAGTCTCTTCCAGGTAAGACGCTCTCTCCTGTTTTTCCTACAGCATCGGTTTGAATCGGATTAAGGTAAATTGCACCCTGACTGTATTTCATGCATATGAACTGTGCCTACAATTTACCGCATAAAACTGCTCTCAGCTTCACAGATGTATGTTGAACTGAATCACCAATTATTTCAAGCTGACTGAAAGTTAAGAGTAATACCGCTTAAAGGATATTTGTAAATATAACTTTTATTTTGGTGTGTGAGTGTGTGAAGATGAATGGATGAACGGAGACTCAGAGGATAATATCTAAGATACAATTTATCTAACTGGAGTTAAACTCGCTATCAAAACTATAACTCTTTATATATATGATCTCGCTACAAAACCTCTTTAGTTCAGAAAAGGCATATTACTCAGAACATGCTATCAAGTTTCTGATAATATCAATTAATTTTTGAACAATAAGCTCACCGTATTTGATCTCTTTTACACAGAAATAGTATCAGAGACAATATACAAAAGAGCAACAAACACTACTCTTTATAAAAGTAACAAGTGTGTTACACTTGCTGAACTTTGGTAGAGATGAATATAGTGATCAGGTACAAACAGAGCCGCTTTACCTGATGGCGTTCTCCACACTGCTAAGTTACAATCCACACATTACGTGTTTCGTCCCTCCCCTTTCTGGGTTGGACTTGAGGCTTCGTCAGATGTATAATATTACCACTGCTAGTGGTATTTAAATACCGATTCTGTTACTTTGTTACACATCCATTGTTATTATATCTTAAAGGGACATTAACGACATACAACAACCTTTGTCTGGTAATTCGTATTATATTTTGATGTGCATTTATAAAGCACTTGTGAGGTGACACCTGTTCGTGGCCTAAATATTTACATTGATGCTAACAGCACGTTAAATTTTATACATATAAAACAATTGCAAGTGTGAGGTATATACATGCATAATACCACATATCACATATTACCCAGATCTTATATGTACTTTACATTATTCAACTTGTTTAATGTTTTAATCTCCCAGGACGCCCCATAGTGTCTGGCATTGGTGGACCCACTGAAGGGAATAGTAGATATATTGATTTCTATCTATGCCCTTTCCTCACTGAACTGTCCTCTTATGTGCAGGACACTGAGGACGTCCTGAGGAGACTGGATAAAGTGACAATTGATTCAGATATGCTTCTTCTTACGCTGGACGTGGAGTCACTGTATTCCTCAATCCCACATAATGTGGGTTTGAGTGCAGCAAAACACTTTCTAATGCTGCGAGGAGAGGAATACAGTGACAACACCAACCTAGTACTTAAGTTACTAGAATTTGTATTGACCAACAATATATTTATGTTTGATGGTAAACATTACAGACCGGACATCCATCCTCATCCAGCTGGTAGAAGTCTTCATCCAAGTGGCAAGTAGTCATCCTCCAGTTGGGCAGTAGTCTTCAACCAGATGGCATCTTCTATCTTCAATGATGTTAAGACAAAAACAAAAACAGAGGCGCCACATGTGTATGTCAAAAAAGATAAATAAATCCAGATAGCAGCAGAATAAGGGTACTCACAAAATTAGCAGCACTCTATTGTGCCAACAGGAGCAGGCTGGTATTCTACAGCGAACCAGCTGGCTGTGTGGAAGATCCCCACCGGATGCGTGCAGTGTTGGAATTTTCTGCCTGCAGGGCTTCTGAATAATACCCAATGGCAATCCTTACCTTCAACTGGAACTGCAGGTGGAATGGAGAGATGGGCTAGAATGCCCTAAGGTTACTGATAAGGAGACAAACACACCAACACCAGACTGATGTAAAAGTTAAAATTAGTATTTTATTATACAGAATAAAAATACCAAAGGTATAACAATTTACAGCTGGGTTGTGTGGATATCAATCTCCTAACAAGAGTATAGTAGCTACGCGTTTCTCGGGAGAACCACGTTTCCTCAGGCTTGTATACTCTCTATGTGTATAGTTGCCCTTTAAATAGGGCTCAGTAACCTCATGAACAGATGGTTTCTTTCTTATTATATTTATTAGTAGACATAGATTGCCATAAACTTACTTATAATTACAGCAGCAACTGGGTGGACTAGAAAAGGAAGGATCTTATTGGATATTGTTTAGGAAGGAAGTGGAGGGACATCTGTTCATGAGGTTACTGAGCCCTATTTAAAGGGCAACTATACACATAGAGAGTATACAAGCCTGAGGAAACGGGGTTCTCCCGAGAAACGCGTAGCTACTATACTCTTGTTAGGAGATTGATATCCACACAACCCAGCTGCAAATTGTTATACCTTTGGTATTTTTATTCTGTATAATAAAATACTAATTTTAACTTTTACATCAGTCTGGTGTTGTTGTGTTTGTCTCCTTATCAGTAACCTTAGGGCATTCTAGCCCATCTCTCCATTCCACCTGCAGTTCCAGTTGAAGGGAAGGATTGCCATTGGGTATTATTCAGAAGCCCTGCAGGCAGAAAATTCCATCACTGCACGCATCCGGTGGGGATCTTCCACACAGCCAGCTGGTTCACTGTAGAATACCAGCCTGCTCCTGTTGGCACAATAGAGTGCCGCTAATTTTGTGAGTACCCTTATTCTGCTGCTATCTGGATTTATTTATCTTTTTTGACCTACACATGTGGCGCCTCTGTTTTTGTTTTTGTTTGTGTTTTTGTCTTAACATCATAGAAGTGCATCATCCCCTTGGGTGACGACAGAGAGCGGCCTATCAAGTTCTGGGACGTCTGAGGATACCTGTTGGACTTAACATATCTGGCTTGTCTAGTCTATTTATTTTATTTTATTGTGTATTATCTTTTTTATTTTTACTTGCACATACAGGGATTTTTATATATATCATATGGTGTTTATGTACTGATTCCATCATCTCTTTAGCGCCTCCTATAGAAGCCCAGTGATTTATATCACGATTGCTTCTTTATTTATTTATATCTTCTATCTTCATCCTTCCGATGCAGAGCGGCTCCATCTTCAAGACATCCGGCGCGGAGCATCCTATTCTTTCGATGGGTCTTGAAGAATGAAGTTTCCTTTAAATGACTTCATCCAAGATGGCGTCCCTTGAATTCCGATTGGCTGATAGAATTCTATCAGCCAATTGGAATTAAAGGGTAAAAAATCCTATTGGCTGATGCAATTAGCCAATAGGATTGAGCTTGCATTCTATTGGCTGTTCCAATCAGCCAATAGAATGCAAGATCAATCCTATTGGCTGATTGGATCAGCCAATAGGAATGAAGCTCAATTCTATTGGCTGATTGCATCAGCCAATAGGATTTTTTACCCTTTAATTCCGATTGGCTGATAGAATTCCATCAGCCAATCGGAATTCAAGGGACGCCATCTTGGATGACGTCGTTTAAAGGAAATTTCATTCTTGAATAGCCAGTGAAAGAAGAGGATGCTCCGCGCCGGATGTCTTGAAGATAGAGCCGCTCCACGTCGGAAGGATGAAGATAAAAGATGCCGTCTGGATGAAGACTTCTGCCCGCCTTGAGGACGACTTCTTGCCGCTTGGATGAAAACTCCCGGCTTCGTTGAGGACTTCTTGCTGCTTGGATGAAGACTTCTCCCGGCTGGATGAGGATGGATGTCCGGTCTTCAAAAACTGTAAGTGGATCTTCGGGGGTTAGTGTTAGGTTTTATTAAGGGTTTATTGGGTGGGTTTATTTTTAGATCAGGGTTTTGGGCACAGAAAAAGAGCTAAATGCCCTTTTAAGGGCAATGTCCATCCAAATGCCCTTTTCAGGGCAATGGGGAGCTTAGGTTTTTTAGGTAGGTTTTTTTTTGGGGGGGGGGGAAGTTGGTTGTGTGGGTGGTGGGTTTTACTGTTGGGGTTGTTTGTATTTTTTTTTTACAGGTAAAAGAGCTGATTTCTTTGGGGCAATGCCCCGCAAAAGGCCCTTTTAAGGGCCATTGGCAGTTTAGTGTAGGCTAGGGTTTTTTTTATTTTGGGGGGGCTTTCTTATTTTGATAGGGCTATAAGATTAGGTGTAATTAGTTTAAATATTTGATAATTTCTTTTTTATTTTGTGTAATTTAGTGTTTATTACTTTTGTAATTTAGTTAATTGTATTTAATTAATGTAATTTATTTAATTTTAGTGTAATGTTAGGTGTTAGTGTAACTTAGGTTAGGTCTTATTTTATAGGTAAATTTGTATTTATTTTGACTAGGTAGCTAGTAAATAGTTAATAACTATTTACTAACTAGTCTATCTAGTTAAAATAAATACAAACTTAGCTGTGAAATAAAAATAAAACCTAAGATAGCTACAATGTAACTATTAGTTATATTGTAGCTAGCTTAGGGTTTATTTTATAGGTAAGTATTTAGTTTTAAATAGGAATTATTTAGGTAATTTCGATTTATTTTAATTATATTAAAGTTAGGGGTGTTAGGGTTAGACTTAGGGTTAGGTTTAGGGGTTAATATATTTATTTAGTGTTAGTGATGTGGGAGGCCAGAGGTTTAGGAGTTAATAACTTTAGTATAGTGGTGGCGGCGACGTTGGGGGCGGCAGATTAGGGGTTAATAAATTTATGTAGGTGGCGAAGACATTGGGGGCAGCAGATTAGGGGCTAATAAATTTATGTAGGTTGGCGACTACATTGGGGGTAGCAGATTAGGGGTTAATTAGTGTAATGTAGGTAGCGGCGATGTCGGGCGGCAGATTAGGGGTTAATAAGTGTAATGTAGGTGTCAGCGATGTCGGGGGCAGCAGATTAGGGGTGTTTAGACTCAGGGTTTATGTTAGGGTGTTAGGTTTAAACATAAATTTTCTTTCCCCATAGGAATCAATGGGGCTGCGTTTCGGAGCTTTGCGCTCCTTTATTGCAGGTGTTAGGCTTTTTTTTCAGCCGGCTCTCCCCATTGATGTCTATGGGGAAATCTTGCACGAGCATGTAAAAACCAGCTCAAAGCAGCGCTGGTATTTGTGTGCGGTATGGAGCTCAACTGTGTCATATTGCCCGCTAATGCAGGTTTTTGTAAAACCTGTAATAGCAGCGCTATTAAAGGTGAGTGGTGGAAATAACTTGCAAGTTATTACCGAGCCGCTCATAACGCAAAACTCATAATCTGGCCTAATCTAGCGTATTCTAATAACCCCAAAAAACCACCCCAAAATAAAAATACCCTAATCTATAAATAAACTACCAAAAGCCCTTTAAACAGCCTTTTGTAGGGCATTGCCCTAAAGCTAACAGCTATTTTACATAAAAAATACAACAATTAACCCCTAACTATACAATCCCTCTAAGAAACATAGGGTGGGGTCTCATGGACTCTCATTACCATGAAAGAAATTCATTTATCAGGTAAACATAAATTATGTTTTCTTTCATACAGGTGGTGAGAGTCCACAATCCATTACTCCTGGGAAATAATACCCAAGCCATGAAGACCATGAGTAATAACATAAAGGGAGGGATTTAAAAAAAATTTTTTACTGAGAAATTAAATCCACAACCCCACAAAAACCCAAAACAAAATGAGAAGTATCAATACTAAGAATGCTCAAACCTGGCTACTCCAAAAATCCACGGATTCTTCTCTAGTTTGTAGATAAAGATAATAGAGCAAAATACAATATAGGAGAGCTCTCTAAAAATAGCCTAAGGCTAATTAAAGTACGGTATGAGATAGCAAAGTAGAAGAATGAAAACAGTGCTACAATAAAATAATCTAATACTCAGATCATGTGAATCTAAATAAAACATTTTTTTACTGCAAACAAATAATTACATTGGGATGCTAGTGAAACTTAGTCAAAGCATAAACATATAATAAAAATACACTAAAATGGTACTGTATAAAAAAATGTGTTACACTGCGGTGTGTAAGTTTGTGTCTCTTGGAGAGTTAAAAAGAAGAAGGAATCCCGCAATGGCGAGCTATTGAACTCCTCGTCTGGGGAATAAAACAAACAGGGAGGCCAAACAATTTGACAGCCATGACGTATCCGTACGTGTGTTGTGTTGTAAAGATTTTGTAAAGATTTTCACTCCTCCCAATCACTCCATAATTTTGTTCATCACACATAGCAATTAGTATGGGCCGAAGCCTGAACTAAACCATGAGTATCAGGAAGATTAGACATCTTCCTATGAAACAAAACTGAGAGAGCAGAAATCTACTTCTTCGGAGAACAAGCAGATAGGCCCTTATCCAGACCATCTTGTAAGAACTGCAAAATCGAATGCCAAGAATAATGATTATCTATGCTCCAAGAAATAAGGCCTTCCAGAGCTTATGATAGATTTTCCTAGTTACAGGATTCAATCACTGAGTCAGAGAAACCTCTATGTCTAAGGACTAACCTTAGAATTTCCATGTCATCAAGTTCAGAGACTTGAGATCGGGATGGAAAAATGGACCTTGAGACAGAAGGTCTAACCACAGAGGAAGAGGCCAAGGACATCAGAACTAGATCTGCATGCCAAATCCTGCAAGGCCAAGCTGGGGCAATCAGGATTACTGAAGATTTCTCTAGGCTTATCTTAGAGATTTCTCTGGGAAGAAGTATCAGAGGAGGGAACATATATGTTATCTGAAATGATCAAGGAACTACTAGAGCATCCACAAACTCTGCTTGAGGATCCCTGGACCTTGCAAAGTACCTGGGAAGTTTATTGTTCAAACGAGAAGCCATCAGATCTATCTCTGGGAGATCCCAAAATCCCACAATCTGATTGAGACCATTCCACCGGATGTAGAGATTGGTGACGGAGAAAGTCTGCTTCCCAGTTGTTCACTCCAGGAATATGAATCACGGAGACTAGACAGGAATTGATTTCCACCCATGTGAAACTGAGATGAGACTCCCTTTTCAACAGGGGCCAAGCCTGAAGAGCCCTGAAAATAACATGGAGATCTAGAATATTTATTGGCAACCTCACCTCCCGAGGATCCCAAACACCCTGTGCTCTCAGAGACCCCCAAACAGCTTCCCAACCTGAAGGACTTGCATCTGTAGTAGTAACCATAATCCAGGTAGGATGAGCAAAAGAAGCCCCCTGAATAATGAACTAATGATCCAGCCACCAGGTCTGGATCATTAGTAATGGGATCCAGAAAAATATTTTGAGATAGCTGAGTATAATCTCTGCACCACTGTTGAAGCATACAAAGCTGAAGAGGTCATTGGAAACTAAGCAAATGGGATTGCAACTGAAACTGCAATCATGAGACCCAGAACTTCCATACAAAGAGCAACCAAAGAAACAGAGAGATACTGAAGGTTTAGACAAACTGAAACCAATTGTAACCTTATGTGCTCTGTTAGAAGAACACTCAAGGAGACTGAATATATTTGAAATCCCCCAAAAGTCACCTTTGTTTGAGGAACTAAAGAACTCTTTGGAAAATTGATCTTCCAACCATGTCGTTGAAGACATAACAACAGTCTGTTGGTATGCGATTCTGCTAAAGGAAAATATGGAGCTTGAACCGAAATATCATCCAGGTGGGGAATAGCCTGTAATACCCTGAGATCTGATTACAAATAATAGGGCACCCAAAACCTTTGTGAATATTCTTGGAGCCATAGACAGACCAAATTGTAGAGTAACAAACTGAAAATCCTTGTCTAAAAAGGCAAACCTCAGAAATTGGTAAAATTCCTGTGTATTAGAACATGAAGATAAGCATCCTTTAAATCTTTTGTGGACATAAACTGATCCTGCTGAACATGCACAATAGTCCGAATAGTTTACATTTTTAAAGAAGGAATTCTAACAAACTTTTTCAGAGCTTTCAGATCCCAGACTTGTCTGAAAGTACCTTCCTCTTTTGGAACAATGAAGAGATTTGAATAAAAACCCATCCCCTGTCCCTGTAAAGGAACTGTTACAATCACTCCCATAGTTTCCAGATCTGAAACTGACTGGAAAAAAGCTTGAGCCTTTAAGAGATTCCTTGGAACATTAGACAGAAAAAAACTTCCAATAACCTTTCCGATAATCCTGTGAAACTATATTCAGAACACAGGGATATAGAACAGACTGAAACCAAGCCTCCTGCAAAATGATTGTGCTGCACAATCATGCAGATTTGGTAGTAGGGATAGATTTCTTAGTCTGTCTTGACTTGTTCAAATTAGCACTAGGCCTCCAGACTGGGCCAGAGGTGCATTGCCTCTGAGCAGAGGAGACAACCTTTTGTTTCTTATTCTGATGAAAGGAACAAAAGGATTGGAAGCTTTAGATTTCCCCTTAGATATGTTATCTTGAGGAAGAAAAGCCCCTTTACCCCCAGTAACAGTAGACATTATAGAATATAAATAAGAACCAAAAAAAATTTTCCCTGAAAAGAAAGGGACAATAGTCTGGATTTTGATACCATGTCAGCAGACCAGGTAATAAGCCTTAAGCTCTCCTAGCAAGGACTGCTAAATATCGATCCTTATAATATCAAACAGAGCATTACGAATAAAGGATTTAACATTTTTGAGTAAACCCAAAAGAGTCTTACAAGCAGAGTAATCAGAACACTTTTCTAAAAGACTAGATAACCAGCAGCAACATCAGCAGTAGAAATTTCCGGCCTAAGCAAGTACCATGCTCGTAAAAAGGTCCTTCTATGAAAAGACTCTAATTTTCTATACAAATGGTCTTTAAACCAGAATTGTTAACCCCTAAAGTAAGTAAACCCTCTTTCGAAAGAGAATGAATATGTTCAATTTAAAACAAGAAAAAGAGGAAGAATCAGGTTCAACATCAGAGAAAAACTCCTCATCACCAGAAGAAACTCCACCTTCTGAAGACATAACATTATCCCTGACTTCAGGAGACATAGTACTAGAAGAAAGTAAAATCTGAACTGACATTTTATGATTATTTGAATTTTTGAGAGCAGCCAGTGTCTCAGAAACAGCAGCTTTGATGAGATTTTTTGCACCAGTGATATGTCACTAGCCTGTAATGAACAGACAGAAAGGTCAGTAATACCCATAGAAGCAGTATTAAGTTGGTCTGAACACATTAACATTTTTAAACATGAGTCACATAAATAATCTGGAGAAGAGACCTCAGCTTCTTTACAAAAAACTCACCTCAAAAGGAAGGTGATCAGGAGACTCTGCTTCATAGGTAAATTTGTTGACAGAAATCTCCTGAGGAATGGTAACTTACCCCCTCCTAAAGCAGCTTTTAAAAAACTTACAAGTACAATGCACGCTAAGCCGAACTGCAAAACAAAGCAGGAGACATATAAACTTTATATCCAAAGCCTAGATAATGCTCAGCAATATTAATTACTTATGAAAAAAATTAGTTATAAGGGAATTTAGCGCACCAAAACCCGGCATGTGCAAGTCCAAGCCAGTGTGCCTATGGTGAGTTATCCCACCATAGGCACATAAAAATATAACAGAAGTACATAGATGCGCGCAGACCCGACGAGCGTTAAACCTGTGTGCGCTATGCCTATGAATGTAGACCGGAACCTTAACAGCAAGGGTAATTATGTATAGATTCTGTCCCTGGGCCATATATATATACAGTATATATATATATATATATATATATATATTTAAAAAGTATTAAAGATAGATAGAGTATACAAAATTTCGACAAATTAAGTATAAAGAAAAGGGATTGCAGCACTCTTTTTGAAAATAGTCTAATATAAATTTATTTCAGAATCAAAATATAAAAAATGGCGGAATCCAGCCCTATCAATGGGCAGTATACCTACACAACATAGACATACATAAAAAAGGATGCAGAAAATCACATTTGACTGGCCAGTCTGAAACTATAATCTATTGGTAATGTAGTGAATAGATATATACAACCACAAATATACACAACAAACAGTATTACACACTGCAGAGAAAATGTTATCCAACAGATTATAGCAATGTAGCAAAAAGTGTAACAAACATATGTTGCAACATTGGAACAGTCCCCTTGGTAGATATAGAGGCGAAATTATGCATAGTAAAACTGTGCTAGCATAGTCATAATTCCATCTAATAATATTGCACCATTATTTGGATGCACCAGTTCATCAGAATGACGAGAAAGAAATTTAAAGTTCACTTTACCAATTCCACCGCAATGTCCGTCAGTCGGTATTGCTCTCCTTACCGATATAGGTTTTAATGCTCCAAAGTGACGGATTGTTGTTGTCAGACCTTATGCGGATTTGTATTCCAAACAGCCACGCTTAACTCAGCGTCTCCTCACCTCTCTTGGGCTGTATACCATCCAAGGCAGACGATTAGAAACAGATATGCACAGAACCAGGCCGTGCACTGCATCCGGGATAGCTTTCAGACTTCCACTTTTACTCCAGTTAGCTTTTCGCTTTTTGTTTCGGATCTGTGGTGTCTTGCCTCCCTATTTCTCAGGGATACCTCCAGGGTGCTTGTAAGTCGCTGCTCACTCCTCCCTTGCTTCTGCCAGCTTTGAGGTTGTCAGCTGTATCTTGTTTCTAATCAGGAACCGACACATGCAGGTAAACTGATACTCCTTAGTTGCGGTGCTCGCTGAAATGGTGCAACTTTACTTGGGGACTGCTTATTAGGGTCAGTCAGTGTGACTTCTTTGGGAGCTTGCCAACGTACGTTTCACCCCTTGTTGCTCCAAACATATCGGGGCTTCCTCAGGGCTAAATTATTCAGGTACAGGTGCTCTTTTTAGTACCCTAAACCCCGCCTCCATTCATTACGTCATGGGAGCGTATAGCAAAGAGGTCTTTTCTTATTTAAAACTGCTCTACATTTAAAGGTATTATATATCAAATTCCTTAAACATATAAAACATATTAGCATTCTTTTAATGCAATCCTGAAGCCCAGGAAAAGGCATTCACCATGTCATTTTATTTCTCTTGCACAGTATTTCTAAAGAAATGAAGCAAACTCTAGTCTTTCATTCAGACCTCTTGGATATCTTGTTTTTAAAACATAGATCCAACGAGTTTCCTTCTGTAGTAATACTGTGTCATTATCACCTCCTCTGTTATTCACTATTCCCTTATCAATTGCCATTATTTTTAAATGTGCTGCATTTGATTGGTGAAACTGAGTGAAGTGTCTTGCTATTGTAGTGTCTCTATTATGTGAGATATCGTCTCTGTGTTCTTGAATCCTATCTTTTAGGAATCTTTTTGTTTTTCCTACATAAAATTTTGGGCATGTACAGTGTATTAGATAGACTACCCCAACAGAATTGCAATTAAAAAAATATTTCACATCATAATTTTTACTGTTGCCTGCTGAGAATTTCTTAGCTTTCTCCATGTACGGGCAATACACACATTGACCACATGGATAGTTACCTTTAACTCCTCTATCTTTTCTGAGCCAGTCAGCACTAGATGGACTCTTACTATACATGCTTCTTACTAGATGGTCTTTTAAATTTGGTGACTTTCGTGCTACCATTAGGGGAAATGTCCCTACTTTATCTTTTATTTTCTCCTCATAGGTTAGGAGATGCCAGTATTTCTGCAAAATTGATTTAATAGTACTCCACTGGCAGTTGTAAACTGAGATAAATCTTATCCTTTCTTTTTGAATTGGTTCCACTTTTGTTTTATAGAGCACTTCATCTCTATCCAGTCTATTGACTTTTGAAGCTGCCCTGTTGATACATTTTTTAGAGTATCCTCTGTCTAAGAATCTTGCTTCCATCAAATTTGCATGTTTAACATATTTATTTTTGGAGGAGCAGTTCCTTTTTAGTCTAAGCAGTTGCCCAAAGGGGATCCCTCTTTTTAGATGCTCTGGGTGACTACTTTCTGCCTGTAGGATGCTATTGGTCGCTGATGACTTCCTATAATTTTCAGTGACTATAGAGTTACCTTCTTTACTTATTAGTATGTCTAGGAAAGGAAGACTTTTTTCATTAATCTGATAGGTGAGCAGAATATTTTTTTCATTATTGTTCAAATCACTAATGAACTTCTCAAGTACTTTTAACGGGCCCTCCCATAACATAAGGACATCATCCACATAGCGGATCCATAAAGTGATGTTTTCCTCAAATACATAGCTATATTTTTCATAGATTTCCATCTCCCATGCTCCAAGATGCAGGCAAGCATACGTGGGGGCGCAAACCACCCCCATTGCTGTACCTCTTTTTTGTCTGTACATCATGTTATCAAACATAAATATGTTATTTTGAAGAATAAATTTAAGTAAAGATATTATGAAAGATGTATGCTCTCTGTACTTAGGACCTCTTGAGTCCAAATAGTGTTCAGCAGCTTTTAAACCTTCCCTGTGTGGGATAGATGAATATAAACCTTCCACGTCTAAAGAGACTAGGAGGGTTTTGTATTAACCTTAACCCCATCCAGTTTTTTCAAAAGGTCCCCAGTATCTTTTATGTATGACGGGAGAGTATTCAGGAATGGTCTCAAAAAATGATCAACATAGTTACCAATTCCTTCTGTGATACTCCCAATCCCGGATACAATGGGGCGTCCTGGGGGACATTGTAAGTTCTTATGTAATTTTGGTATTACATAAAAAACTGGCAAAATGGGGTATTGGGGATAGAGAAAAGAGAATTCATTAGATGTGATTAACCCTCTCTGTTTCACATCATAAAGTAACTTAAACAGGTTATTCTGTACCTCTTTTAGTGGGTTAGTTCCAAGTTTCTCGAATTGGTCCCCAACACTTAGTTGTCTTTTAACTTCCCGGACATACATGGACTCATCCATTATGACAAGATTTCCGCCCTTATCTGCAGGCTTCATCACGATGTTGGGGGCCAAAACGAGATCATTAAGGGCCTTCCTTTCATTTTTAGTTAAATTATCATTGATCATCACATTGTCATGTAATTTTTCAATGTCTTTCTCCACTAGTTTTAAAAAGAAGTTTACAGAGGGTACAGATGCTAGTGATGGCATAAAGCTTGACTTAGGTTTAAAGTCAGTTTTGATTAGGGGATCACTTTCATCAACATTCACTGTTTCACTTTCTTCAATTAAGCAGTTTAAAGTATCAAGTGCTGTTTGGTCACTTGTTGTTAATGTTCTATTTCTTACGTTATCTTTACTCATTAATTGGGACAGAACAATTTTTCTAGCGAAAAGGTTAAGATCTTTTGTAACCTCAAACTTATTCAGTTTTGCTACAGGGCTAAAGGGTAAACTTTTTTTTAGGAGACTTATATGTGGAAGATTAAGTGGAAATTTTGAAAGGTTCACTATTTGCATCTCATCTTTGTCATGACTATTTAATAGTCCCTGAACCTGCCTCTCCTTGATCTCCCCCTTTCCTGCAATCTCTCTTGGTTGTAATAGTCCCTTCTCCCTCTTGTTTGCCTCATCGGATATCTCCTCTCTCTGGTAGAGATACTGCTCTTTTTGCCTCATCGGATATCTCCTCTCTCTGGTAGAGATACTGCTCTAAGGTTTATCCTTTTAGTACCCTAAACCCCGGAATGGTAACTTACCCCCTCCTAAAGCAGCTTTTAAAAAACTTACAAGTAGAATGCACGCTAAGCCGAACTGCAAAACAAAGCAGGAGACATATAAACTTTATATCCGAAGCCTAGATAATGCTCAGCAATATTAATTACTTATGAACAAAATTAGTTATAAGGGAATTTAGCGCACCAAAACCCGGCGTGTGCAAGTCCAAGCCAGTGTGCCTATGGTGAGTTATCCCACCATAGGCACATAAAAATATAACAGAAGTACATAGATGCGCGCAGACCCGACAAGCGTTAAACCTGTGTGCACTATGCCTATGAATGTAGACCGGAACCTTAACAGCAAGGGTAATTATGTATAGATTCTGTCCCTGGGCCATATATATATATATATACAGTATATATATCTATATATACAGGGAGTGCAGAATTATTAGGCAAATTAGTATTTTGACCACATCATCCTCTTTATGCATGTTGTCTTACTCCAAGCTGTATAGGCTCGAAAGCCTACTACCAATTAAGCATATTAGGTGATGTGCATCTCTGTAATGAGAAGGGGTGTGGTCTAATGACATCAACACCCTATATCAGGTGTGCATAATTATTAGGCAACTTCCTTTCCTTTGGCAAAATGGGTCAAAAGAAGGACTTGACAGGCTCAGAAAAGTCAAAAATAGTGAGATATCTTGCAGGGGGATGCAGCACTCTTAAAATTGCAAAGCTTCTGAAGTGTGATCATCGAACAATCAAGCGTTTCATTCAAAATAGTCAACAGGGTCCCAAGAAGCGTGTGGAAAAACCAAGGCGCAAAATAACTGCCCATGAACTGAGAAAAGTCAAGCGTGCAGCTGCCAAGATGCCACTTGCCACCAGTTTGGCCATATTTCAGAGCTGCAACATCACTGGAGTGCCCAAAAGCACAAGGTGTGCAATACTCAGAGACATGGCCAAGGTAAGAAAGGCTGAAAGACGACCACCACTGAACAAGACACACAAGCTGAAACGTCAAGACTGGGCCAAGAAATATCTCAAGACTGATTTTTCTAAGGTTTTATGGACTGATGAAATGAGAGTGAGTCTTGATGGGCCAGATGGATGGGCCCGTGGCTGGATTGGTAAAGGGCAGAGAGCTCTAGTCCGACTCAGACGCCAGCAAGGTGGAGGTGGAGTACTGGTTTGGGCTGGTATCATCAAAGATGAGCTTGTGGGGCCTTTTCGGGTTGAGGATGGAGTCAAGCTCAACTCCCAGTCCTACTGCCAGTTTCTGGAAGACACCTTCTTCAAGCAGTGGTGCAGGAAGAAGTCTGCATCCTTCAAGAAAAACATGATTTTCATGCAGGACAATGCTCCATCACACGCGTCCAAGTACTCCACAGCGTGGCTGGCAAGAAAGGGTATAAAAGAAGAAAATCTAATGACATGGCCTCCTTGTTCACCTGATCTGAACCCCATTGAGAACCTGTGGTCCATCATCAAATGTGAGATTTACAAGGAGGGAAAACAGTACACCTCTCTGAACAGTGTCTGGGAGGCTGTGGTTGCTGCTGCATGCAATGTTGATGGTGAACAGATCAAAACACTGACAGAATCCATGGATGGCAGGCTTTTGAGTGTCCTTGCAAAGAAAGGTGGCTATATTGGTCACTGATTTGTTTTTGTTTTGTTTTTGAATGTCAGAAATGTATATTTGTGAATGTTGAGATGTTATATTGGTTTCACTGGTAAAAATAAATAATTGAAATGGGTATATATTTGTTTTTTGTTAAGTTGCCTAATAATTATGCACAGTAATAGTCACCTGCACACACAGATATCCCCCTAAAATAGCTATAACTAAAAACAAACTAAAAACTACTTCCAAAACTATTCAGCTTTGATATTAATGAGTTTTTTGGGTTCATTGAGAACATGGTTGTTGTTCAATAATAAAATTAATCCTCAAAAATACAACTTGCCTAATAATTCTGCACTCCCTGTATATATATATATATATATATATATATATATATATATATATTTATATATATAACAATAAATGCCCATAATAAGGCTAGTTTCAATCAGTGTTTTTCCCTGATTTTTTATTTTAGAAATAAACGGCTAGATTACAAGTTTTGCGTTAGAGGCTATGCGGTGCTAACGAGCAGTTTTTGCTCACCGCTCACTTACATGCAGCGCTGGTATTATGGGTTTTTACAAACCCGGCGTTAAAAGGCAAGAAGTGAGCGTAGAGCAAAATTGTGCTCCTTACCGCACTCCAATACCAGCGCTGCTTAAGTCAGCGGTGAGCTGGTCGTACATGCTCGTGCACGATTTCCCCATAGGAATCAACGGGGAGAGCGGCTGAGAAAAAGTCTAACACGTGCAAAAAAGCTGCGTAAAACTCAGTAACGCAGCCCCATTGATTCCTATGGGGAAATAAAATTTATGTCTACACCTAACACCCTAACATGAACCCGAGTCTAAACACCCCTAATATTACACTTATTAACCCCTAATCTGCCGCCCCTGACGTTGCTGACACCTGCAATATATTTATTAACCCCTAATCTGCCGCTCTGGACACCGCCGCCACCTACATTATAGTTATGAACCCCTAATCTGCTGCCCCAACAACGCCGACACCTACATTATATTTATTAACCCCTAATCTTGTGCCCCCAATGTCGCCGCAACCTACCTACACTTATTAACCCCTAATCTGCTGCCCCCAACTTTGCCGCCACTATAATAAACATATTAACCCCTAAACCACCGTACTCCCACCTCGCAAACATTAGTTAAATATTATTAACCCCTAATCTGCCATCCTTAACATCGCCGCCACCTACCTCCATTTATTAACCCCTAATTTGCCGCCCCAAACGTTGCAGCCACTATACTAAATGTATTAACCCTTAAACCTAAGTCTAACCCTAACCCTAACACCTCCTAACTTAAATATAATTTAAATAAATCTAAATAAAAATTCCTATCATTAACTAAATTATTCCTATTTAAAACTAAATTCAGTAGCATCCTCTTCTTCCTACGACTACAAACGAATGAAGGTTCCTTTAAGTGACTTCACCCAAGATGGCGTCTCTTAGATTCTGATTGGCTGATAGAATTCTATCAACCAATCGGAATTAAGGTAGAAAAAATCCTATTGGCTGATTTTACTGTTTGCGATGCGGGAGGGCCTTGGTTTAAGGGTTAATAGGTAGTTTATGGGTGTTAGTGTTCTTTTTAGCACTTTAGTTATGAGTTTTATGTTACTTTGTTGTACCATAAAACTCATAACTACTGACTTTTAAATGCGTTTAGGACTCTTAATGGGGTAGGGCGGACCGCTCACTTTTTGGCCTCCCAGGACAGACTCGTAATACCGGCACTATGGAAGTCCCATAGAAAAAAGACTTTACAAAGTTTACGTAAGTCGTTTTGCGGTAAGGCCAAAGAAGTGTGCGGTACACCTATACCTGCAAGACTCGTAATAGCAGCGGGCGTAAAAAAGCAGCGTTAGGACCTGTTAACGCTGCTTTTTTACCTTAACACACAACTCGTAATCTAGACGACTGGAAGGACTTTTTTGATTCTTATTAATTTGTGCTAGCAGTCTACCAGACTTACTACCAAATCTGTAATATTTAGATGCATTTTAATCTCTTCCTTAATAGTCAACCCCATGTGCATCCTTTCAATTATAGGGAGGAAATTAATCTAATTTAACCCTAGTAGAATAAGCAACTCTTTCTAGACACAAGTCCGTGTCTAGAATATCTTCTGGTAGCCCTATAATTATCATATTTTTACATCTAGCCCTGTTTTCAAACTCTTCTAGCTTAGCTTTGATATAATCTACTTGTTTTATAAAGGTTTGAGTGATTTCCTCTCTAGATGTTTCTTTGTCTTCCAGATCAGAAACTCTTTGTATAACTTGTGTTAACCTATTGACATACAATTTTACCTCATTCAATAGCGTGGTAATACTATCCTTAATGAGATCAAGTTTGGGTGAAAAATAAAGCATTAATTTGTGTCAATAACTCTAAATTAGTCTGATGTGGAGGTATATTTTCCTCAGGTGCATACTCAATTATATCTAACAAGGATTTATTCCTCTTATAATGTGTACGACCTTTAGTGGCTATCTTGGGTGATTTATTCTTATTTGTATTTACATATTTATCCATTCAGTAGAAAAAAAGAAAAAAAAGGTGTTACCAGTGCAGCATAAACAATACAAAGCCAAAGTATACTAATATGTTTTTACATATCTAAGATTGACCTAATTTCTTCTTCAAGCTGGTAGACAGTACTTCAGCACAGGTTTACCACTAATCACACAATCAATGTAGTAAAAGAAGGATATCAAACACCTTTTCAGCTCTAACCAACTGACTCCATCAAAGCCATTAGCAAGCTCAAATCATACTGGGCTCAGCAAAACACTGGGTCTTAGATATATCTTAGTCCCGGAAAATTATATAATAAATGTACCCAGGCAAGGCCCCACTTTATCAGTTAATCAGAAAGTTTTTGCTTTTTAAAAGCACATAAAGAGTCTTGGGATCTAATGTATATACAAATCTGTGTGTCTTCTCCCAACAGTTAAAACCATAAATTCTTACTCCTTTTCAACCTTTTTCCAGTAGGGCCAGGGGGTTTATTCTCCTCTCCAAGGATATGTGCATATGGAAGGGATCAGTAACTTCTCATCACAGCTGGTTAATCACTAGTGGGGTTGGTATATCTTATTGTGCAGTGTTACAGGTATTTAAACGTTCATAGGAGGTTTATTCTCCTCTCCAAGAATATGTGCATTTGGCAGGGATCATTATCTTTTCACGGCAACTGGTTAAACATTATTGCCGGAGAGTTCCCTTTAAATATTCTCTAGCAGAGCCGGTATGTCTTATTGGGCAGTGTTACAAATTCACCTTTGGGCCCTCCTTCGCAGGAGCTTCTATTATATTGCCAGAAGTTCTACACCCAAATTACATGTAGATATCCCTCTGAAAAGATGTCCCTCTTAGGGTAGAAAACAATCAGACAAGTGATACAGTACTTATCTGCAGAGAGAGCCACAGGTCGGAAGGCCTCTTCTAATTCCTTTTTAACAACACAGTAGGTCTGAATCAGTCAAGCTGGAAGAGAACAGCGGATTTGAGGTCAATCTTTCGCTGCTCTAACCATGCTCTTCCCTCTTCCCCAGGAGGGGAGCGTATTGTGGCAGGGTAGGTTATCTCGGGCAGGAGTTAGTGCGTCACTCACATCGGTATGTAGTGGGTAGTGGTCTTCGTTGGTACTCTCCCATAACAGGGCAACTTCTACCTTCACCTGTTGCCGTATGAGTGGTAGACCTCCGGCGGGTTCTTTTCCCACAGACCGCCAACGGCAGTAGCACAGCAATGAAGCAAACCTCTTTTGTCACTGCAGCTCAGAAATTGCCGCTTGTGCACTTGCCATGCCTACCAGATGTCCATCCCGAAAAAACACTTTTAACTGGTTATTCTGTGGTGGAATGGTTGTAAGTCTTAAGCAATTTTTTTCAGCACCTCTGGTAATGGATTGTATTTTTCAACAAGGGGTCATGAACTGAAAAAATACCAATCTCTCAGTTAACTACAATTTTTTAGCATTTCCTGTTGTTTGGCAATGGTACCCAAGAAGGAATAGGACAAATATGGATTAACATTGAACAATTTAGCAAACTTAAAGGGACATAAGTAAAAATGAAACTCAGAGAGTGTGCAGTTTTAAAAAAACTTTCCAATTTACATCTTGTATCAAACATTTAATTTTCTTGGTATTCTTATTTCAGGAGCATACCTAGGTAAGCTCTGAAGTGTGCACCTTTCTTGACCACTTTATGGCAGCAGTGTTTCAACAAACTATAACATTACAAACACCACTTCCATATAATGTTCACAACACATGCATACTCTTGAATGTAACTACCTACGCTTGTCAACTAAGTACATTTGATAATAAGAGTATTTTTTTTATTATTTTATGTCCCATTAAACTATAGCTGGGCATTAGTAACCTAGGCTATTACAGTTTCATATAGTGACAACTATTGCTTAATGCTTAGATAAGTCAGTTTATTGTTTGTACATTTTACAGTTCAGAACTTAAGATTCTTTAGTTTGAACCACATACTTCTCTTAAGCTTTGTACTTATGTTCACATCATCATGGATGCTTATTCCCATATACTTTGGGTAAAACAAAAATGTGTCAGAACAGCTTCTTTATTTTAAAATAATCAGTTATTAAAGGGACATGCACCTAAAAAGTTGCTTCATTTTGGACCAACCGTGATACCTAAACATCATTTAAAGGGACAGTCTACAATATTATTTTACTACAAACTGGAAACTCTGTGACTATGTGTCACAGATAACCTATAGGAGGCGCTTACTTAACAAAAAGTAGTTTTCAGAAGAGCACCCTCCTATAAACAAAAACTAGCCCCAAGTAAGGTGGTGATGACAAAAAGAAAGGTAATGAATACACCAAAATTAGGAGAGAAGACAGGAAACCATATTTTTAGTAAAAAGGGAACATATAAATGTGGAAAGAGACTGTGCTACATGTGTAAATATATTTCCCATGGAACAACTAGTATAGAGTCATATAGCAATAAGAAAAAATTTACTATTAAAAGCAAAATGACCTGTGACTTCAGCTATGTCATATATGCGCTATCCTGCAAGTGTGGCATACAATACATAGGCAGGACCTGTAGGAAGGTTCGCATCAGATGGAGTGAACATCTGAGGAACATAAAAGCAAAATCACCCAAACATAGTGTGTCTAGACATACCTGTCAACACTATATATCTGGAAAATGTCCATTTAAAATAACCCCTTTAGAAAACATTCCGAAAAGCAATACATACAATAGGTTCACCAAACTCAGACAGAGGGAAACCTATTGGATTTTTAAATTCAACAGTTTGTTTCCCACAGGCTTAAACGAGGTTATAGATTCAGCGGTATTCACATAACATAAGTCACTGTTTTATAGATCTTGAGATGAATTGCAATATGAATATCAATAGTATAGGTATAAACGAGGTTATAGATTTAAGAAAAAGAAAAGATGCAGGCACAGCTGTGGGTAGCTTAAAAACAATAAGTCTTTATTTGAAAAGCCATAAAAAATAAACAGCTACAACCGCTGTACAGGCATGAGCAAAAGGTACAAAAAACGACAGAGGCAAGGCAGGGTAGAAAAATAGACAGAAAATTGTCTGACTAGTTTCGAGTGCGGACTGCACTCTTATTCATAGACATACAGAGAGAGGGCTAGGCCTGCCTTTTAAAGGGAAAACAGATGTCTGAAAATTCAGCTGATGTCCATTACTAAAGATTAGGACATGAACTTCAGTTAACCCCTCAAAGACAAGTCACGCCTAGTCTCTGTGAGAAAGATTAAAAACAAAGAACAAAATTCTCAGATTGTTGTTATTATATCAAACAGTGTTACACGCTATATCAATTAGTGTTTTAAAGGGAGAGACATATATCAGAGGTAGTTAGCATTCTATGTACTATATCATAAGTGCCATTAGAAAATTATTATTATTATTCTATTCCTGTAAAATAACAAATCTATGAAAACTGAACAATAGTTTTATGTGTCTAGTATCATTATCTGTTAAAATTAAGGCAAAATTGTTATTATACAGGATAGAGAGTCATAAAGTAACTGTCCTACTCTGGTTTTTCAGGTAATGAGAAAAACATAAAATAACAAATATACTCAACTAATGGTTACATAAATATTAAATACACAGTGTTTAATAAACAAAGCTAAATAATAATCCTGTTATGAATTTTAGGATTATGATTTAATGTCAACATGAACTTGAAAATATGTGCTAGACTGGTAATGACCTATATGTTAAATATGTTAAATATACAATTCATATATAGCCTAAAGAATTATAAAATAGTTCTAAATATAGAAAAGAAGAAGAAAAGAAGAGTAAATAACATTTTGGAAAAAATTGAATATTAAGAAAGTCAATAGACTATACTTAGTATTTTTTATTTGTTGCTTTAATTATCAATGAAAAAATTAATATCGCATTCACGATTCATTCCTTTAGGAAAGCGTGTTTGTAATTTAAGCATCCAGAAGAGTTCTTTTCTTTCTAGGGACTTAAATTTATTGCCTCCTCTGATAGATAGATTTACAATGTCAATTATTTTAATAGTAATATTAGCCTCATTAGAAAAGTGTAAGCTATTAAAGTGGTTAGCTACAGCAGAGTCTTTGTTATAATTTTTAATATCTCTGGCATGTTCGTTGTAACGTTTTCTAACTTCTCTAGAAGTCTGACCTGTATACTGTAATTTACAGATATTGCATGTTAAAAGATATACCACAAAAGTGGTGCTACAATTGGCATAGAAGTCTATACTATATTCTGTCCCTGTACTGGTGCTAGTGTATGTGTTCCCTTCTTGAATATGTGAACACATATTGCAGTTACGACTGCCACATTTGTAATTTCCTTTTTGTGTCAGCTAATTATGTTCCTTTCTTTTATTTCTAGTGACTAAGCTAGGTGATATAGCCTGTCCTAGAGTTTTTGATCTTTTGGGGACATATTTGATATTGTTGATAAGGGGTCTGAGAATATCATCACCCGAAAGTATATGTGCATGTTTTTGCATAATTTTTACAATATCATTGTACTGTTTGGAATATGCTGTGGTGAACACAATTGCTTCTTTAAAGTTGGATTCTTTCTTTTTTACCTTATGTTTCTGTATGTCAGTATCTGTGTTATATTTTCTAATTTCCTTCCTACATTTTTCTAGACTATTGACATTGTATCCTCTACTTGTAAGTCTCTTCTTCAGCTCAAGTGATTGTGTATCATAGATATCGTCTGATTTAGTATTTCTTCGTAACCTAATGAATTGACTACGTGGAATGGACTTTATCAGATGTGTTGGGTGTTGTGACGTTGCATAGAGTATCGTGTTACCTGCAGTCTCCTTGCGATAGGTACTGGTGACAATACAGTTTTCAACTATCTCCAATGTTAGGTCTAAGTAATTGACTCTTTGTGTATTATATATTCCTGTAAATCGTAAATTGAATGGATTAGAGTTGATGTATTCTAAGAAGTTGTTAAATTCTATATCATTTAAAGGTTTTTTGACAATAAACAACAGATCGTCAATATAGCGTGTATATATTAGAATACTCTCAAGCCATGGATTTTGAGTATTATAAATATGTGATAGTTCCCACCAAGAGACAAATAAGTTTGCAAAGGCGGGGGCAAATTTTGCCCCCATGGCGGTACCACATACTTGATTATAAAAACAGCCATCAAACCAAAAATAATTGTGAGATAATAAGAATTTTAACACATCTCCTATGTATTGCTTAGTATAAACATTTAAATCCATCTCTCTTTGGAGAAAAAATTCCACTGCTTGTACCCCCAAGTTTTGGGGGATACTGGTGTACAGTGAGGATACATCAATTACCACCCATGTATAATTCTCTTTCCAAGAGACAGTGTCTATGATTTCAATTAGCTTCGCACTATCTCTCAGATAGGAAAGTTGTTTTTTTGCAATTGGTTGTAGTATTTCATCTAGCCATGCCCCCAAAGGCTCAAACAAGGACCCCACCCCTGAAACAATGGGTCTCCCTGGGGGGGAGATGGGGTCCTTATGAACCTTGGGGACATGGTAGAAAATAGGAGTAAGGGGATGTTCAGGAACTAGATTTTTTATGTCTTTCTCTTTAAAGACATTCAGTGTGATCCCTTCCATAATTAATGACTGTAATTTCTTTTTATATATAAAGATAGGGTTGCCTGGGAGTAATCTGTACGTATTGGTATCACTGAGTTGTTTGATAGCTTCATCAAAGTAATCCTTTTTATTTTGTATAACAATACTGCCGCCCTTATCTGCACTCCTAATGACAATCTCTTTATTTTCTTGAAGTGATTTTATGGCTTGTCGTTCTCTAAAGGATAGATTATGGGCGGCAGTATTGGTATTACTTTTTTTCTCTAACTCAAACAGATCTTCCTGGATTAGTTTTTGATAAGAATTAATGACAGTCCCCCTATATTGGGTAGGATAGAAATCCGATGCTGTTCTTTTTGGATGAGCAAGCCTATTAGGTTTGTAACTTTCTTGGTCACCACTAAATAAATCTGTGAGAGTGACCAGGGTTTGTGCATCCTCAAATGACAGCATAGGATTTTCGATATGTGATTGTTCATTTAGAGGGGTATCTCTCATGGTATCTTCTAAGGTAGTGTCACTATTTGTAAGGGAAAAGAATCTTTTAAGGGTTAGTTTTCGTATGAACTTGTTAATATCAAGTAAAGTGTTAAAACATGAAAAGTTGCCCGAAGGGGCAAATCCTAATCCCCTAGACAAAACCTGATGTTCCTCTTTTTTAAGAGTATATTTAGAGAGGTTGACCACACTAATATTGTCATTGGAAACAGTCATTTGTTGTCTTTGTTCCTCTGGATGAGCATTGTATGATGTTATTGTCCTTTCTTTGTAGACTTGTTTTTCCCTTTTTGGTCTCCATCTTTTCCGTTTCCTTTTTGTTTGGGGTTCCCCGATCGTGTCTTCAGGCCTACTGGTTGTTCTTGATCTCGTGGGTCCACTGCATCCACCGCCTCCTGTAAAAAATCACATGAAGAGGATGGAGAGATAGAGGGTGAGGAAGAGGAGAGAAGAGAAGAGCAGTTGGAAGAATAGGAAGTGCCCGAAAAACAGGCTTCAGAATCTGATGTTTCTTCTTCAGGAGGGTTGTGAAACGCCACCTTTCTCTTTTTCTTTTCTTTTTTCTTTAAAATTGATTTAGGTTCACTTGATTCTGTGTCTTGGATGGTAGCTTGTTGTTTGTTTTTACTTTTTCTATTCTTATTCTTATTTATTCTTTGCTGCCTACGCAAAGCTGCCCAGTTGTACACTCTTTGTTGTTCATAATCTTCTTTGTCCCTTTGAAATTTTGTGCCTTTTCTCTCAGCTTGTTCCTTGTCTTGTTTAGAGATAGATTCTACCATTTTTTTATTTAGATTTGTAAATTCCATATGGCCTTTGTGTGATGTAAGTTCATTTTTTTGAGCCATAATGGTTTCTTTTATCTTATCTCTTTTTTATTTTTTACCCTGACAAGGATATTAAGTAGTGTAAAAGAGCACGTGTTGAGGGCCTCATTCCACTCCTCCATATCCTCAGAATCTTCAAATTGGAAGGATGGATACTTTCTTATGCGGAGCCCCCTAGGTATTCTGTTGCTTTCTATGTACTTTTCAAAAGCCACAACGTCCCACATTAATCTTAGGTCCATAATTAATGACTGTTCCAGAGTTCTAAATAACTTTTTCATTTCAGTATTCTCTGTATGTGCCTCCTCCATTGTAAAAATAGTATTGAAGTATTCTTGTCTTGAAGTTAAATTGAAAAAATCTTCATGTTCTGATATTTTATTTATATGTGGTGTATCTGAGGTGAGAATTTCATTGGTGTCTAAATTAACCCCTGCCATTGCACTTGCCAAGAAACAAAAATACGTTTCACAGAGTGAATGTAGTCGATAATTCGTGTACCTTTTTTAGAAAAACTGTAAGCTGCTTGTTATCGCAGCAAAAAGATATCCCTTATACGTTAGCTTCAGTCTTGGAAAGATGTCTAGCTATTATAATTTGGATTCCTTTTAAAATTTGGATTCCTTTTAAAAGAATGACTGTGTGCAGCAGCAAAAAGCGGAAAGGCGAAAAGCGGCTTTAACTGAACTTTAATACAGCTGGAAATGCATTTTATAAGAACCCTCTCACATCTAGAGTATAAGTGTGAGTAAATCCCATATGTTAGGCAAATCCCATATGTTAAACAAGTCCAGTAATTGCCATAAATTTCATTAACCTCAAAGCAAGCTGGATGCAACAGTGTACTCACGAATCCAGGTGGTGTCCGCAGGGCAGGAACGTCTAGAGCGGTTTCGAAATCTGCTATGAGATGAGAGACACTTAGGTGCGGCGTTCCTAGCAGCGTCTGTGGACTTCAGCGAGACAACCGGAAGTGACGCCGGTATCAGTATATTTTCTACCATGTCCCCAAGGTTCATAAGGACCCCATCTCCCCCCCAGGGAGACCCATTGTTTCAGGGGTGGGGTCCTTGTTTGAGCCTTTGGGGGCATGGCTAGATGAAATACTACAACCAATTGCAAAAAAACAACTTTCCTATCTGAGAGATAGTGCGAAGCTAATTGAAATCATAGACACTGTCTCTTGGAAAGAGAATTATACATGGGTGGTAATTGATGTATCCTCACTGTACACCAGTATCCCCCAAAACTTGGGGGTACAAGCAGTGGAATTTTTTCTCCAAAGAGAGATGGATTTAAATGTTTATACTAAGCAATACATAGGAGATGTGTTAAAATTCTTATTATCTCACAATTATTTTTGGTTTGATGGCTGTTTTTATAATCAAGTATGTGGTACCGCCATGGGGGCAAAATTTGCCCCCGCCTTTGCAAACTTATTTGTCTCTTGGTGGGAACTATCACATATTTATAATACTCAAAATCCATGGCTTGAGAGTATTCTAATATATACACGCTATATTGACGATCTGTTGTTTATTGTCAAAAAACCTTTAAATGATATAGAATTTAACAACTTCTTAGAATACATCAACTCTAATCCATTCAATTTACGATTTACAGGAATATATAATACACAAAGAGTCAATTACTTAGACCTAACATTGGAGATAGTTGAAAACTGTATTGTCACCAGTACCTATCGCAAGGAGACTGCAGGTAACACGATACTCTATGCAACGTCACAACACCCAACACATCTGATAAAGTCCATTCCACGTAGTCAATTCATTAGGTTACGAAGAAATACTAAATCAGACGATATCTATGATACACAATCACTTGAGCTGAAGAAGAGACTTACAAGTAGAGGATACAATGTCAATAGTCTAGAAAAATGTAGGAAGGAAATTAGAAAATATAACACAGATACTGACATACAGAAACATAAGGTAAAAAAGAAAGAATCCAACTTTAAAGAAGCAATTGTGTTCACCACAGCATATTCCAAACAGTACAATGATATTGTAAAAATTATGCAAAAACATGCACATATACTTTCGGGTGATGATATTCTCAGACCCCTTATCAACAATATCAAATATGTCCCCAAAAGATCAAAAACTCTAGGACAGGCTATATCACCTAGCTTAGTCACTAGAAATAAAAGAAAGGAACATAATTGGCTGACACAAAAAGGAAATTACAAATGTGGCAGTCGTAACTGCAATATGTGTTCACATATTCAAGAAGGGAACACATACACTAGCACCAGTACAGGGACAGAATATAGTATAGACTTCTATGCCAATTGTAGCACCACTTTTGTGGTATATCTTTTAACATGCAATATCTGTAAATTACAGTATACAGGTCAGACTTCTAGAGAAGTTAGAAAACGTTACAACGAACATGCCAGAGATATTAAAAATTATAACAAAGACTCTGCTGTAGCTAACCACTTTAATAGCTTACACTTTTCTAATGAGGCTAATATTACTATTAAAATAATTGACATTGTAAATCTATCTATCAGAGGAGGCAATAAATTTAAGTCCCTAGAAAGAAAAGAACTCTTCTGGATGCTTAAATTACAAACACGCTTTCCTAAAGGAATGAATCGTGAATGCGATATTAATTTTTTCATTGATAATTAAAGCAACAAATAAAAAATACTAAGTATAGTCTATTGACTTTCTTAATATTCAATTTTTTCCAAAATGTTATTTACTCTTCTTTTCTTCTTCTTTTCTATATTTAGAACTATTTTATAATTCTTTAGGCTATATATGAATTGTATATTTAACATATTTAACATATAGGTCATTACCAGTCTAGCACATATTTTCAAGTTCATGTTGACATTAAATCATAATCCTAAAATTCATAACAGGATTATTATTTAGCTTTGTTTATTAAACACTGTGTATTTAATATTTATGTAACCATTAGTTGAGTATATTTGTTATTTTATGTTTTTCTCATTACCTGAAAAACCAGAGTAGGACAGTTACTTTATGACTCTCTATCCTGTATAATAACAATTTTGCCTTAATTTTAACAGATAATGATACTAGGCACATAAAACTATTGTTCAGTTTTCATAGATTTGTTATTTTACAGGAATAGAATAATAATAATAATTTTCTAATGGCACTTATGATATAGTACATAGAATGCTAACTACCTCTGATATATGTCTCTCCCTTTAAAACACTAATTGATATAGCGTGTAACACTGTTTGATATAATAACAACAATCTGAGAATTTTGTTCTTTGTTTTTAATCTTTCTCACAGAGACTAGGCGTGACTTGTCTTTGAGGGGTTAACTGAAGTTCATGTCCTAATCTTTAGTAATGGACATCAGCTGAATTTTCAGACATCTGTTTTCCCTTTAAAAGGCAGGCCTAGCCCTCTCTCTGTATGTCTATGAATAAGAGTGCAGTCCGCACTCGAAACTAGTCAGACAATTTTCTGTCTATTTTTCTACCCTGCCTTGCCTCTGTCGTTTTTTGTACCTTTTGCTCATGCCTGTACAGCGGTTGTAGCTGTTTATTTTTTATGGCTTTTCAAATAAAGACTTATTGTTTTTAAGCTACCCACAGCAGTGCCTGCATCTTTTCTTTTTCTTACATCTACATAGTGGCTGGGTTTCGCCACTGCTACGGCACTCCGTTGGCTCTCTATGGAAGGACTATACTGATACCGGCGTCACTTCCGGTTGTCTCGCTGAAGTCCACAGACGCTGCTAGGAACGCCGCACCTAAGTGTCTCTCATCTCATAGAGGTTATAGATTTAGCTGTATTCACATAGCATATGTCATTGTTTGGTAAATCTTGAGACAAATCACAATATGAATATCAATAGTATAGATTTCATCTGTTTTTGGTATATCATTTACAGTATTTTTATTTTAATGTGGTTGAAGAGTAACATACAGAAATATATATTTATATATGGTTTTAGCGATTTTGTACACTGGACTTTCACCCCCCACTTGTTGCTTAATCATATATGATAGTGAGTACCTTAAATGCATATATACTAGTACCAATAACATATATTAGAACGATCACCGTAACCATATTATATTTAGTGACTATAAGCAGCATAATTATGAGGCATCATTTTTATCCCCTTTTGCATTTATGGTCCTCTATCAGCCCCATCTTTATGGATGAACCAATCAATATTATATTGTAGGTCACTTCTAACAAACACCAACACCTGCATCACGGATCTCATTGGTTACCATATATATTTTTTATTATCTTTTCTTATATTATATTAACACGTTTGCACTTAGCTTTATAGGCATTCGCCAGCAGCACTAAATTATCACAGAATATTTCTAATAAATTAATCTCGCTGACATTCACTATACATATCGTTAACACAATATGCACTCACATATATTAGATCTCACCCATTTTTATAAAATATTGTCAAAAAGGTTTTTCCCATTCTAATTTCACTAACACCATGTCCAGAGATTACTATCTCGGACATCTATAGGGTATATAAAAATACACACAGACATAGTCACGTTAATCTATGCAATGCGTTTGGTACACCAGTGCACATTTCCAAACATAGAGATATTGTCACTTTACCACATAAGCTAAAAGGGACAGTTAGGAGTGGGTCCCTGGTCTTTAGAATTTAGAATATAATTTTATAACACTGGTGTTCCGTATACATTAATTGTTATTACATACCGTTTTTATGTATACATATTTGTTATTACGCATATAGCCATTGTCATTGGACATTCAAACTTTTTTTGGGAATAATACTGAGTCCATTATTGATCGTATATTGAACAGTGTTGGTTAACTTGATGTCAGCCTGTTTACGCCATACCAACCTATCAGATTCATGGGTGTGTACCTGTATTGAATCATGGGAAATGTAGTTAATTAATAAATAGACTCCCACCAATCGGATTCAGATTTTAAGACAAGCCCCATAGTTCTTCGCAATCATTGGTGGGTTAGACATACATCACATGATTTGTTTTCATAATCCCGGTTGTAACTTTCTACACGATCGCACAAAATGAGTTCACAGGAATCATGGGAAATGTAGTTCATTAAAAAATAGACTCCCACCAATCGGATTCAGATTTTAAGACAAGCCCCTTAGTTTTTCGCCATCATTGGTGGGTTAGACATACATCACATGATTTGTGTATATAATCCCGGTCGTAACTTTCTACACGATCGCAAAAATAATTCTGTTAACAAACCTCAAGATCATTTGTATATATAACACGAATCTTAAGGAACAAGTAGCACACCCTCAATGACAAATTTATCTAGTAAACAATAACTAATTACTGCAACAAGTGGGAGTGGGGGGAAAGGAAGGTTCTGATTGGTTTAAGCAAAGGAAGGAAGGGGAGTGTTTATTGTAAACATGTGGTTACTTAGGCCTATTTAAGGGTGATTAAGACATATATAGAGCATACAAGCCTGAGGAAACGGGGTTTCCCCCGAGAAACGCGTCGCTTTACTTCTCTATATACCATAAGAGATTTGATTTTAACACACCAGCTGTAATGTGCTACATTACTGGCTATTTTATTCTGTATAATAAATGCTAGTTTTATGATTCACGAAGTCTGGTGTGTGCATCAATCTCTTCTAAGTAACCCAAAGGCTTTCCAGCCTTTCTCCCTTGTTCCAACCTTTAGGATACTATCCAGGCAAGGACTGCCTTGCAGGACATCCACCTCTCCAGGACATCACGACGGGGATTCGTATACACAGCCAGCTGGTTTGCTGTTTAGAATACCAGCCTGCCTCTAACAGGCACAAGAGAGTGCCTTCACGTTTGTGAGTATCCTGTGTCTTGTCCAGATTCACGTCTTGGTATCTATTTATCTACACATGTGGCGCCTCTGTTTCTGTTTTTTACAGTTGTCCATATAATACAATATTATTTTTATTGTTTTAAAAAATAGATAATCCCTTTATTATCCATTCTCCAGTTTTGCATAACCAACAGTTATATTAATTTACTTTTTACCCCTGTGATTACCTTGTATCTAAGCATCTCCTGACAGCCCCCTGATCACATGACGTGAACACATTGTTATCTATATGGCCCACATGAACTAGCAAATAAAAAAGCATGTGATTAAAGGGACATGAAACCCAAAATTTTTCTTTCTTGATTTAGAAAGAGCATACAATTTTAAACAACTTTCTCATTTACTTCTATTATCTAATTTGCTTCATTTTCTTTATATTATTTGCTGAAAAGCATATCTAGATATGCTCAGTAGATGCTGATTGGTGGCTGCACATAGATGTCTCGTGTGATTAGCTCACCCATGTGCATTGCTATTTCTTAAACAAAGTATATCTAATGAATGTTACAAATTAGATAATAGAAGTAAATTGGAATGTTATTTAAATTGTAATCTCTACCTGATTCATGAAAGAAAATTTTGGGGTTTAGTGTCCCTTTAAGAGTCTGCCTATAGAGCCTTTGAAACAGACAGACATTTAGAGGTTTAAATTTTATAAAGTATATTAATATAACAATGTTGGTTGTGCAAAGCTGGGGAATGGGTAGTAAAGGCATTATCTATCTTTTTAAACAATAACAATTTTAGTGTAGACTGTCCCTTTAAGGGATTTGACAGGAAGTAATAGACACTGCACAAACTGATAAAAAAATTCTGAATTTTATATAACGCAATGCTTAGTGCTTTTATTTATTACTGCAATCATATCCCTTTATGCACCACGATTGATGAAATTATCCAAAATGTTGCAACGTTTTGTTTTACATGTTCTTAGATATACTGTAAGTACTTATATAACCCAATAGTATTTTTTTTTAACAATAGTTTTCATTAAGCTTTTTTAAAGAAGAAGTAGTACAAGATGAACAACATTAACAAAATGTAATATGGTGGTGCAATTCAGGTAAATAATATATAACATTCACAAAAAGCTTTTTTTTTATATGAAATGACGGACCCTAATAGACAATAATGTCAAAACAAATGGGATATATGAACTTAAAGGGACACTATACCCAAACATTTTCTTTCATGATTAAGGTAGAGAATACAACTTTAAACAATATTCCAATTTACTTCTATTACCTAATTTGCTTCATTCTTTAGATATACTTTAATGAAGAAATAGCAATGCACAAGGTGAACCAATCACAGGAGGCATCTATGTGCAGCTACCAATCAGCAGCTACTAAGCATATCTAGATATGCTTTTCAGCAAAGAATATCAAGAGAATGAAGCAAAATAGATAATAGAAGTAAATTAGAAAGTTGTTTATAATTGTATGCTCTTTCTAAATCATGAAAGAAAAATTTTGGGTTTCATGTCCCTTTAAGTATACACACATTGACCACATAAAGTACCATAATGACCTTTAAGTATATAATTTAAATCATATGTTAAACATGCTAAACACAAAGTTATATATGCAATGGCTGTTATAGCATTTGAGCATGTAACTTAATGATTCAGATTAGCTGCTAGATAAGTAAAATTGATATTACTAATACAGTTTAATAAGACAGTGAATGGCACCCTTGACTCCACAAGGGAAGAAACATGGAGGCAAAACAAGCAATGAATTTGAAAGTTATCCAACTGATAAAAATTTATATATATTTTTTATTAAAAATATTAATACTAAGGATTGAAAATGTCGAGTATTGTTGAAACATCTTTTGTTTTCCATTTAAATTGTAATTAAGGTGGAGCTCAAAGGAGATGGCAGCTTAATAATTGAGCTCCGTGCTGAACTGTAATAAATGTGAACATCTAAAGGCATTTACGCCTAATTTAAACTACTGAACACTTGGGAGACTACAGTGGGTATCGCAAAGAGCTAGCTGGAGAAATTTGAGGCGATTCCGGCAATATTTCATCACGGAGCTTTATGGAGCTAACTGATGCCGATCGCCATCTTACCCACATGGCGTAGCTGTTATCGGGAGACAGCGCGCCACATAACTCAACCAACTTGAGCGCTCAAACAGTCCCTTATGCCCTGAGACACAGAAGAGGGCTCATAAGCAATCGGACACAACGATCTGACCCTATATACCATCGGTAAAGCCGTGAAGACGCTCCGGTAACGGAAACGGAGGAGGGCTAATAGGCCACAATTGAAAACGCGGTAAGAGGGTCTGGGAGTTGTATAACTTATCAGTGTGGGTCAATACACATCACCAGTCATGGCACTCATTCAAGACCACGATAGAGACACTACCAATATTTAATGAGAGCACAAATGGACTAAGCCATGCTTCATTATAAATGAACATAAGCATCTGGGAATCCTTGCTCACGTATAAAGGCCCAAAAGATATACTATCGGCATAACGTTAACAAGATGACTCAAAGTTTTCAAGCAGGAAACTACATTAGGCTTCCCAAAGAAATGAATTAAGCCAAAATCTACAGATACTAAGACGCAGCTCACACGCACTCCCATTGTTTATTATCTACCATAATTGCTATGTGGTTGACTGTGTTTTTGCTATAATTTTGACTATCCACCAGCATCATATTACCAGAGGGAAACATTTGATATATATTATTTTGGGCTTTGAAATGACTCTCACTTTAAATGATTGATGATCTACAGCAGAGAATTGAAAGGTTTTGCATAAAAGTCCCTAAAAGTGACCAACTATCCAGACCCTGCAGTAGCAGGTTACAGCAGCAGAGCATATCTGCCCAAAAAGGGAAATGAATTGTTAACGGCTTATTTGCAATAAACCTCTACACTAGTACTCATCCATTTGCAAGATCTAGGTACCTTAAACTGCATCTATCCTTAATATCAAGACCTCAGTTATAACCTCTTGACCTGTCTCTTGTATTCTGAACACACATTAGCTGCCTCCATACATCATGTCAGTCAGAAAGCAGAATAAAACCACCCAGGGATCTAAACCAGCAACTGCTTCTCTTTTCTTCAAGCCGTCTAGAAGTGAGAAAATGCTGGAATCGGTAAATGCAGTGGCAGAGGAAGATAATGACTCTGAGACAGACTCACAGATAAATGATGAAGACACTATCCCAGCTACAAGAGCAGACCTTAAGGCCTTGGTATCTAAGCAGGATATCAATAAGAACTTTGACAAGCTCTGGGAAAAAATAGATGCTTTTCAAAACACAGTTACAACTAGTTTAGCAGATATAAAGCAAGAAATTTCTGAGTTAGGCTCCAGAGTAACCAGCCTGGAGGAAAATGAGGCCTCTACAAATGATGAGTTAACTAATCTCACGCAAAAGGTTTCCACACAACAGCAAGAAGTAAATGAGATGCAAGACAAGCTTGAAGATCTAGAAAACAGGAGTCGCAGGTGCAACTTGAGGCTGAAGGGAATTCCAGAAACAGTCTTGACAGAAGAGCTATCAATATATCTTCACCAACTATTTCAAGCTATTACTGGAGAAGTGAGTGAAGAGAAATTTCTAATGGAAAGGGCACACAGAGCCTTAAGACCGAAACCCAAAGAAGATGCACCTCCCAGAGATGTTATCGTCAAACTTCTCAGATTCCCAGAAAAAGAGGAAATACTTGCAGCAGCACGGAAACACCCCACTTTTAAATTTCAAGGAATGGTAATACAATTCTATCATGACCTCTGCATACGAACTCTCCTAAGGAGAAGCCAATTAAGGCCATTAACAGCACTCCTAAGAAAACATCAGATCAGATATCGGTGGGGTTTCCCTTTCTGCCTCTATATAATACACAATGGTAGATCCTTGAACCTCAAAGAAGTTACAGAAATTCCTGATATATGCCGAAGTCTACAATTAGAACCGCCAGAAATACCACAGCTAAAGGGAAGAGAAGATCCATCCCACACACAAGAGGACACATCCCACAGCCAGAGACAAAGGTGGACCAAAGTTCCCAAAAGGAAAAATAAACCTTGACATTCTCTTTTTATGAACAATCTATATTAGATGATCTGTCTCAGGACTGTAGTCACCCAAAAGGACAATTGAGCATGTCATGTTCAGAACATGATAACTACTGGTTTGTAAGATGCCAAATTTCATATAGTATAAATACTTACAGTTATTGCACCAAGCAACTAAGTTTTTTTTTATTAAAATCTTTTTCTTTCAGGGGGGGGAGGGGGTTAAGGGTGATGTTCTCTTCTTTTTTTTCATGTTGCTCTTTCCATGCAGGACATATAGATTCAGTAGCTTCATGAGATATACCTTTGCTGGAAGATTAACTGAATTGTTTACTAATTTCTATGTTTATGTTTTTGTTTTTGATTTGCCGAGCCGCCTCCTTCGCCGACATATCCCATCTACCATGGGAAGTCAGCTCCACCATTGCCTGAAGACTATCTGGTTGAACATTGTAGCATCGTACCGGGGAGAGGGGTTCCCCACCAAAGACACTGTGAGTAATGACTAACAATCTACGATTAATTTCACACAACGTCAGGGGCCTAAATACAGATACTAAGCGTAGGACAGCATTGACCCAATACACCAGATTAAAAGCAAACATTGTACTGCTTCAAGAGACACACTTCACCAGAGAGGTAATTCCTAAATATTGGGCTAAAGGATATACCCAACACTTCCATTCCACATTTGACAAAAAAAAGAGAGGGGTTTCCATACTAATTCATCAATCGGTAGGATTTGTAATAGAAGACACAATTAGGGACCCAGAAGGCAGATTTCTGATACTACAGGGAAGGATACACGATAAACAGATAGTCCTATGTAATGTTTATGCTCCGAACGAATCGCAGGCAGCTTTTTTTGCTCGTATCTCTCAATTATTAACCCAATGGTCACAATCCAGAATTATCTTAGGGGGGGACTTTAATGTCTCTATGCATACGCACCACTGTAGCAGTAAATTCACATTATCTCAAACGCAATTACGGCATAACTCCACAGTCAAAAAGCTAAAAGAAATCTTTCTAGAACATAATGTTTTAGATTCCTGGGACACGCTATATGGTAGGACTAACGACTACACATATTACTCCAGTGCCCACAAATCCTACTCCAAATTGGATTACATTTATATGAGCCAAACCCTAATACCAGACCTAATCTCCTCCACGATTCACGCATGCGCGTGGTCAGACCACTCAATTGTCCAAATAGATTTTAAAAAAACTTTTCAAATTAGTGCAACTCGCTCTTGGACCTATGATCCATATGTACTAAAAGCCACTAAAACACGGGAATCCTTTTACAAGGCATTAACAGAATACTGGGATTTTAATGTAGGGACGGCCTCCAACCCAATTACCATTTGGGCAGCACACAAACCCTATCTTAGAGGCTTACTCATTAAGGAAAAATCGGCTCTCACCAGAGCCAATAGACTCCAAACAGACACCTTACAAAAGCAGATAGACATTCTCTCCAGGTCTCACCAGCAAACTCTAGCACCAGATATACTTAAACAATTACAAACTAAAAGGCAAGAATTGGCTAAAATTATGAATGACTCCTCAATAAGGTCGGCCCATAGACTAAAATCACACTATTTTCTATATTCTAACAAGCCAGACAGATATCTAGCCTACAAATTGAGGGAGAGGACCAAAACCTTTACAATCCCACTCATCCAAAAAAGTGATGGAGCAAACACCTCAAACCCCCAAGAGATTGCCGATACATTTGCACAGTACTATGCTAGTCTATACGATGGTAAAAAAACAAAACCAAACAGCAACACCATGCAATTATTGACGAGGTTTTTAGATGAAGCCAAACTTATCCCTATGGATAAAGAGGTTAGTAATAAACTAAACGCTAAGGTTACTGCTATGGAGGTCATTAATGCCATAAAAGATCTTAAACCAGGGAAAGCAGCAGGCCCAGATGGATTCCCAGGGGAATATTATCAACTATTTAGATCTATCTTAATTCCGCATATAGTTTCATTTTGTAACGACATTCTGCAAGGTAGAGAAATTCCCTTAGAAATTTTACAAGCCAAAATAGTAGTTATACCCAAACCCGGAAGAAATCCAAAACTATGCCAGAGTTATCGACCCATCTCTTTAATTAATCAGGATATCAAGATTTTTACCAAAATTTTAGCTAACAGATTAAAAATACACTTACCATCCCTGATCCATCCAGACCAAGTAGGTTTCATTCAAGATAGGGAAGCCCCAGATAATACAAGGCGCACAATCTCCCTAGTTGATTTCCTCTGCAAAACAAAAACGCCTTCTCTGGTCCTCTCATTGGACGCAGAGAAGGCGTTTGACAGGATCGACTGGAACTATATGTTAGAGGTATTAAATAGATTAGGTTTCCACGGAGAGTTCTTACAAGCTATTAAGAGTATATACTCACATCCGACAGCTAATGTTAGAATAGCGGGGTACCAATCAAAACTTATAGAGGTTCTAAACGGAACACGACAGGGCTGCCCACTCTCACCATTGTTGTTCGCAATTTGTATAGAGCCATTAGCAGTGACTATTCGCCTATCCCCAGATATCCATGGAGTTTCGATCGGGAGTCAAGAATTCAAGGTGTCATTATTTGCAGATGATGTGCTTCTCACATTAACCAAAACACTTATATCACTTCCCAATTTATATCGGGTTCTACAGGAATACTCCGATGTATCGGGGTACAAAGTCAACTTGGAGAAATGTGAAGCGATTCCCATTGCTCTACCTAACCACACTCGAAAATTAATAGAGACAAATTTTGAATTCTCGTGGGCCAATGCAGCGATAAAATATTTAGGGATTAAATTACCAAATAATATAGCAGATCTGTATAAATTAAACTATATCCCCTTATATAAAACGATAAGAAAAGATATTAACAAATGGAAAAAAGGTGGATTCTCCTGGTATGGCCGATTATCGGCAATAAAAATGAATATTCTCCCCAAAATATTGTATCTCTTTAGAGCCCTCCCAATTAGGGTTCCCTCAACCGACTTAAAAAAATTGCAATTAGATCTGATAGGCTTTTATGAGAGGAAGTAAAAAGGCTAGAATCCCCTCACACGTACTACAACAACACAGACAATTAGGGGGAGTGGGGGTTCCAAATTTGACACACTATTACCAGGCAGCTAGACTAGCACAAACTACCCTGATGAATAAGAATTCAGATGACATAATGTGGGTAAGGGTGGAGACTTTAATGGCGGGATATAGACGACCAGAAGACTTATTGTGGGGACAATGGAAACAACCCCTTAAAGATACATCTGCCTCCATACCTACAGTAGAGATGATGCAGACCTGGACTGGGCTAACCGGTTCACTACACCTCATCCCCAAAGACTCGGTGATTAGACCACTGAGAACCCTTCTAAATGTAGATTTTCATTTACAGATCGGAAAATGGGAAAACAAAGGACTATACAGGGTCGCAGACTTCTTACATAATAATAAAATAGCTACTTACCAACAAATTCAGGATAAAATTGCACCAGAAAAATTACAGTGGTTTTTATACTTACAAGTAGCTTCAGCTATTACCAAGTTTAGAGCACTTGGATCTGATACAAGATTAACTACCCTTGAACATTTCTGTAACACAACACAGAGACCCAAAAAAGCAATCTCTGCAATATATTTAACACTTCAGAAAGCTAAACTTACCTCTAAGACAGCTATTATGACGAAATGGGAAGAGGAACTAAATATAAATCTCAAACTAGAAGACTGGGAAATCATTTTACACACATCTAGTAAAGGGCTAATTGGTGCAGACTTTAGAGAGAATAGTATTAAAACGTCATTTCGATGGTATCTCACCCCTATCATCACCTCGCATTACACCCAAAGAGGTAACAAGATGTGTTACAGAGGCTGTGCTGAAACAGGTACATACATGCATATGTGGTGGGATTGCCCTCAGGTTAATCAAATATGGTCTAAGCTATCTGAACTTCTTAGTGAAGTTCTTTCTGAAACTATCTCCCTCTCTGCTTCACAAGCACTATTAAATGATAGGGTAAGACCGTTTAATGCAGCTATTAACACGTTTATTCGCATTCTATGTACAGCAACTAGAATATGTGTTGCAAGACACTGGAAGATAGGGGTACCCTCTTGGGGGGAAGTCATAGACAAGATTCAAATCACCTATAAAATGTCGGAGACGATAGCCTTTATTCAGTCAAGACCAATTTTTCAAGGTGTGGAACTACTGGATTTTAGCTGGCCACTAACGATCTAGACTCCCAAAGACGACCAACCAAACAACAGGTAGAATGGGTGCGGGAGAAAATTCATACGATACTAGAGAAGGTAAAATGACTTAGAGACTCGGACTGGACCTAATACTGGGTGGGGACTCCTCTCCCAGGTTCGGTGATGGAGGAGAGGCGCGGCAGGCAAGTTGGATATGGTTTTTGTTTTTTAAGAAAAAGTTATTGTTTGTTGAAAAGTTGTTAAAGGGGAGATACTACAAACATACACAAAATGAATGTCGGGGGTGGGGAGGGGAGAGGGGAAAGAAACTACCTTGTATATCTTGGTTTATTTTATGTCCTTTTCCCTGCTATTCCCATGCTCCTACTCTCCAAACCCCGATAGTATTATATAGATATGTAACTTTGCAAGCTTCACAGTCTAGATCGATATAACACTCTCTGTTGGACTTGCTGATTCAATGGTCATTCGATTGATATCTCCACTCTTGACAGATTACTGTTGGACTATTTGTTATTCATCTGGGGACAAGGGGAGAACTGTGATATATAAGTCGAAGTAATGTGGCTTGTAATTTTCTATGTGTATGACAATAAAAAAACTATTTCAATTAAATTGTAATTAAGTTTCTCTAGGTAGATATATGACACCAAATTCAACCATACTGTCATTGAAGGAATTTGAGATTGTTTCCAATTTGGGAATTAATTTCTTAGCACAATTTAACATTGGTTTGAATAGAAATTTTATGTATAGACAAGGCAGTTGAATTGGAACATTTAATAATAAAGTCAGCAACATTATAGTGACTTTAAGGACTTTCTCTATTTGTGTCATGACCCCAAAAAGGTTTAAGCAAGGAACAGTGCCACCAGATATGTAGCAGGGTACCCCTCTCCCCACTGCCCTCATAAGAAATATTTGATGTAAGTGATATGGTGTTGAGTACCACCGGGTAAATATTTGTATATTTGTTTTGATTGTAGACATTGATCAAAAGACTTACCGCTAGATTTAGAGTTCTGCGGCCAAAGGGGTGCGTTAGCTACGCATGCTTTTTTTCTCCCGCACCTTTTAAATACCGCTGGTATTTAGAGTTCACAGAAGGGCTGCGTTAGGCTCCAAAAAGGAGCGTATAGCATAATTTACCGCCACTGCAACTCTCAATACCAGCGGTGCTTACGGACGCGGCCAGCTTCAAAAATGTGCTTGTGCACGATTTCCCCATAGGAAACAATGGGGCCGTTTGAGCTGAAAAAAACCTAACACCTGCAAAAAAGCAGCGTTCAGCTCCTAACGCAGCCCCATTGTTTCCTATGGGAAAACACTTCCTAAGTCTGCACCTAACACCCTAACATGTACCCCAAGTCTAAACACCCCTAGCCTTACACTTATTAACCCCTAATCTGCCGCCCCCGCTATCGCTGACCCCTGCATATTATTTTTTTTTAAATATTTTTATTGAGGTCGAAGTTTTGGCATACAAGTATAAGAGTATGACATTACATGTTAGTGTTCCAAAAGGCATTTCACACAAATTACATATTAAAAGAGAGAAAAAACATATGCCATTAACAATGCCCACCATGTCAGAGTGCATGAAATAGATTACAAAAGAAAAGGACATACAACCAAGTGCATCACACAGATTACAAAGTATGCAAGTATATGCAAGTAATGTCTGCTATATCTAAAGGCATAATAAAAATTTCAAATCAATACTTTACAAGCAGCAAATAATGTCTAACTGTCTGACATAAAACTCTGACAAGGAACAGTTGCTATAGAAAAAGAAGAAAAAAAAATATATATATATATATATATATATATATATATATATATATATATATATATATATATATAAAAAAAGCACATGCCAATACCTATCTAAGCCTTCTATACTGATCGAGAGGCCACTCTTGGACCTCCACCTTTATGGGGTGATGGCATTGACAGAAGACTAATTGGAAAGGAGGAGACCACTTGTGGATCTCATCATTTGGACCTCAGAGTTTTATTTTATTATTTTGCTATGTGTTTCAAATAAAAAGGGGGGCAAAGCAGAAATCTATCTAGCAGTGATGATCTACCGGGGGATTCCCGCTGTTAGTAAAATGGCTGCAAATCAGATTAAAGGTATCAATTCAGTTTCACAATGAGTACTCAGATTATTTAGCGTGTACAAAAATGTTAGTACCTATAGAAATCTGTACATGTGGCTTACTTAGAGTATAGTGACAGGTTATATTTTCATAAGGGTTATGCTGAGCTAAAATAGAAGTAAGAAAGACCCAGCCTGGTCTTCAAGTCCTATATTGAAAGTAAACTGGGACTTGTTTATGAGGAATAGTGATAAGCCAGCTATCACATTCATGAGGTCAATAATAAAGGCCCCCACCTAGTGCTCTATAGTTTTAAAAGACTGTCGCCTCAGCCGCAGACAGCAAGTCCTCAAAACACTACAAGGGAGGGCAGGGAACAAACACTCCCGAGGGTATGTGGAGGAGTTGGGATAGAATATTGCTTGTGTGAGGTTGTTGCATCTAGATTAGAAAAAGCATTAATGTTTGCCCTAATGGTACATAACAGGAAAACATGCAACATCTAAGATGAGTGTGTACCAAAAGCAGGTAAAGAACTACAATTGCTTCTTATAAAGGCCGTTAATTTAAATGGTGGTTTAAAGCGCTAGTTAGCAAGTGCATTGGAAATATAGGTATACATTATCTATTATTGGCATATAAAATATAAAGACAGCAAAACATGAAAACATGAAAACATGAAAGTGTCCCACGATATATATAGGAGAGTTCATGTAGCTTTAAGTGTCCAATTGAATAGCCAACCGCGGGGGTTTACTACCTCAGTCCGCTCATATGACAAGTAGCAGCCTACACCAGACCTCAAAACAAAACAATAATACCGGGCTGATTAAGCAGATGAAACATGAAAATGTCCCCCAATGCATGCATGAGAGTTTATGTAACTCTGAGTGTCTAAACAAAAAGTGAGCTGTGGGGGGTTTACCACCGCTATCCTTTTATACGATAACTGTTAACCCACACCAGACCTCCACTCAGCAATGTAGGGTTGAAAATACTGATACTGAGGGCAGCAATGAGAACCCAAGTATGCTTGCCTGTACAACGCAGTGTAATCCTCCATGTAGAGCCACCACAAACAGGAGCCGCTCCATGACAGTTTTCCAGCACGGGGTGAAATGGTAAATAAACCTCCCAGAGTCGGCATGGCGATCTGCAGTATCGCAGTAGCCGAGCGTGGGGTGTCAGATAGATATTTTTGGCTCCCCTGTGCAGACAGGCTAGGAATCTTCATGGGAGATGAGGATAAAGTGGTAAGCATCTGAGTTGGTGCGGTTAAGCTTGCTGCAATTGTATGCGCTCTGCGTTCAGAGATAATTAGTGCAAGGGCTTTCTCAGACGTACGATGGTCTGCTTGAGGCAGCACTCCCCATGATACACTACCGGACCTCTCACTCTCTATGGAGGGAACCAGCTTAGGCTCTGGGTTGTTGTCTGGGTCTGCGTGATGCTGTGTAGTCGTGCCAACTCCATTTCCCCAGGTTGTGGCAAGTTCATGCTCAAGCCGCACAAAGTGTTCACTCAGCAGGGCAGCAATCTTATTTAGTAAGGTACTTTCCATGGGATCCATCCGGCACTACTGATGAGTTAATCCCTGTATGGTATGCATAGAATCAGTACTTGTCTTAAGCACTGCGTAACGACAAAGGCCCTAGGGCGCTCTGCCGGGGGGTTAGATGAAAGGCCTTAACCTTGTTAGTACTCCGGTAAATAATAGCTGACCTTCAGGGTAAAAATATTGACTGCTAAATGATGGGCTTCTTTAGTAGTATCGCTTACAAGATGTTTGCCCAAGCGATTGTGGTTACAAAGGTTGTTTTATGATAGATTAGTCCAGAGCCTTTCAGGAGCTAATAATTAAGCGACCTATCATGGCCGCCGCCCGGGAGTTCCCCCCCTGCATATTTTTTTAACCCCTAATCTGCCGCCCCTTACACCGCCGCAACCTACGTTATCCCTATGTACCCCTAATCTGCTGCCCCTAACACCGCCGACCCCTATATTATATTTATTAAGCCCTAATCTGCCGACCAGACCTCACTGCTACTATAATAAAGTTATTAACCCCTAATCCGCCTCACTAACCCTATAATAAATAGTATTAACCCCTAATCTGCCCTCCCTAACATCACCGACACCTAACTTCAAGTATTAACCCCTAATCTGCCGACCGGACCTCACCGCTACTCTATTAAATTTATTAACCCCTAAAGCTAAGTCTAACCCTAACCCTAACACCCCCCTAAGTTAAATATAATTTTTATCTAACGAAATAAATTAACTCTTATTAAATAAATTAATCCTAATTAAAGATAAATACTTACCTGTAAAATAAACCCTAATATAGCTACAATATAAATTATAATTATATTATAGCTATTTTAGGATTAATATTTATTTTACAGGCAACTTTGTATTTATTTTAACCAGGTACAATAGCTATTAAATAGTTAATAACTATTTAATAGCTACCTAGTTAAAATAATTACAAAATTACCTGTAAAATAAATCCTAACCTAAATTACAATTAAACCTAACACTACACTATCAATAAATTAATTAAATAAAATACCTACAATTGTCTACAATTAAACCTAACACTGCACTATCAATAAATTAATTACATAAAATACCTACAAATAAATACAAATAAATAAACTAACTAAAGTATAAAAAATAAAAAAAGAACTAAGTTACAAAAAATAAAAAAATAATTTACAAACATTAGAAAAAGATTACAACAATTTTAAACTAATTACACCTACTCTAAGCCCCCTAATAAAATAACAAGTGTTAGGTTTAATTGTAGATAATTGTAGGTATTTTATTTAATTAATTTATTGATAGTGTAGTGTTAGGTTTAATTGTAACTTAGGTTAGGATTTATTTTACAGGTAATTTTGTAATTATTTTAACTAGGTAGCTATTAAATAGTTATTAACTATTTAATAGCTATTGTACCTGGTTAAAATAAATACAAAGTTGCCTGTAAAATAAATATTAATCCTAAAATAGCTATAATATAATTATAATTTATATTGTAGCTATATTAGGGTTTATTTTACAGGTAAGTATTTATCTTTAATTAGGATTAATTTATTTAATAAGAGTTAATTTATTTCGTTAGATAAAAATTATATATAACTTAGGGGGGTGTTAGGGTTAGACTTAGCTTTAGGGGTTAATAAATTTAATAGAGTAGCGGTGAGGTCCGGTCGGCAGATTAGGGGTTAATACTTGAAGTTAGGTGTCGGTGATGTTATGGAGGGCAGATTAGGGGTTAATACTATTTATTATAGGGTTAGTGAGGCGGGAGTGAGGCGGCTTAGGGGTTAATACATTTATTATAGTAGCGGTGAGGTCCGGTCGGCAGATTAGGGGTTAATAAGTGTAGGTAGGTGGAGGCAATGTTGGGGCAGCAGATTAGGGGTTAATAAATATAATATAGGGGTCGGCGGTGTTAGGGGCAGCAGATTAGGGGTACATAAGTATAACGTAGGTTGCAGCAGTGTGCGGTCGGCAGATTAGGGGTTAAAAAAATTTAATAGAGTGGTGGCGATGTGGGGGGGACCTCGGTTTAGGGGTGCATAGGTAGTTTATGGGTGTTAGTGTACTTTAGAGCACAGTAGTTAAGAGCTTCATGAACCGGCGTTAGCCCAGAAAGCTCTTAACTCCTGGCTTTTTGCTGCGGCTGGAGTCTTGTCATTAGATTTCTAACGCTCACTTCAGCCAAGACTCTAAATATGCAATGAAAGAAAAGACAGGCGCACAAGGCACGATTCAAGTGTAGGGTTTTATTATACTAGTGAAACACACGGTTAAAAACACTTACTAGATAAAAGTTAAAAATCAGCATTGAGAGCATATGCTCATTAGGATTATCGCAGCTCCTGCAGCACCAGGGAGATAGTTGGTCCTTCTCCTCTCCGTTTACGACAAGACTAAGTGGGCGGCGGTGTTCCGGATCCTGTCACCCCAGTCTTAGTAACGCTAGTGCTGAACAGTATTCTTTAACTGCTTTCCTGCTAAGTCTCTTGTTCGGATGCCTGACGCGTTTCCCCCGACTCCGGTCAGGCTTTATCAAAGGCTGAATGAATTGAACTTGGCGCCTATTTGTTTTAAAGGTATGTCCGCCAATCAGATGGGAGGTGTGCGCTTTCTAGCCAATCATTACTAGAGGGTGTGAGCGCATATGTAAACCCAGATTTAAGTTGAGAGCTTGTATGTTCCTAAAATAGCATGCAATAACAATATTTTTTACACATAATTTCATGCAGCGAGCACGTAAGGGAAGACAAAATATGAGTACAAAGATACTTCTAAAAACAAATAAAAAGCAATGCAATACATGACGTTCTCTCTTATTACAAACAAAATATATGTAATTAATAGACAACAGATATACTTTGTATATTTCTAGTAAGACCCATATTAAAACGTTTTGCCCTTATTTATATATTAATAGTTATAAAGTAATAATTGTAAGGATTTTAAACGTTTTATATTATTGCTAGACCTAAAATATAGCCCTAATATAATTTTCTACGTTAAAACAAAACACTTGTGAAAAACTTGTGAAATAATCTTTTTAGTGGTAAACGTTGCTATATAATAGCAATACAGGATTCTGTCCATATTCGCTCTAGGTTTATAAATTTAATTTATTTGATTTGCTTTTATCAGAAGATGCGAATTTACTAATTTGAATAAGTGAAATAAATAATTATTAACAAAAGATGGTAAAAAACGTTATTATTAAAAAATCCTAATTAGTTTTTGTTTAAAAACATAGTACAGATGTGTTAAAATTAATGCTGTAATATCAAACTATGCTATATATTTATATTCTAAAAAATAACGATTTTGTTGGGGAGAGTATCCTTGTGATCTTGATAATTATCAAAGGATGCCCTGAAAACAAGGTTCTTTGGGGGACATCATTTTGCCTTAAAAGTACAATATTTTAAAATTCAATATTTTAAAAACTAATTTAGTTGAGTTGATTGGTATATCTAAAACATTGAGATATATTTTCGAGGGGATGTCATGTATTAGAAAGGGGATATTGTGCACAGTAAAATTTATAGCTATTTAAAATTGAAATGTTAAGACTATAGTTGAAGATGAGGATTGGAAATGACCTAGCTAAAATTTATGCAAGTACTATGGAAGTTCTAACCATACAAAGGGAAATTAGTGTATGATTTTATAAAAAGGCCGCCACATCTATATCAATGTTTAATCCTAAGGGCTGCAATGTTTTTAGCTTGTAGATCCACTTTGTTTCTAGTTTTCTTAGTTCAAGTAATCTATTTGGTTTTGTGTGTGGTACTTGATCAATTACTTGGATCTTTAAAGAACTTGGATTGCTCCCATGGCAATCTAAAAAATGTTTTGGGACACTATGGTTCTCCATTTTTTCTTTAATGTTGTACAGATGCTCATTTGTTCTACGCCTTATCTTTCTTTTCGTGCGACCCACATATAATAGGCCGCATCCACATTCTAATAGATATACAACGTATATTGAGTCACAGTTGCTTCTAAATTCTATGCTGTAGGTTTCTGTGGATAGGCTGTTATGGAATGTGGGCGATTTGTTTATGTGTTTACACATGTTGCATCTGGTTTTACCACATTTCATGGTACCTTTCCAATTCGTTAGCCAATTGTCTGTATTTGGGTTAGTCTTATTTTTGGGAATGGGTTTGATTCTACTAGGGGCTAATATGTTTTTTAAACTCCTTCCTTTTTTGTATGTAAAAATGGGTTTTTCTTCAAGCTGTGGACCCTCTATATTAATTAAATATAGAGAATCAAGATTAAATAAACTAAAAGTAGAAATTGAGGAGGTAGTCAATCAAATTCAACCATTTCAAAATATAGATAAGTGGATAACTTGCAATAAAAGTATCCAGTATAGAGTGAGCCAATTAGATAGCGAGCTACAAAATAACAAACAGAAAAAGCTTAGAAGAGATTTAGAAGATTTCAAAAACAATCAAATATACACATATAAGAAAGAAAACAAGGTTCAAAACATAGCATCCACCCTTATTGAAAATACTGCAAACAATTCTAAACCAAGGTCCTCTACATCATTGGCCCCACCAAGAGATGAATATAAAAATACAACATTTCATCCTAGGGAACATATAAATAGAAACCAATATAACAATAATAATTACAATAGGCAATACACACAAAGGAAAGTACCATTTGAGTCACGCCATTATAGACAATAGAATACTGAGGAAAGTTTCCATTACCAGAATAAGAATTATGATAGCCCAAATGAATCCTATAGCTACCATCATAATCATAATAATAACTACAATAATCAGCCCTTACAATGGAGACGTAGAAATAGCCATAGAGATAATGCCAATACAGCAAATAACTACAATAGACAAGGTTCAAATTTTAATAGATTTGCCCCCCTTGCACATAGAGATGGCTATAGGACAACATCAAACTGGGAAAGGAATGATGCAAGACAAGGGATGAATCACAGCAAAACTGATTCACCCTTTTATAATGAGAAAAGTACAACTATGTTTAATTGGGAAAGAAATGGGGCCAAACCTAAAAATTTATATGAGGAAAAACATTTTTTAGGCCCAGATCAGGCAAAAAATCACAATCCACTACAACAAGACAGAACAAAACAAAGAAAAAGGTCTTTAGAAAAAGAAGACGGGGAAATAGAGCAGGAAAACTCATACAGGCTAGCAGGAAAAATAAGGAAAGAATAGTGGAAGCCAAAAAAGATATTTTTAATTTAGCCCAAATTGATTTAGATCATAATGATATATCTCTACTACAAAAAGGACTAAATTTTGCCCCAAAATCAAAACCAAATAAATTTGAAATGTTTGTTGATATTCATAAGTACGTCAGAAAATTAACTTTAAAAAGATATTTTTTAAAAAATCCAGAATATAGGGATAGACCTAATAAGGAATATTTGGAGGCAGGGGATCTAGGGACTCTAAATATTTTAAAAAACCTAGAAAACATGGATCAAATTTTACCTAAAGAAGATTTTAATGATGATTTTTTAAACATATTAAATTTATCCACCCATGAGAATGAACCGACGATTCAGCATTCGAATTTTAAAGCAAAATCCACTTTTAACCCAGTAGGAGCACAAGGAGAATATATATCGGCTTTTAACAAATTAATATTCAAAGAAATAGAGGAACAATTTAAAGATGAAAATAAATTTATTAATAAACACAATGATAACCTAAGTATTTTGGAAAGGAAATCCCTGAAAAAATTAGGTGACAACAGAGAAATTATTATCCGCCCGGCCGATAAGGGCGGGGGGATAGTAATCCAAAAGAGAGAAGATTACCTAAAAGAGGCTATGAAATTATTAGAGGACGAAGATACTTATCAAATTTTATCAACAGATCCAACTGAAAATTTTAATAAAGAGTTAAATAAATTACTAAGCAAAGCAAAATTGGAAGGGATATTAAATGATGATGAATATAAATACATATATACTCCACAACCAAATATACCAATCATATACCATCTTCCGAAAGTACATAAGGACCAAAAAAAAACGCCCGGTAGACCAATTATCTCCGGGATTGGGTCCATCACAGACAAGCTCTCAAAATATGTAGATTTTTTCTTGCAACCTCTGGTAAAATCCACCAGAGCTTATTTAAAAGACACTACCGAAGTGATTACCAAATTTGAAGGAATTAACTGGGAGGAAGATATGATCTGGTTAACATGCGATGTTTCATCGCTTTACACGTGTATACCACATTCTAATGGCATCCAAAAAGTGGAGTTAGAATTATTAAATTGGTCCTTTCCTTCTAACCAAATTGAATTTTTAATAGAAAGTATAAAATTTATCCTAAATAAAAATTATTTTATTTTTGAAAACAAATTTTATGTACAGAAAAGAGGAACGGCAATGGGTACTACCTTTGCCCCCTCATACGCGAATTTGTATGTAAATGCTTTTGAAAATAACTATGTATGGGAAAATAACCCTTTTTTAAGTAATATTCTAATTTATGCAAGATACATAGATGACATTATTATTCTATGGAAGGGCAATGAAGAACGAGTAAATGATTTTATGGACCATTTGAATAGTAATGATTTTAATTTAAAATTTACTAAAAATATATCAAAAGAAAAAATAGAATTTCTGGATTTGATTCTTTTTAAAGATTCACAAGGGAAAATTGCTGTAAAAAACTATAGGAAGACTACCAATTGCAATAGCTTCATACAAGCTAAAAGTGCACACAAAAAGAGTTGGATAAATAATGTTCCCAAAAGTCAATTCTCAAGAATTAGGAGAAATTGCACACATAATTCAGATTATAATATGGAAGCGGATATTTTAGAGAAGAAATTTTTGGATAAAGGATACAATCCAGAGGTATTAAATAAAGCAAAGGCAAATACAGCTGCCATAGATAGAGGGTCTTTTTTTCGAGAGAAGAATTTTAATGATGTTTCAATGGCAATAGGGACCAATTTGCATAATAACTTAATTAAATCTCAATCCAAAAATCAAAACCCTATAAGATTTATAACTACATATAATCAAGGTTCTATAAAACTAGAAGACATAATCACTCGACATTGGCCAATTTTAAAATCAGATCCCCTTTTTGGTCCACAGCTTGAAGAAAAACCCATTTTTACATACAAAAAAGGAAGGAGTTTAAAAAACATATTAGCCCCTAGTAGAATCAAACCCATTCCCAAAAATAAGACTAACCCAAATACAGACAATTGGCTAACGAATTGGAAAGGTACCATGAAATGTGGTAAAACCAGATGCAACATGTGTAAACACATAAACAAATCGCCCACATTCCATAACAGCCTATCCACAGAAACCTACAGCATAGAATTTAGAAGCAACTGTGACTCAATATACGTTGTATATCTATTAGAATGTGGATGCGGCCTATTATATGTGGGTCGCACGAAAAGAAAGATAAGGCGTAGAACAAATGAGCATCTGTACAACATTAAAGAAAAAATGGAGAACCATAGTGTCCCAAAACATTTTTTAGATTGCCATGGGAGCAATCCAAGTTCTTTAAAGATCCAAGTAATTGATCAAGTACCACACACAAAACCAAATAGATTACTTGAACTAAGAAAACTAGAAACAAAGTGGATCTACAAGCTAAAAACATTGCAGCCCTTAGGATTAAACATTGATATAGATGTGGCGGCCTTTTTATAAAATCATACACTAATTTCCCTTTGTATGGTTAGAACTTCCATAGTACTTGCATAAATTTTAGCTAGGTCATTTCCAATCCTCATCTTCAACTATAGTCTTAACATTTCAATTTTAAATAGCTATAAATTTTACTGTGCACAATATCCCCTTTCTAATACATGACATCCCCTCGAAAATATATCTCAATGTTTTAGATATACCAATCAACTCAACTAAATTAGTTTTTAAAATATTGAATTTTAAAATATTGTACTTTTAAGGCAAAATGATGTCCCCCAAAGAACCTTGTTTTCAGGGCATCCTTTGATAATTATCAAGATCACAAGGATACTCTCCCCAACAAAATCGTTATTTTTTAGAATATAAATATATAGCATAGTTTGATATTACAGCATTAATTTTAACACATCTATACTATGTTTTTAAACAAAAACTAATTAGGATTTTTTAATAATAACGTTTTTTACCATCTTTTGTTAATAATTATTTATTTCACTTATTCAAATTAGTAAATTCGCATCTTCTGATAAAAGCAAATCAAATAAATTAAATTTATAAACCTAGAGCGAATATGGACAGAATCCTGTATTGCTATTATATAGCAACGTTTACCACTAAAAAGATTATTTCACAAGTTTTTCACAAGTGTTTTGTTTTAACGTAGAAAATTATATTAGGGCTATATTTTAGGTCTATCAATAATATAAAACGTTTAAAATCCTTACAATTATTACTTTATAACTATTAATATATAAATAAGGGCAAAACGTTTTAATATGGGTCTTACTAGAAATATACAAAGTATATCTGTTGTCTATTAATTACATATATTTTGTTTGTAATAAGAGAGAACGTCATGTATTGCATTGCTTTTTATTTGTTTTTAGAAGTATCTTTGTACTCATATTTTGTCTTCCCTTACGTGCTCGCTGCATGAAATTATGTGTAAAAAATATTGTTATTGCATGCTATTTTAGGAACATACAAGCTCTCAACTTAAATCTGGGTTTACATATGCGCTCACACCCTCTAGTAATGATTGGCTAGAAAGCGCACACCTCCCATCTGATTGGCGGACATACCTTTAAAACAAATAGGCGCCAAGTTCAATTCATTCAGCCTTTGATAAAGCCCGACCGGAGTCGGGGGAAACGCGTCAGGCATCCGAACAAGAGACTTAGCAGGAAAGCAGTTAAAGAATACTGTTCAGCACTAGCGTTACTAAGACTGGGGTGACAGGATCCGGAACACCGCCGCCCACTTAGTCTTGTCGTAAACAGAGAGGAGAAGGACCAACTATCTCCCTGGTGCTGCAGGATCTGCGATAATCCTAATGAGCATATGCTCTCAATGCTGACTTTTAACTTTTATCTAGTAAGTGTTTTTAACCGTGTGTTTCACTAGTATAATAAAACCCTACACTTGAATCGTGCCTTGTGCGCCTGTCTTTTCTTTCATTGCATGTAACCATATCTGAGCCGGGACCAGTGGGATTGCTGGCTGCGACCAGGCGGCACTACAGTGGCACTACAATCAAAATAATTTTTGCTTTTCTACGGTTCAATTGAACATTATCTCCTACAAACTCAGGATTATGCACGGAACTTACAAATATTTTCTGTGATTAACACCTAAGGTACTGTTACATAGAACTGTAAAAGACCAATTTTTTCAAATCCCAGTATAATCCTAAAGTATCAAATTCCAGATCTATTGGCTGCTATTATTATTTTTTATATATATGGACTTTTTTAAATCATAGATGTTTTAACCCATATCTCTTTTAGGAATAAGGGGATTTGACTATTTATTTCAGAATTAAGGAATATTTGTATTTTTAACATATTATCTTTTATTCATGTTTCATTCAGTTTTATTCATTGTATTTTAATTTGTATTTAGACAGCTTTCAAATATTTTCAAAGTTTTTCAAATTTTTGGATAAGCAACTCATATACCATCACAGTGGCGACAATATATAACAAATAATATTAAGTTGGCAACAACCATTTAAATTTTTTATATAAAAATATTTGTTTCAGTACATTAGCGCATAAAATCATAACCAGTGTTTTGTTCAAGACTCTAAATACCAGCGTTAGAAAGATCCCATTGAAAAGATAGGATACGCAAATGGCGTAGGGGAATCTGCGGTATGGAAAAGTCGCGGCTGCAAAGTGAGCGTTAGACCCTTTCCTGACTGACTCTAAATACCAGCGGGCGGCCAAAACCAGCGTTAGGAGCCCCTAACGCTGGTTTTGACGGCTATCGCCAAACTCTAAATCTAGGCGTTAGAAAGCAAAGGTGAAAATCTGTCGCCATTGCTTTTGTGTAAGAGTAATATCCAAATCCGTTTCTCACTCTTTTGCATAACTGGGAATATTTGGGTAAAAATTCTGATTAATAAGATCATAATGATCAAATATTCTCCAGACTGGAGAGAAAATATAGTGCAGACTTCAGTAGAGCTGAACTCTCTGAATTCTCTAAAAAACTAACAAAAAAAATAAACAAAAGAACCTAGAACTCCCACAAAGCTCTCTGCTCAGATCAGATGATCTAAATGATTCTCCAGCACTGCAATGTCACTCACAAGATTCTAAAAGGCAAATTTTGCTTTATTTCGGAATGTGGAGTGACAAACCCAGTGCAATATAGCACTGCATGATATGAGAGTTTTGTTACATTTACACTTTGTGCTTGGTATTTTGTATTACTTAAACGTGATATTATGTCCTTTACACTTTCTATTTTTTTTTTTTTTTTTTGAAAATTGTTTTTATTGAGGCAATAAAATATCAAAGTACAAACATTGTAGATAGGGCAATATCTCAAACAAAATTACATGACAGCAGTCCTTCATTCGAACAATAAAACAGTGACATTAGAAGGAGCACGGTATTGACCCCAATGAAGCCCCATTTTATAGTTTAATAACAGGGAAACGTGTGTCAACAAAATGAAATAGATCCACTTATGGGATCTGGAAGTCAGTACCTGTCTGAAGACATAACTCATAGGGAGAAAGATTCTCAGCAAGAAACAAGTAGGATGAAGATCAAGTGTTAGATAATGGATATCATAGTAATACGGGGTGTGTGGATTAATAGTTTGTATACGGGAGTCAGCTGGAAGAAAATACTTGGTGTGGGGGGAGGGGGGGGGGAAACCCGGAGAATTGTCATCAGAGTTGGGTCGGGAAGGACAGGCAAGGTAAAAAAAAAAAAAAAAAAGAAGGGGGGCCACTAGGAGCTGTAGGAGGGCCCAGGCCACCAAGTCCCCGATCCAGATTGGAAGCTACACACCCAACCGGCCATCTATTGAGGCTGCATATATACTAGGCCTCCTATACTCTTCCCATGCCGACCAGATAGAACAATAGTAGTCATATCGGCCTTCAACCCGTAGTGCGTACTCCTCCATGTTTTGGATATAATCCAAAGATTCAAGGACTGGGGTAATCGAAGCGGGGGCTTGTTTCATCCATTGCCTGGCTATCACCAGTTTTGCCGACAAAAGTACAATAACACCCAAGAGGCGGGATGGCCTTGGGAGATCCTGTAGTCCAAAATGGAATAGTGCCGTACTCCCGGAGAGGTCGTCAATGAGGCCCAATCCCCGGAGCAACCGAGCCACCTGGTTCCAGAAATGTTTTAGTTTAGGGCATTCCCACCAGATGTGGAGGTGGGTACCTCGAAGGGCACATCCTCTCCAACATTCCGCCGTCCTGGAGGGGTACACTCTATGTAGCCTGGTGGGCACCCAGTGCCAACGAAGCAAAATTTTAAGATACAGCTCAAACATGTTGGAGCAGCGCACTGCTACACTGACATCTCGAAGAGCGCCCTGCCATCTACTCTCCGGAGCCTCCACTCCCAGGTCTCTCCCCCAGTCCTCCGTGGAACGGGTTTTTATGAAATGAGGGGAGTCCAAGAGAATCCTGTAGTGGAACGATAGAGAACCACGTAGAGGCCTACCTGCCAGCCATCTCCTCTCCCACTTAGTAAGAGCTCTCATATTATCCTTCTGAAATCCCCAGGACAAGAGAAGTGAAGCCAAACGGAGGTATTCAAACTGCAACTCCCTAGGAAAGCAGTCCGTCGGATAATTTTGGGGTGGGATAGCCAGGGCATCCCCTTTGTACAGGTCCGAGAGTAGTCTGAGCCCCAAAGCCTCCCACCTCCCGGGGTGAGAGTCAGGGAGGCAATGAAGCAAAGCGTTAATAGAGTGTATGGGAGATGGGTGTGGGGCAACCGAGTCCAGGGGCCGGAGCCCTCTCCATAGTTTTAGACAGGTCTTTACTATGCGGCAGTGTATTCCGCTCAGTACCTCTGCGTGGTCGGGGATCCATATGAGGTTGGCTATGTCCACTCCAGCGGGCAACGAGCCCTGCTCAATTTGGAGCCACCTCGCGGAACAGTCTTTCACTCCCCAAGCAGTTATATGTGAGAGCATGGCAGCTTTATAGTATAGTGAAATATTCGGCATTGACATGCCTCCGCATCTTTTTGGTTTTTGTAGTTGGGTCAGGGGGAGCCGTACATGCTGTCCCTTCCATATGTATTTCGGAAAGACAGATTGGAAATGGTTAAGAAGGTATGCCGGGACCGGGACCGGGAGGCAACGGAACAGGTAGATCAGTTTTGGTAGCAGGAGCATCTTTACAGCCGCGATCCTACCCGTCCATGAGACCTCTGAGACCTTCCAGCCAGAGACTGTCTGCTGGAACTCCTTAAGCAGGGACCCATAATTTGTTGCTACTATTCTCTTAGGGTCGTGGGAGAGTACTACTCCCAGATGTTTCAGTCCCTCCGTTGACCACTTAAATGGGTAGGAGCCTTTCAAAGTCTCAAGGGTGGTCACCGGGAGGCCAATAGCATAGGCCTCGGTCTTAGAATAGTTGAGTTTGTAATATGTTAACTTGGCAAATTCAGATAGAATCTCGAACAACTTAGGGAGCGACTCCTCTGGATCCGCCAAGAAAATCGTCAAGTCGTCAGCAAAGAGGGCTAGGACCTGAGGAATGTCATGTAAGACTAGTGGTTGAATTGAAGGAGTCGTCCGGAGTCTAATCGCTAGTGGTTCCATTATAAGAGCAAAAAGGAGAGGCGACAGGGGACACCCCTGTCTTGTGCCATTCCGAATCTCAAAGGGTCTAGAGACAAACCCCAGTCCTCTCACTCTGGCAGATGGGCCTGAATACAAAGCCATCACTGCTTTAGTAAAGGCGGGTGGAAATCCAAAAGAGTGTAGGACCTCAACCATGTAATCCCACCGGACCCTGTCGAAGGCTTTCTCTGCGTCTAACGACAGGGTAACCAGTGGGATCCCAAGTGCAGCAGTTTCGAAAAAAATATTCAGTAGGCGTCTAGTGTTGTCCAAGCCCTGTTGTCCCAGGGTGAACCCCACCTGGTCATGATGTATCAAGACCGGGAGGATTTTATTTAGCCTTGAGGCTAATATTTTTGCAAATATTTTTACATCTCCATTAATGAGAGATATTGGGCAGTAACTCTCGCAAAGCTCAGGGTTTTTCCCCGGCTTGGGAATGGTTATAATTGATGCCTCTAGGAAGTCTTGGGGGAAGCTGCCTGTGTTCATGGCCTCGCCAAACACACGGACAAGAAGAGGACATAGCGGAGTCACAATTTTTTTGTAAAACAATGCATCAAATCCATCCGGACCTGGGGACTTATGCGCCTTTAGGTGTTTGATCGTTATCTCGATCTCTTCAGCAGAGATGGGAGCAACAAGTTGTTCCCCCATATCCTCCGGAACCTGTGGCAAGTGGAGCCTATTAAGGAACTCAGGGATAGCGTGTGCCAGAGCGTATCGAGTTTCGGGGTCGTCAGCTATCTGGTATAATCCTCTGTAGTAGTTTGCAAAGGCATCTCCTATATCGTCAGGAGAGTAGAATTTCCTATCTTCTCTTGCTATAAAAGCTATCTTGTTTTGCAGGGTTCTCTGTTGGAGTTTATGGGCCAGGAGCCGATCTGCCCTGTCCCCCTTATGGTAATACCTCTGTTTTAGGAGGTAAAGTCCCCTCTGCACCTTCTCGAGTTCGCGGGTCTCAATCTGTTTTCTAAGAGACTGAACTATCCTGACTAGGGAATCTGATCTCTTTTGTCTAAGCTGAGTCCTAGAGATAGTGTGTTCGTGATAGAGCTGGGCTAAACTGGCCCCCCTGCGTCTTCTATTCTCTGAGGATTTTTGCATAAAGAGCCCGCGGAGGTAGGCCTTGAGCACCGCCCAAAGAGTCAACGCAGAAGTGGAACCTGAGTCGTTTATATTCAAGAACTCTTCTATCTCCTTTATCCAGAACGGAATCTGGGAGTCCACGAGGAGGTATTCAGGTAGGCGCCAAGAGAGCCCCCTCCCCCCTGAGGGAGAAAAGATGATATCTACAACTACTGCATCATGATCCGACCACACGCAGGGTATTATCCTAGCCGCAGTTACCTTCTGCAACGTCCATGAGTGACAGAAGAAGTAGTCCAGTCGGGCAAAGGACTGGGAGGAAGGTGAATAACAAGTGTAGTCATCCACATCAGGGTGTAGGGCTCTCCAAACATCATGATATGAGTGCTGAGAGACAATGTTTCTAAAGAGGTGAGAGTAATGGTCCTCTCCGCGTCTTGGGGGACCCTTCCGCTGTGATTTCCTATCTCTGCGCGGATCCCACACTAGGTTACAGTCACCTCCAATAATTACGTGGCCCTGTTTGAATCTGGCGACCTTACTTAGCAGGTTACTGAGGAAACGGGTCTGGTTGACATTAGGAGAGTACAGGGCCACCAGCGTGACCAAAATGTTATCTAGCCAACAGACACAAATGACATATCGGCCAGAGGGGTCGGAATCAAGATATATGGGTTCGTAGGAGATATGTCTCCCCACTAGGACGGTAACTCCTCTGGCTTTCTTGTGAAACGTTGAGGAGAGGCGAACCGGAAAATCACTGGGGTGGAACATGGCGGCCCGAGACCCCGTCCAGTGGGTCTCCTGCAGGAACACTATGTCGAGGCGCTGGGTTTTCAAAAATTTAATGAGTAAACTCCGTTTTGTAGGGGAATTGAGGCCCCTAACATTCAGTGTGCCCACCTTCATGACGAGAGAAGAAAAAAAAAAAAAAAAAAAGGAAGGAGGAGGTGGGGGGGGGGGGGGGTATTCACTGGGGTCTACTAGGTTCTCCGGGCTGGGCAGAGGCTACTACACTCTGCCAAATAGAGAGTGCGGAGGACACAGATGATGGTCCCTAACCGCACCAAAAATGTAACCTCTGGAGGGAGGAAGTAGGGGGGTGGTTAGGAAGAGAAGAACTCAGAGAGTCCCCTCCACCGCCGGTTGTGGTGTACAATCAGTCGTCGATTATGCGGGTAGCTGTGGCCAGGAAGTCTTATGGAGAGGCAGGAGAGGTAATAGTAAGGGAGGCTTGGGAGGGAGAGGGAAGGAAGGGGGGGGAAAGATGTCGGAGGGAAGGGAGGGGGGGAATCTGAAAGGTCCTGTTGGTTTAGGGTTGAGGGAGTAGGGGCAGGTAGGGTGGGAAGTACAAGGAGAGATGTGTAAGGAAGAATTATATCTATCTTAGGGCCCTTGGAGGGAAGGAAGGGGATAGGAAGGGAAGTTAGAGGGAGAGTTGGAGGGTGGGTGAGATGTGAGCCTGTTACCATAGGTAAAAGGAGGATGGGGGAAAAAGGGTAATACAGCAGTAAAGGGCATTGGAGTCAGGAGAGGTATCAGAGGGATCGGCTTCAGCCAGGGATGAGGAAAGGGAAATGTTAGTGGAGACAAGGAGAGATGTGAAGAGAACACTTGGTCATTGGTAGAACCTCTACTGAAATCATTAACATATAGTCCTAAGCGTATTTTTGTACAGAATTCCATTGTGCAAAACGTTCAACATTATTCAAAAAGCTAGGGTAAGATCAGGAGGCGGAGAGGTAGATAGACAGAGTAGAGCATGAGGTGAGATGAGTAGGAGAGGCGGTAATAGCTGCACGGGAGTGTGAAGGGAGGGCGGGGAAAAAGGAAGGGAAGAATACAGAAATAGAGAAGATATATGGATGGGTAACAAGAAATTTTGACCTCCCAAGAGGGAAGATAAATGGATGGGAAAAAAGATGGAGCAGCAGCAAGAGGGCATTGGAGCTGAAGGGGGGAGTGGGAAAGCGGGTGAAGGCAGGGGCTAGGCAAAGGGGAGGGTGGTAGAGATGAGGAGAGAGGAAGGGGGAGCATTCAATCATTAAATGTGCCTCTACACAAACCAGTAACCTAGAATCACATGTGAAGATTTATACTGTTCCAACAATGCAGGTTAAACATAGCTAATCATTTATAAAAACAGAAAAACATTATGTACTTGACATTTTGACATTACTCAGACGGCAGGACTTCTCCTCAGCTCCCTCCGCAAGAGAGCCCTCCCAAAGTCTGGAGTAGTATGCGGAGAGATGCGCCAAGGTTGGGAGGGGGAGAAGGTGGAAAGAGAAGAGAGGTGGAATAGACGGATGGGAAGAAAAGGGAGGGTCCAGTGGGAAGGCTGAGGAAAGAAGGGGGGTATTAGGAAGTCCGTAAGGACAAAGACTAGAGTGGGTGAGGGAGGTGGGGTAGGGGGACAGGAAGAGAAGGGAAGGATGGGGGAATTGAGAAAGGCTAGGAAGAGGGACCATTATCATCAGAAACACTATTATGTAAAACAGAGACTCAACAGAAAAACATACTGAAAACATTAATGGAACATTATAGACAATATGTGGTTTAAATTTAACTCAGGTAAGTAGTGTGCAATTTGTAAAACTAGATAGTCTCTCAAAAGTACATTACCAGGACTCTGGTCCTCACCGGCTTCAGGAGCAATCACAGTCCCTAAAGGGAGTCGGCCTACTCGGGCAGACCATGTCCCAGACTTCAAATGTAGTGAGAGCAAAGTATAGAGAACTTAAACAACTTGTGGTGGGGGGGGAAGGGAAGGAGAAAGAACACGGGACAGGGAGTGAAGTTAAAGGGCCCTACCAACTGGGCCCCTCTAGTACCCCAGCACCATCCCGATGAAATCGGAACAGTCCTCTCAGGAGTTGGGTAGCGATAAGCAGTCTACATATCACCTGTAGAGGGATGATCAGGTAATCGTTAAAGCTCCATGCAAAGGTTGGGGATGATGGATCATCGCCCGGGGTCTTGTCGAGGTGGCTCTTGTCTGTCCGGGTTCCAGGGCTGAGCTCCCACTCTCAGCAAAGGCCCTGCTCTGTGCAGGCGGGGAGGGTCGTCATCTCCATTTACAGCAGGTAAGTTCCAGATTCTCAGGAGGTCCTGTGCCTGCCGCGGTGTTAGCGCAGTGTGTTGGGTCCCGTCTTTGGTAATAATCAGTTTAGTCGGGAATCCCCACCTGTACCGGATTTGGTGGGCTCTCAGAGTTTTTGTGGTTTCACTGAAACTACGTCTTTGTTGGAGTGTGAATGGGGACAGATCAGGATAAAGCGAGATTTCTCTGAATTGATCTGGGAGCTGTGGTTGTCTCAGGGTGAATTTCAGGAGCCTGTCTTTGAAGGAAAAATAGTGCAGTTTGGCTATGGTATCCCTGGGCTTGTCCATAGGTAAATTTTGCAGTCTAGCCGCCCTGTGTATTCTGTCAATTCTCGCATCTTGTTCCCCTGATGGACCTAGGATGGATCTGAATAATGCTTGAGCGAATTTTTCAAGTTCCTGGGGCTCCACAGACTCTGGGATTCCCCGAATCCTGACGTTGTTCCGCCTGGAGCGGTCCTCCAGGTCCGCCAGCTTCGCCTCCAGGGAGGACACCTGATCTGCCAAGTTTTGCGTGTAGCTGACCCAATTTGTGTGGTCAACTAGCAGGTCTTCCTGCTTGCGTTCTAGTATGTCAGTTCACTCATTGACTGTGACAATGTCTTTTCTGAGATCATCAAAGGACCTTTCTAGTTTATCAAATCTTTTTGTGAATGATTGGGTCTGTTGGTCTAGCAGCAGTTTCATAGAATCCACAGTGATCGCTTCAGACTGTGTGCGGGAGGGTGGTGAGCTCCGCACGCTAGCCCTTCCCTCGGATAGAGAGGGGGAAACAGATCTGTCATCATCTGAGATATCCGGTAGCGGGTCCCTAATGGGATGAAAATGGTCACGTACTGTATGTTTTGAAGGATGCAGTCCCTTTGATTTCCTCTTGGATTGTTGCGACATTGCAAGTTAGGGCAGCAGCTAGTGATGATTAATGCGTTAAGAGGTATTAGGTGGGGAGAGGGTCACTGGCACGATCAGCTGGCTAACACCGGCAGGGAGGGGCGCCTCAGGGCTTAGCACATCATGGTAGCGTCACTTATACTAAACAGCTGGAGAAAGTTCTTTTGCAGGCTGTATGAGCAGTGAACTACATTGAAACTAGAAGGGAGTGTAGATATCAAATGTCTCCTAGCAGTACTAAGTGCTGACAGGATGGGTCTCTCCCCTAAGGAAATAAGTGCCACCACTGGGCCCAGACGGGAAAAGGATGTAGGGTATGACCCAACCTAGGAGGTAGGGTGGGAAAGGAGAGGGGAGAGACACTATAGAGCTATATTTATCTGAGAGCTTGGCAGGAGCCCCAGGTTCTGGTAGGGCCTTGAGGTCTGAGCAGTGCGCAGTGCTGCAGGGAAACTCTGTGTCAGCAGGATCTTGTAGTTATAACCTGCGTGCTGAATATAGTGATTGTCAGGAGTAGAGTGTCAGTGATTGTGAGAGTAGAGGCTTTTATTTTTAAACCCTTGCAAACAACTTGTGGTGATGTAGGTGACGTAGGATTGTGGTTTTGGAGACTTTCTGACCCTAAGACGCAATTACCTTCTGCAATTTTCCAGCTGTGATCCTTGGAAATATTTTGGCCACTCAAACCATCCTCTTCACAGTGCATTGAGACAATATAGACACACATCCTCTTCCAGGTTGATTAATAACATTTCCAGTTGACTCAAACTTCTTAGTTATTGCCCTGATGGTAGAAATTGGCCTTTCCAATATTTCTTATAGCTACTTTCCATTTTGTGAAGCTCAACAACCTTTTACTGCACATCACAGCTATATTCCTTGGTCTTACCCATTGTGACGAATGACTAAGGTAATTTGGCCTATGTGTTACCTCATATTCATACAGAAGGTAATCCAAGAAGAAATTGAAGCGGAGCACCAAATTTCTTAAAACTCAGTTCAAATTTTATTTTAACATAATTAAAAGCCTAATTCACATATAGTGCAATATACAAAAAGGGGTCAGCACACAGCTGACGTGTTTCGGCTTGCTGTTGTTGTCAGCTTTGACAATGGCAGCAAGCCGAAAGTGTCAGCTGTGTGCTGACCCCTTTTTGTATATTGCACTATATGTGAATTAGGCTTTTAATTATGTTAAAATAAAATTTGAACTGAGTTTTAAGAAATTTGGTGCTCCGCCTCAATTTCTTCTTGGATTACCTTCTGACCAAATATCAAGCGTGAAGCACCAACGACAGGGTAAATCCCTTTTACGCTCGCTCTCTGAGCTGGCTAGTAGCTGCAGAGAGGCTGCCCAATAAGGATTTGAGGATTCAAGGATTGATCGTAAATACGGAAGTCGGCTGTCAAATAGCAATCAACGGAGATGTCCACACACCCCCGGTGATGTCTGAAGAGGGAGGCCCAGAGGAACACGCGGGATCCATTGAAAGTCTGGCGGTAACAAAAGCGACACGGATCAATAGCAAAACCTGTTCCGACTCCCCAGGACCGGATGTGTCACACAGTGGGGTAAGCTAAGTTTGCTATTGGCAACTACTGTTTATTTCTCCATTTAGAAGTGATCCTACACAACTAAGCAACGTATTGCACTGTGCACTGTGGTATTACTGTTTACTGACAGTTTGTTTTTATTGAGGCAGCCTCTCACTGAGACTTTACTCTATAAATATATTACCAACACCGGAGATAAAGTGTTTTAAGGAGTACTGTTTGGTTATTGTCTAACTTCATATTTATACTCCTGTGAAACAGGAAGTCATGGTTGAACAATTTCATGTTCCTAGTCACCCAGGTGTACTAATAAATATAAATGGGAATATACTTCAAATATGTTTCTCATATTAATTCATAGGGGTGCCAAAAAATGTGCCACACATATATTTAACAAGGATATTTTTGTTGTGTTAGCAATTGCTTGATATCCATGTGAGCAGAGTATTTTGTGTATTTTTTGAACAAAAGATCAAAAGGTTAAACAATAAAGACCATTTTCTCACAGCCTTCTTTGCTCATATTTACCAAGGGTTACAGTAATAGTAAAGGGCACTGCATATATAGTACTGGACCAGGAATGAGGTAGAAAAGCAAAGGTTTAAGAGGGTGTATGGATTTTCTTATTCTTTTGAATTGATGCTTTTTAAAGAGAGGGCCCTATAGAAAGCTAGGGTTGTCCACTGGCTGATGGGTTTGTTTTGGGGCCCCTTAAATGATAGTGGTTTTGTAGGGGGACAAAGATTTCTAGCAGTAGAGGAGTTATGGGTGGTAGAAGAGGTCATGGTTATGTTTAATACCAGTTGTTGGTTTTAGATGGTAATGGCTTAATTATGTCAGGGGCTGCAGTTTTGGTTTATTAAAATTGAAAGTTTGGGAGGTGGGTTAAACTGCAGTGGGGGCTGGTGTTTTAGTGTTTCTGTACAGATTTGACATGGTGGAGGATAGTTCTATTAATGGATTGAATACCTTGCTGAACAATAATAAGAAAAGATCCCAGGTTTCGCATGAGATATATACAGTATATATATATATATATATATATATATATATATATATATATATATATATATATATATATATATATATATATATATATATCTCAAAGTAAGACAAGGAACTGCACTCACTGGATTTATTCCTTGTCAAAATTCACAACATTTATTACATAGCGTTGACATTTCGGAGTTAGCAACCACTTCCTCAGACCATATATATTTATAAATGATAGTAGGTGTAGATTGTTTTCTCCTCTGGATACCACCTCCTACAACATAATGAGTGAGATGTAACAGCATGTAGTTCAAGAAATTACTTTTTGATGTTTCTGCACTGCACCAGCTAGTGAAAGATTCTTAGGAGACAGCAGAAGGTAAGTGACTGTATGTGTTAGCATTAACGAAATATGTATTTCTAAAGTTTTACTTATTGAACCATAGTAACTGTGTGAGAGACTCCTAGGTGAAGCTTGGCAAAAAAAAGATTGATACAAAGGCGTATGCCATGCCATTTAGTAGAATACAAGAAAAGGGTGGTTGTATCTAACTTGCTAAATACATATTATGGATTTGAACACATATTCATGGCTGTTAGATCTCAATTTGTTGTACTTCGAGTAAAAGAAAGTTTAATGCTTTCAAGCCAGAATTAGAGAGAGACTCCAGTTTACAGTTAGCTGTTCCTCAAAATTTGTACATTTGGGGCAAAAAAAGGAAGCCTAATTCCAAACAGTTTGAATTTAAACACAAAAACACTGTATAGCATCTTTGGTATTTGTTTCTTTTCTTTTTTGTTACTGTTTTCTAAGCCATTTGAACTGGGCACTCCTAGTGGCCACTAGAGGGCTATTTACCGTGGTTTAAATGGTTTGTATATTTATAAATGTCACTTTGTAATAAATTATAATTACCTTTTTTGATGTGTAGTTTGTGCCTGTTTTTCTTTTTCAAGATAATTAGACTACTTACCCTGAATTGTCATTATTACTTTTGCTTTTTTATGTTTACATGTTGTTATTGAACCTAACAACAATATATATATATATATATATATATATATATATATATATATATATATATATATATATATACAGTGGTGGCTCGTGGGTTATTCAAATAGGGGTTCACAATACATGAACTGGGGCTAAATACCACCTAGCAATCAAGCACACACACACACACCCTCACACTCTCAAGCACACACACACCCTCACACTCTCAAGCACACACACCCTCACACTCTATTTACTAGTTAGTAAATAGTTATTAACTATTTACTAGCTACCTAATTAAAATAAATACAAAGTTACCTGTAAAATAAAACCTAACCTGCCTTACACTAAAACCTAACATTACAATAAAATAAAATAAATTAAGATATGAAAATACAATTATCTAAATTACAAAAAAAAAAAAAAACACTAAATTACACAAAATAAGAAATGAAATTAACAAAAATAAAAACGAATTACTCCTAATCTAATAGCCCTATCAAAACAAAAAATCGGAATGCAAGGGACAACATCTTGGATGACGTCACTTAAAGGGAAACTTCATTTTCCATTGACAATCAGAAGAAGAGGATGCTCCGCGCTGGATGTCTTGAAGATGGACCCGCTCCACGCCGGATGGTTGCAGATAGAAGATGCCGCTTGGATGAGGACTTCTGCCGCCTGCATGAGGATGGATGTCTGGTCTTCGAAAACTGTAAGTGGATCGTCGGGGGTTAGTGTTAGTTTTTTTTAAGGGTTTATTGGGTGGGTTTTATTTTTAGCTTAGGGTTTGGGCAATGTAAAAGAGCTAAATGCCCTTTTAAGGGCAATGCCCATCCAAATGCCCTTTTTAGGGCAATGGTTAGCTTAGGTTTATTTAGATTGGGTTTTACTATTGGGGTTGTTTGTATTTTTTTTATAGGTAAAAGAGCTGATTTCTTTGCGGAGGCCCTTTTAAGGGCCATTGGCAGTTTAGCGTTGGCTAGGGTTTATTTTTTATTTTTGGGGAGGCTTATTTATATTGATAGGGCTATTAGATTAGGAGTAATTCGTTTTTATTTTTGATAATTTCGTTTTTATTTTTTGTAATTTAGATAATTGTATTTTAATATTTTAATTTATTTTATTGTAATGTTAAGTTTTAGTGTAAGGCAGGTTAGGTTTTATTTTACAGGTAACTTTGTATTTATTTCAATTAGGTAGCTAGTAAATAGTTAATAACTATTTACTAACTAGTCTACCTAGTTAAAATAAATACAAACTTACCTGTGAAATAAAAAATAAAACCTAAGATAGCTACAATGTAACTATTAGTTATTTTGTAACTCGCTTAGGTTTTATTTTACAGGTAAGTATGTATTTAGTTTTAAATAGGAATTATTTAGGTAATAATTGTAATTTTTATTTAGATTTATCTTAATTATATTTAAATTAGGGGGTGTTAGGTTTATCCTTAGGGTTACGTTAGGGTTATGCTTAGGGTTAGGGTTACATTAGGGTTAGGTTTAGGGCTTAATATATTTATTTAGTGTTAGTGATGTTGGAGGCCAGAGGTTTAGGGGTTAATAACTTTAGTATAGTGGCGGCGACATTGGGGGTGGCAGATTAGGGGTTAATAACTGTAATTTACATAGACATCAATGGGGCTGCGTTACGGAGCTTTTGTTTCCGCGATTGCAGATGTTAGGCTTTTTTTTTTGCCGGCTCTCCCCATTGATGTCTATGGGGAAATCGTGCACGAGCACGTCAAAGCAGCACTTGTATTTGGGTGAGGTATGGAGCTCAACGCCACCATATCGCCCGTGCAAGCCTGCTTTTTGTAAACTTGTAATAGCAGCGCTATAGGGAGGTGAAATACCGCCGCTTTTGTGGTGGTCGTTAATTTCCTTTAGCGCTCAAAACTCGTAATCTATCTGTGTGTGAATAAAGTGGTAACATCCTTATTGAAGAAACCGGGTGCAAGTTATTTCTTTGGAGTGTGTTTGGAGACTCTGCACCGGCCATTGTTATCTTACAGGGAGTGCTAAGGTTGTGTAAGATATATGTACATACACGGGTGAGATCTGCACTCTCACTAAGCTTTTAGGAAACAGCAACCAGGGTGCTAGTGTAGCATAGAAATACACTTGAGAAAAGACCATACTCATTGGAGTTTAAGTTAAATAAATGTGGTTTATTTAGGTGGCTTTTCAGGGAATGGCTCCCTTTCCTCAGACTGGTCCACTGTCCACATAGTTTATTTAACTAAATTCCAGCGAGTGCGTTCTTTTCTCAAGTTTATATATATATATACTGTATATGTATATATATATATATATATATATATATATATATATAATATTAAATACATATTTATGCATATTAAATGCAAAGAAAAGATTTATTATTGAAAAAAATAAACAAATATTTTAACAGTGATTTAAAGGGATATGGCATATAACAAGGTGTTGGACTTGGAAGAGCTCAAAGGTGTATATGTATGGGTGTGTATTTGTCTATGTTTATATAAATGTTTGTGTGTGTGTGTGTGTGTGTGTGTGTGTGTGTGTATGTCTATATGTGTGTTAATATGTATGTATGTATTTATGCAGTGTTTTAAACATATACAGTATTTCAATAGAAAATCATAGTTTAAAAGTTTGTGATGAACTCAACTAATTGACCTTCGGCTTAGTGCACCTTCAGCTTAACACTCGAGTGACAGCCAACAAGAGTTTTATCAGTACACCCACTCCAAAAAAAAAAGAGTATATTATGTCAGGGATCTAGCTCACCCGCACTATCCATCAACCTGATGTTAACGTATCCTAGTCTTTCGCTCAAGCATTAATATATTACTTTCCACTTCTAAAAGATTAGAACAGCCAATAGGATTTCAGTAGCATTTGAAGATCCAAATCAGCCAATAGGAATGCAAGTGAAGCCATTTTTAAACGCGTACCTTTCATTCAATCTTCAGTGTGCGGCGGTGATCATACGAAGAGGATCCTCCACGCTCCATGGCTCCGCAGTGCAAGGTCTTCAGTTCCACGGTCATCTCCACTCAGCGCCAGCTTGGTCCTGGATGAAGATGGAAGATGTTGCCTGCTCCAAACAGACTTTACCACCACCTGGAAGAGGACCTTCAGGAACAGTGAGTACCTATTTGGGACTTAGAGTTAGTTTTTTTTTTAGTTTGTTTTTTTGTTTTTTAGAGTAGGGATTTTGTTCACTGAAAAAGAGCTGAATGCCTTTTTAAGGGCAATGCCCATACAAATGCAATGGGTAGTTTAGGATTTTTTTGTGTTAGTTTTTTTTTTATTTTGAGGGTTTTGGTGGGGCGGGGTTTTTTACTGTTAGAGGGGGGACATAGTATTTTTTAAGGTAAAAGAGCTATTTAACTTAGGGCAATGCCCTACAAAAGGCCCTTTTAAGGGCTATTGGTAGTTTAGTTTAGATAAGGGGGGGTTTATTTGGGGGGGGGGGGGGCTTTTTATTTTCATAGGTATGATATTTAATTATTGTAATTTAATCTTAGGTTTAATTTTTAAACACATTTTAGGATTTTTTTTATTTTAATTGTAATTTAGGATTTTTTAAAATTAATTAGGGGATGTTAGGTTAGGAGGCTAAGTAATTAAATTTATTATTTGTGTTGTGGGGGTTTGGCGGTTTAGGAGTTAATAGCTTAATTAAGTTAATTGCATTGTGGGGGTTTGGCAGTTTAGGGGTTAATAGATTTATTAGGTTAATTACGATGTGGGGGTTTGGTGGTTTATGGGTTAATAGATTTATTAGGCTAATTGTGATGTAGGTTAATGGCAGATTAGGGGTTAATAGGTTAATTAGGTTAATTGCAATGTGGGTAAATGGCGGATTAGGGGTTAATAGTTCAAATAGCTAGATTGCGATGTGGGGGGGGTGGTGGTTTAGGGGTTAATAACTTTCATAGATACTTTGCGATATGAGGGTTTGCGGATTAGTGGTTAATAACTTTGATAGATACTTTGCGATATGGGGATTGGCGGATTAAGGGTTAATACATTAGTTATTGCGGTGGGGGGTTGCGGTTGAGAGGTAGATATTGTGCATGCGTTAGGTGTTTGAGCGAGCAACAGGTAAAATATACGCGCCACACTTGTATGCGCCGCCATATATGCGATCGAGTGTAGTGTAAGGTTATCATAGTAACCTATTAATGTTTTAGAAATCTGGCATCAGGTGGAAGCGTTAATACAACGCTAACTTACACCTACTTTTTCAATGATAACCTGGTACTAAAATGGAGTCGTATATTACTTTTAGCTGTCGGATGCTTCGGTAGCTTACAGCTCCATTTTTAACGGCTCAGTGGAAACAAGCCCTAAGTGAGGTTAAAAAGGAATAAGAGCTAAAAATGGAGCAGAGAAAAAGATGTGCTCAAAAAAACAAATCAACTCCAAGAAAAGGGTGGGGGCTCGTGAACTCTCTCAACCATGAAAGAAAGAAATTTATCAGGTGAGTGTAAATTATGTTTTCTTTCATACAGGTGGTGAGAGTCCCGATCACTTACTCATGGTAACGAATACCCAAGCTGTGGAAGTCCACGAGGAATAACATAAAGGGAGGGATTTAAAAAAACATCTTTTTCACTGAGAAAATAAATTCACAACCCCACAAAAGTTTATTTTTATTTATTTTTTTAATTTAGAAAGCACTTAAAAAACAGATACAGGAACTTTCTACCAAATGCTGCTTCAGATGAAGCAAAAACATCAAAATGATAACATTTTGTGAAAGTATGCAAAGAAGACCAAGTAGCTGCTTTGCAAAAACAGAATTTATGCTTACCTGATAAATTACTTTCTCCAACGGTGTGTCCGGTCCACGGCGTCATCCTTACTTGTGGGATATTCTCTTCCCCAACAGGAAATGGCAAAGAGTCCCAGCAAAGCTGGTCACATGATCCCTCCTAGGCTCCGCCCACCCCAGTCATTCGACCGACGGACAGGAGGAAATATATATAGGAGAAACCATATGATACCGTGGTGACTGTAGTTAGAGAAAATAATTCATCAGACCTGATTAAAAAACCAGGGCGAGCCGTGGACCGGACACACCGTTGGAGAAAGTAATTTATCAGGTAAGCATAAATTCTGTTTTCTCCAACATTGGTGTGTCCGGTCCACGGCGTCATCCTTACTTGTGGGAACCAATACCAAAGCTTTAGGACACGGATGAAGGGAGGGAGCAAATCAGGTTACCTAAATGGAAGGCACCACGGCTTGCAAAACCTTTCTCCCAAAAATAGCCTCAGAAGAAGCAAAAGTATCAAATTTGTAAAATTTGGCAAAAGTGAGCAGTGAAGACCAAGTCGCTGCCTTACATATCTGGTCAACAGAAGCCTCGTTCTTGAAGGCCCATGTGGAAGCCACAGCCCTAGTGGAGTGAGCTGTGATTCTTTCAGGAGGCTGCCGTCCGGCAGTCTCATAAGCCAATCGGATAATGCTTTTAAGCCAAAAGGAAAGAGAGGTAGAAGTCGCTTTTTGACCTCTCCTTTTACCAGAATAAACAACAAACAAGGAAGATGTTTGTCTGAAATCTTTAGTAGCCTCTAAATAGAATTTTAGAGCACGGACTACGTCCAAATTGTGTAACAAACGTTCCTTCTTTGAAACTGGATTCGGACACAAAGAAGGTACAACTATCTCCTGGTTAATATTTTTGTTGGAAACAACTTTCGGAAGAAAACCAGGCTTAGTACGCAAAACCACCTTATCGGCATGGAACACCAGATAGGGCGGAGAACACTGCAGAGCAGATAACTCTGAAACTCTTCTAGCAGAAGAAATTGCAACCAAAAACAAAACTTTCCAAGATAGTAACTTAATATCTACGGAATGTAAGGGTTCAAACGGAACCCCTTGAAGAACTGAAAGAACTAGATTTAGACTCCAGGGAGGAGTCAAAGGTCTGTAAACAGGCTTGATCCTAACCAGAGCCTGAACAAATGCTTGAACATCTGGCACAGCTGCCAGTCTTTTGTGAAGTAAAACAGATAAAGCAGAGATCTGTCCCTTCAGAGAACTTGCAGATAATCCTTTCTCCAAACCTTTTTGTAGAAAGGATAGAATCTTAGGAATTTTTATCTTGTTCCATGGGAATCCTTTAGATTCACACCAACAGATATATTTTTTCCATATTTTATGGTAAATTTTTCTAGTTACATGCTTTCTAGCCTGAATCAGAGTATCTATTACAGAATCTGAAAACCCATGCTTTGATAAAATCAAGCGTTCAATCTCCAAGCCGTCAGTTGGAGGGAAACCAGATTCGGATGTTCAAATGGACCCTGAACAAGAAGGTCCTGTCTCAAATGTAGCTTCCATGGTGGAGCCGATGACATATTCACCAGGTCTGCATACCAAGTCCTGCGTGGCCACGCAGGAGCTATCAAGATCACCGAGGCCCTCTCCTGATTGATCCTGGCTACCAGCCTGGGGATGAGAGGAAACGGTGGGAATACATAAGCTAGGTTGAAGGTCCAAGGTGCTACTAGTGCATCTACTAGAGTCGCCTTGGGATCCCTGGATCTGGACCCGTAGCAAGGAACCTTGAAGTTCTGACGAGACGCCATCAGATCCATGTCTGGAATGCCCCATAATTGAGTTATTTGGGCAAAGATTTCCGGATGGAGTTCCCACTCCCCCGGATGGAATGTCTGGCGACTCAGAAAATCCGCTTCCCAATTTTCCACTCCTGGGATGTGGATCGCAGACAAGTGGCAGGAGTGATCCTCCGCCCATTGAATTATCTTGGTCACTTCTTTCATCGCCAGGGAACTCCTTGTTCCCCCCTGATGATTGATATATGCAACGGTCGTCATGTTGTCTGACTGAAACCTTATGAATTTGGCCTTTGCTAGTTGAGGCCAAGCTCTGAGAGCATTGAATATCGCTCTCAGTTCCAGAATGTTTATCGGGAGAAGAGACTCTTCCCGAGACCATAGACCCTGAGCTTTCAGGGATTCCCAGACCGCGCCCCAGCCCACTAGGCTGGCGTCGGTCGTGACAATGACCCACTCTGGTCTGCGGAAGCCCATTCCCTGTGACAGATTGTCCAGGGTCAGCCACCAACGGAGTGAATCTCTGGTCTTTTGATCTACTTGAATCGTCGGAGACAAGTCTGTATAATCCCCATTCCACTGTCTGAGCATGCACAGTTGTAATGGTCTTAGATGAATTCGTGCAAAAGGAACTATGTCCATTGTTGCAACCATCAATCCTATTACTTCCATGCACTGCGCTATGGAAGGACGAGGAACAGAATGAAGTACTTGACAAGAGCTTAGAAGTTTTGATTTTCTGACCTCTGTCAGAAAAATCCTCATTTCTAAGGAATCTATTATTGTTCCCAAGAAGGGAACTCTTGTTGACGGGGACAGAGAACTTTTTTCTTTGTTCACCTTCCATCCGTGAGATCTGAGAAAGGCTAGGACGATGTCCGTATGAGCCTTTGCTTTTGACAGGGACGACGCTTGAATCAGGATGTCGTCCAAGTAAGGTACTACTGCAATGCCCCTTGGTCTTAGAACCGCTAGAAGGGACCCTAGTACCTTTGTGAAAATCCTTGGAGCAGTGGCTAATCCGAATGGAAGTGCCACAAACTGGTAATGCTTGTCCAGAAAAGCGAACCTTAGGAACTGATGATGTTCCTTGTGGATAGGAATATGTAGGTACGCATCCTTTAAATCCACGGTAGTCATAAATTGATTTTCCTGGATAGTAGGTAGGATCGTTCGAATAGTTTCCATTTTGAACGATGGTACCCTGAGAAATTTGTTTAGGATCTTTAGATCCAAAATTGGTCTGAATGTTCCCTCTTTTTTGGGAACTATGAACAGATTGGAATAAAATCCCATTCTTTGTTCTCTTATTGGAACTGGATGTATCACTCCCATCTTTAACAGGTCTTCTACACAATGTAAGAATGCCTGTCTCTTTATTTGGTTTGAAGATAATTGAGACCTGTGGAACCTTCCCCTTGGGGGTAGTTCCTTGAATTCCAGGAGATAACCTTGAGAAACTATTTCTAGCGCCCAAGGATCCTGAACATCTCTTGCCCAAGCCTGAGTAAAGAGAGAAAGTCTGCCCCCCACTAGATCCGGTCCCGGATCGGGGGCTATCCCTTCATGCTGTTTTGGTAGCAGTGGTAGGCTTCTTGGCCTGCTTACCCTTGTTCCAGCCTCGCATTGGTTTCCAGGCTGGTTTGGGTTGTGAAGTATTACCCTCTTGCTTAGAGGATACAGAATTAGAGGCTGGTCCGTTTCTGCAAAAGGGACGAAAATTAGGCTTATTTTTAGCCTTAAAAGACCTATCCTGTGGGAGGGCGTGGCCCTTTCCCCCAGTGATGTCTGAAATAATCTCTTTCAAATCAGGTCCAAATAATGTTTTACCTTTGAAAGGAATGTTAAGCAATTTTGTCTTGGAAGACACATCCGCTGACCAAGACTTTAGCCAAAGCGCTCTGCGCGCCACGATAGCAAACCCTGAATTTTTCGCCGCTAATCTAGCTAATTGCAAAGCGGCATCTAAAACAAAAGAGTTAGCCAATTTAAGTGCTTGAACTCTGTCCATAACCTCCTCATACGAAGATTCTTTACTGAGCGATTTTTCTAGTTCCTCGAACCAGAAACACGCTGCCGTAGTGACAGGAACAATGCATGAAATTGGTTGTAGAAGGTAACCTTGCTGTACAAAAATCTTTTTAAGCAAACCCTCTAATTTCTTATCCATAGGATCTTTGAAAGCACAACTATCTTCAATAGGAATAGTAGTGCGTTTGTTTAGAGTAGAAACCGCCCCCTCGACCTTGGGGACTGTCTGCCATAAGTCCTTTCTGGGGTTGACTATAGGAAATAATTTCTTAAATATAGGCGGGGGAACAAAAGGTATGCCGGGCCTTTCCCACTCTTTATTTACTATGTCCGCCACCCGCTTGGGTATAGGAAAAGCGTCGGGGGGCACCGGAACCTCTAGGAACTTGTCCATCTTACATCATTTCTCTGGAATGACCAAATTGTCACAATCATCCAGAGTAGATAACACCTCCTTAAGCAGTGCGCGGAGATGTTCTAATTTAAATTTAAATGTCACAACATCAGGTTCAGCTTGATGAGAAATTTTTCCTGAATCTGAAATTTCTCCATCAGACAAAACCTCCCTCATGGCCCCTTGAGATTGGTGTGAGGGTATGTCAGAACAGTTATCATCAGCGTCCTCTTGCTCTTCAGTGTTTAAAACAGAGCAATCGCGCTTTCTCTGATAAGTAGGCATTTTGGATAAAAGATTTGCTATGGAGTTATCCATTACAGCCATTAATTGTTGCATGGTAATAAGTATTGGCGCACTAGATGTACTAGGGGCCTCCTGTGTGGGCATAACTGGTGTAGACACAGTAGGGGATGATGTAGTATCATGTTTACTCCCCTCATTTGAGGAATCATCTTGGGCAATATCATTATCTTTTGCATTACTGTCCTTACTTTGTTTGGACACTATGGCACAATTATCACATAAATTTAAATGGGGAGACACATTGGCTTTCATACATATAGAACATAGCTTATCTGATGGTACAGACATGTTAAACAGGCTTAAACTTGTCAACAAAGCACAAAAAACGTTTTAAAATAAAACCGTTACTGTCACTTTAAATTTCAAACTGAAAACACTTTATTACTGAATATGTGAAAAAGTATGAAGGAATTGTTCAAACCAAAATTTCACCACAGTGTCTTAAAGCATTAAAAGTATTGCACACCGAATTTCAGAGCTTTAACCCTTAAATTAACGGAACCAGAGCCGTTTTCAAATTTAACCCCTATACAGTCCCAGCTATATGCTTTGCTGAGACCCAACCAAGCCCAGAGGGGAATACGATACCAAATGACGCCTTCTAGAAGCTTTTTTAGTGATTCTTAGATCCTCACACATGCATCTGCATGCCTTGCTCTCCAAAAACAACTGTGCAGTAATGGCGCGAAAATGAGGCTCAGTCTATAACTAGAAAGGCCCCCAGACTAAAAAAGGTGTCCAACACAGTGCCTGCCGTTTTTTAAACGTTCCCCAAGATTATAATGCCAATTATTAGCTAGAATCTGCATAATATGCCCCAATAAAGCAATCGTTTTAGCCCATAAAAATGTCTACCAGTTTTTAAGCCCTTTTTTAAGCCCTTTATTCTTTTATATTTGACTAAGAAAATGGCTTACCGGTCCCCATGAGGGGAAATGACAGCCTTCCAGCATTACATGGTCTTGTTAGAAATATGGCTAGTCATACCTTAAGCAGAAAGGTCTGCTGTTTCCCCCAACTGAAGTTACTTCATCTCAACAGTCCTGTGTGGAAACAGCAATCGATTTTAGTTACTGTCTGCTAAAATCATCTTCCTCTTACAAACAGAAATCTTCATCCTTTTCTGTTTCAGAGTAAATAGTACATACCAGCACTATTTTAAAATAACAAACACTTGATAGAAGAATAAAAACTACATGTAAACACCAAAAAACTCTTAACCATCTCCGTGGAGATGTTGCCTGTGCAACGGCAAAGAGAATGACAGGGGTGGGCGGAGCCTAGGAGGGATCATGTGACCAGCTTTGCTGGGACTCTTTGCCATTTCCTGTTGGGGAAGAGAATATCCCACAAGTAAGGATGACGCCGTGGACCGGACACACCAATGTTGGAGAAACTGAAGATAAATTCTTGAAAGCCGAAGAAGTGGCAACTGACCTATTAGAATGAGCTGTAATCTACAGGAGACTGACCTGCCTCCGAATAAGTCTTGTGAATCAGAAGTTTTAACCAGGAGGCTAAAGCAACTGCAGAGGCTTTTGGGCCTTTTCAAGAACCAGAAGAAAAACAGACTAAGGGGTAGATTTAACAAAGGAACAAAAGGCGGTAGGCAGGTACTACTCCAAGCGTGTAATGTTAAAAAAAGCCAAATTTATTGATACATTTAAAAGAATGAACAGACATGGCAGCAATAGAGCAGGAAGTCTGACATGTTTCGCACCTCACAGGTGCTTACTCATAGACTGAGTTCTGTGTTTCTATCCCACATGTTTATAGGCTGAAGTGGCAATTAAGTTAACCAATTCAATCCCATAAGCACAGAAAATAAGTAAAAAACAATCTATTGATTGACATCGGAAAAAAGGTTAGTTTACCAAAAAGCTAGTTGTTAAATTAGTAACCATGGCTAATGTTTTAGATTCCACCTACTATTAATCAACATATTGAACTTATTCAAGTATTGATTTTTCTAATCACATTGTTTTTAAGAATTTTTGAAATATGTACACTGTAAAGTGAAGATAACAAATAATATGAAGATTTAAAAATATCATGATATATAGATATAATAATATTATTATAGACATTCTGGCATAGGAGAAACATTATACAAATATATGTATATTTAATGTATACTGAATGTATACTAAATATATACTTGAGCTAGAATATGACAGGGAGTTTGAGCACATGGATATTATAATTAACCATCAATAAAATAGTTTATATCACATTCCCTGTTCATACCAGAGGGAAAGCGTGTATTTAATTTTAATATCCAGTAAAGTTCTTTTTTTTCCAAAATTTTATCCCTGTTGCCTCCTCTTAAAGGAACATTTGCTAAGTCAATAACTTGAAATGAAAGTTGTGCAATATTTGTAAGATGTTTGTTGTTAAAGTGTTAAGCAACTGAGGTTCTGTGCTATCATTTTTTACATCCCGGACATGTTCATTAAAACGTATGCAAAGAAGACCAAGTGGCTGCTTTGCAAAACTGAAGATAAATTCTTGAAAGCCGAAGAAGTGGCAACTGACCTATTAGAATGAGCTGTAATTTACAGGAGACTGACCTGCCTCCGAATAAGTCTTGTGAATCAGAAGTTTTAACCAGGAGGCTAAAGCAACTGCAGAGGCTTTCGGGCCTTTTCAAGAACCAGAAGAAAAACAGACTAAGGGGGAGATTTAACAAAGGTTGAGCAGACATGATTCACTGTAGCAAATCATGTCCGCTCGACCTTGCTATTTAACATTGCACAATCATTTCTGGTGAAATGCTTGTGCAATGCCGCCCCTGCTCACTGGCGGCCAATCGGCTGCTAGCAGGGGCCGTCAATCATCATGATCGGATCGAGATGATATCAGTCCACCACCTAAAAGGTGGTGGAGAAGTTAAGGAGCAGCGGTCTTATGACCACTGCTTCTTAACTTCCATTTCAGGAAACGATGGGGCTCCGAAACAGCATCCGCTGCTTAATTAATGGAGCCATAGAAGTCTTCTTGAAATCCTTAGTGGCCTCAACATAATATTTCAATGCCCTGATAACATCCAAATATTGCAAGGATATTTCTAAAGCATTTTTAGGATTGGGACACAAAGAAGGAACAATAATCTCTCTGTTAAGTTGTTAGAGGAAATAACCTTAGGCAAGAAATTAAAAGCTGTCCTTAAATCGGTCTTATCCTGATGAAAAATCAGATAAGGAGATTCACAAGAAAGAGCCTGACAATTCTGAAACTCTTCTTGCAGAAGAAATAGCCAAAAGAAACAAGACTTTCCAAGAAAGTAGTTTAATGTCCATCTTATGAATAGGCTCAAAAGGAGGAAACTCTTAACACCAGGTTAAGATTCCAAGGAGGCAAAATAGATTTAAGGGATTAAATGCCATATCCTCCTCTGTGGGAAGAATTATCATAACTTAACTATTTACATTCTCAAGTTTAATGTAAACCTTTAACTTCATTTCTAACATAGAAATAAACACACAGACAACTTCTTGGTTATAAAACCCGCAGGCCACGTTTACTGTGGCAACACAGCACGAATAAACATGGACCAGGGGGGTGGCAATCAGGTACTAGCTAATGCGTAGTAACCCATGCTAACAAGATGGGCAGTACCAGGGTGCAGGAGAGGAAGCAGAGCGTAGCTCAATACTGGAAAGGCTTAGGGAGTTCTCGGCTTCGAATCACACGGGCAGGGAACACCCCAGACACGCGTCTGAGGACTTCACCCCTGGCCGCAAGTAACCGTCACTCTATCTTGATCACATCCTACCCCCGGACACTGTCCACCCACCAGCTCAGGGTGCAAACCCACCACTCCGTACCAGTAGGACCAGGGTCAATAAGGTGCAAACCACATTGAACACCTGGGGAGCTGAAACTTAACGTCCTCGGGCTTACAGAAATAGGCTGGCTAGCCCTCATCATGCCTTGGACACCCCTAATCCTAGGGACCACCCTAGAGATGAATCCCCCTAACGATTGCCGCCTAATATAATAAAAAAGGAGGGACAGGGTGGGGAAAACTTTGAAGAAACCAGCAGAAAGAGGACTTGTGCTTCCTGTACAGGGCTTAAAAAGTTAAGCTGGAACCCCTCCTTTCTATTTGCAACATTGTTTCACACACACAAACCAGAGCACTCCCACTCCTCTGTCTTGGCCTTAACCCTTATGTGCATTCCAGGCAATTTGCCTTACATTTCCTTAAGGGATTAAATGCCATATCCTCCTCTGTGGGAAGAATTATCATAACTTAACTATTTACATTGTCAAGTTTAATGTAAACTTTTAACTTAATTTCTAACATAGAAATAAACACACGGACAACTTCTTGGTTATAAAACCCGCAGGTCACGTTTATTGTGGCAACACAGAAACCAAATGACAAGCACGAATAAACATGGACCAGGGGGCGGCAATCAGGTACTAGCTAATGCGTAGTAACCCATGCTAACAAGATGGGCAGTACCAGGGTGCAGGAGAGGAAGCAGAGCTTAGCTCAATACTGGAAAGGTTTAGGGAGTTCTCGGCTTCGAATCACACGGGCAGGGAACACCCCAGACACGAGTCTGAGGACTTCACCCCTGGCCGGAAGTAGCCACCACTCTACCTCGATCACATCCTGCCCCCGGAGTAGAAGCTCGAATGGCTGCCCAGTGCATGAACGAGTGTCCCACAATCCAGGCACGAAGCAGACCACTGCTAGGCCCTGTAACAGAAACAAGTGTTAGGTTCATAAACATGGACCAGGGGGGCGGCAATCAGGTACTAGCTAATGCGTAGTAACCCATGCTAACAAGATGGGTGGTACCAGGGCACAGGAGAGGAAGCAGAGCTTAGCTCAATACTGGAAAGGTTTAGGGAGTTCTCGGCTTTGAATCACATGGGCAGGGAACACCCCAGACAGGAGTCTGAGGACTTCACCCCTGGCCGGAAGTAGCCGTCACTCTACCTTGATCACATCCTGCCCCCGGACACTGTCCACCCGCCCCGAGATCACCCACATATTCAGGGCCACTCTCGCCACCACCCAAACTCACACAAATAGGAGTAGGGACTGTCTTAGGTCTTCAACAAACAGGTCCATGCCATGGTCTGAAAGATGTACCCCGTCACCTCAGTAGAAGCTCCGGTCAGCTGCCGTAATGGTTTTGTGCTCCACAAGAAAGTAACCTCAAACATCAATTTCCTTACGTCCCTATTGAGATTTTTCCTGACCTGAAATGCAGCCCTATGGCTGGCCATATAATGCTATGTCAACCTAGGAATAATGTTTGACCATCCCATTCTCACACCAGGCATCCAAGCTTTGAAGGTGCGCATGTCTGACTGGATCACTGCACTCAAATCCCGTCCGGGAATTGAGCCAAGATCATTTCCACCTAAGTTTATGATCAAAACGTGTGGTTTCTCCCAACGTTTCATGGCTTCTTGCAGTAATCCAGGCAGATCTGCCTAGCAAAGGCCTCTCCTTCCTAGCCACCTAACAACCACCCTAGATGACGAGAACCCCAGTTGTTGTCCTCCAGGTCGAGTAGAAGCTTGAATGGCTGCCCAGTGCATGAATGAGTGCCCCACAATCCAGGCATGAAGCGGACCACTGCTAGGCCCTGTAACAGAAAGAAGTGTTAGGTTCATACCACGACAGTGAAAAACATCACAACATCAACACATCGTAATTCTTAGCAGTGGGATAAAAGGGGTCTCACATATAATGGATATCTCCTAGATTTCCACCTCCCCAATGCCATGATACGGTCGGCAGACCAACCTAACGTCATAGCAGCTCCAACCCTAAATTAGTGAGGAGCTATGCTATTGGGATTTAAACCCGCCTTTTCTGCAGCCCATCCCAGGACCCTCTGTAAACTGGAATCTCGTAAGAGGGGTACCGTCCTGGTGAATTAAAAACCTATTTGAACCCACTGGACGCACGTCCGAGAAGGCCTTCAACAGGACGTAAGGGCAACTGGCGGAACCCTGAGTCACAGGGAGCGACAGCCAAGCCCCCCTACACTCCTGATCCACTTTGGATCTAAGAATGAATAGCAATACCCCATTGTCAGCGAATCTAACGTGTTCAGTCAGCACACCTCCCACTTTCGTCATCTTAGACTGTGGTACCAATTCCCCCACAGGGCACCATGAAATGCCATGGCGAACGCTGCGGAAAACAGCTGAAACTCGTATTCTGAGGAACAGACGTCAGGTAGAACCTGAAGCAAAAGGAGTAACCGATCAGCAGTTATGGGTTCCCGAATGTCAGGTCGCCGCACTTCCGACCTCCCCAGCCCCATCTTGGAAGAGTCCGTCAGCATGAACAATGTACAGAAAAAGGATACCGCTGCCAACCGAGCAGTCACCGCCACCTTTTTTTACCTGCTTAGTTCTAAGCTACGCAAGCCAGTGCAACAACCAATCTTGCTCACATGCGCAGGAAGGAAATTCCTGAACATCACAGAAGAATACCCATTCTTCCCAATACCTCACATAAGACTTCCAAGTGGAAGGTGCCAGGGACGCCTTCTGTAGTGGAATCAGAGACTGCCATCCAGTGTCACCTGCCAAAGGAAAGGAGGACAGGGAACACCATGAGTCACAGCGTTAGGAGCAAACTTCCTAAAATTTTCCCATTGGAAACGAGAAAGCGCTATATCAGCTATAATATTAGCAACCCCAGGGACATGCCTAACCTGAAACTCAATGTTCCGCTTAAGGCATCCCAAGACCAGCATCATAAGATATCTAACCACTGCTGGGGACGAAGATGAGAGTCCATTGATGACAAAGACCACACTCATATTGTGCGTCCAAAAAACAACGGAACTGTTCTTAAGTTCATCTCCCCAGATCTCCAACACCACCAAAATGGGGAAAAGCTCCATAAGACACATGTTCCTGGTCAGACCCTTAACGGCCCATTCGACCAGCCAAGGCTCAGCACTCCACCTACCATCTAGGTAAGCGCCGTAGCCAAAGGACCCCACCGCATCTGTAAAAAGGTGAATGGACTGCGCGGACGTCTGAGGTTTCCGCCAAATGCAAACCCCATTGAATTCCGTAAGGAACTGATCCCAAACCTGGAGATTGCCCCTCATTTCTTTGTTAACCTTATTTCTTGCCTTGGGGGAGGTCACCCCCGGCAACAATCGCTTCATTCTTTTTAGAAAAATTCTCCCCATGGGGATGACTCGACCTGCGAAGTTGAGCAGACCCAACAAGGATTGCAGCTCTTTTAACATGCAAAAACCCGCAGACTCAAGTCTTCTCACTTCCTCCAGCATCTTCCCGGAATTTATCTGCCGGAAGTCTACATTTCTCAGCTACAGAGTCAATTTCTATCCCTAAGAATGTAAGACATGTACAAGGGCCCTCTGTTTTGTCCTCTGCCAAGGGGACACCAAATTTAGTCATTAACAGTCTCATGGTGTGCAGAAGTAACGTATGGCTAGATTTAGAGTTGGGCGGTAGCCGTCAAAACCAGCGTTAGAGGCACTTAACGCTGGTTTTTACCGCCCTCTGGTATTTGGAGTCAGTCAGGAAAGGGTCTAACGCTCACTTTGCAGCCGCGACTTTTCCATACCGCAGATCCCCCTACGCCGTTTGCGTATCCTATCTTTTCAATGGGATCTTCCTAACGCCGGTATTTAGAGTCTTGGCTGAAGTGAGCGTTAGAAATCTAACGATAAAACTCCAGCCACAGAAAAAAGTCAGTAGTTAAGAGCTTTCTGGGCTAACGCCGGTTTATAAAGCTCTTAACTACTGTGCTCTAAAGTTCACTAACACCCATAAACTACCTATGTACCCCTAAACCGAGGTCCCCCCACATCGCCGCAACTCTATTAAAAAATGTTAACCCCTAATCTGCTGACCGCACAACGCTGCCACCTACGTTATCCCTATGAACCCCTAATCTGCTGCCCCTAACACCGCCGACCCCTATATTATATTTATTAACCTCTAATATGCCGCCCCCAACGTCGCCGCTACCTACCTACACTTATTAACCCCTAATCTGCTGACCGGACCGTGCCGCTATTCTAATAAAGTTATTAACCCCTAATCCGCCTCACTCCCGCCTCAATAACCCTATAATAAATAGTATTAACCCCTAATCTGCCCTCCCTAACATCGCCGACACCTAACTTCAAGTATTAACCCCTAATCTGCAGATTGGAGCTCACCGCTACTCTAATAAATTTTTTAACCCCTAAAGCTAATTCTAATCCTAACCCTAACACCCCCCTAAATTAAATATAATTTTATTCTAACGAAATAAATTAACTCTTATTAAATAAATTATTCCTATTTAAATCTAAATACTTACCTGTAAAATAAACCCTAATATAGCTACAATATAAATAATAATTATATTGTAGCTATTTTAGGATTAATATTTATTTTACAGGCAACTTTGTATTTATTTTAACCAGGTACAATAGCTATTAAATAGTTAATAACTATTTAATAGTTACCTAGTTAAAATAATTACAAAATTACCAGTAAAATAAATCCTAACCTAAGTTACAATTAAACCTAACACTACACTATTAATAAATAAATTAAATAAACTACCTACAATTATCTACAATTAAACCTAACACTACACTATCAATAAATTACTTAAATACAATACCTACAAATAAATACAATGAAATAAACTAACTAAAGTACAAAAAATAAAAAAGAACTAAGTTACAAAAAATAAAAAAATATTTACAAACATCAGAAAAATATTACAACAATTTTAAACTAATTACACCTACTCTAAGCCCCCTAATAAAATAACAAAGCCCCCCAAAATAAAAAAATGCCCTACCCTATTCTAAAATTAAAATAGAAAAGCTCTTTTACCTTACCAGCCCTGAAAAGGGCCCTTTGCGGGGCATGCCCCAAAGAATTCAGCTCTTTTGCCTGTAAAAAAAAAACATACAATACCCCACCCCCCAACATTACAACCCACCACCCACATACCCCTAATCTAACCCAAACCCCCCTTAAATAAACCTAACACTAAGCCCCTGAAGATCTCCCTACCTTGTCTTCACCACACCGGGTCCCGATCTGTCCAGAAGAGCCTCCGATGTCTTGATCCAAGAGTGACGTCCATCCTCGGGCTGAAGTCTGGATCCAAGCGGCGGCTGAAGAAATCCATCATCGGGCTGAAGTCTTGATCCAAGTGGGTGCTGAAGAAGTCCATCATCGGGATGAAGTCTTCTATGAAGCAGCATCTTCAATCTTCTTTCTTCCGGAGCCATCATCTTCCAGCCGACGCGGATCCATCCTCTTTTACCGACGCCTACTCGCCGAATGACGGTTCCTTTAAATGACGTCATCCAAGATGGCGTCCGTCGAATTCCGATTGGCTGATACTTGATTCTGATTGGCTGATTCCATCAGCCAATCAGAATTTTCCTACCTTAATTCCGATTGGCTGATAGAATCCTATCAGCCAATCGGAATTCGAGGGACGCCATCATGGATGACGTCCCTTAAAGGAACCGTCATTCGTCGGGAAGTCGTCGGTGAAGATGGATGTTCCGAGTCGGTGGGATGAACATGGATCCGGAAGAAAGAAGATTGAAGATGCCGCTTGATAGAAGACTTCAGTCGGATCATGGACCTCTTCAGCTCCCGCTTGGATGAAGACTTCAGTCGGATCAAGGACATCTTCAGCCCCCCGCTTGGGCTTGGATCAAGACATCGGAGGAGCTCTTCTGGATCGATCGGTGAACCCGGCGTGGTGAAGATAAGGTAGGATGATCTTCAGGGGCTTAGTGTTAGGTTTATTTAAGGGGGGTTTGGGTTAGATTAGGGGTATGTGGGTGGTGGGTTGTAATGTTGGGGGGGTTGTATTTTTCTTTTACAGGCAAAAGAGCTGAATTCTTTGGGGCATGCCCCACAAAAGGTCCTTTTAAGGGCTGGTAAGGTAAAAGAGCTTTGAACTTTTTTAATTTAGAATAGGGTAGGGAATGTTTTTATTTTGGGGGGCTTTGTTATTTTATTAGGGGGCTTAGAGTAGGTGTAATTAGTTTAAAATTGTTGTAATATTTTTCTAATGTTTGTAAATATTTTTTTATTTTTTGTAACTTAGTTCTTTTTTATTTTTTGTACTTTAGTTAGTTTATTTAAATGTATTTATTTGTAGGTATTGTATTTAATTAATTTATTGATAGTGTAGTGTTAGGTTTAATTGTAGGTAATTGTAGGTATTTTAATTTAATTTATTTATTGATAGTGTAGTGTTAGGTTTAATTGTAACCTAGGTTAGGATTTATTTTACAGGTAATTTTGTAATTATTTTAACTAGGTAACTATTAAATAGTTATTGACTATTTAATAGCTATTGTACCTGGTTAAAATAATTACAAAGGATACCTGTAAAATAAATATAAATCCAAAAATAGCTACAATATAATTATAATTTATATTGTAGCTATATTAGGGTTTATTTTACAGGTAAGTATTTAGCTTTAAATAGGAATAATTTATTTAATAAGAGTTAATTGATTTCGTTAGATTTAAATTATATTTAAGTTAGGGGGGTGTTAGGGTTAGGGTTAGAATTAGCTTTAGGGGTTAAAAAATGTATTATAGTAGCGGTGAGCTCCGGTCGGCAGATTAGGGGTTAGTGCTTGAAGTTAGGTGTCGGCGATGTTAGGGAGGGCAGATTAGGGGTTAATACTATTTCTTATAGGGTTATTGAGGCAGGAGTGAGGCGGATTAGGGGTTAATAACTTTATTATAATAGCGGCGCGGTCCGGTCGGCAGATTAGGGGTTAATAAGTGTAGGCAGGTGGAGGCGACGTTGAGGGGGGCAGATTAGGGGTTGATAAATATAATATAGGGGTCGGCGGTGTTAGGGGCAGCAGATTAGGGGTACATAGCTATAATGTAGCTTGCGGTGGTGTACGGAGCGGCAGATTAGGGGTTAATAATAAAATGCAGGGGTCAGCGATAGCGGGAGCGGCAGATTAGGGGTTAATAAGTGTAAAGTTAGGGGTGTTTAGACTCAGGGTACATGTTAGGGTGTTAGGTGCAGACTTAGGAAGTGTTTCCGCATAGGAAACAATGGGGCTGCGTTAGGAGCTGAACACTGCTTTTTTGCAGGTGTTAGGTTTTTTTCAGCTCAAACAGCCACATTGTTTTCTATGGGGGAATCGTGCACGAGCACGTTTTTTAAGCTGGCCGCGTCCGTAAGCACCGCTGGTATCGAGAGTTGCAGTGGCGTTAAATATGCTCTACGCTCCCTTTTTTGGAGCCTAACGCAGCCCTTCTGTGAACTCTAAATTCCAGGGGTATTTAAAAGGTGCGGGAGAAAAAAAGCATGCGTAGCTAATGCACCCCTTTGGCCGCAGAACTCTAAATCTAGCCGTTTGATTCTCTGGAGCCTTGTCTGCCCACCAATAAAAAATCATCCAGATAGTGAGCATCTCTATCCTCCCCCGCCACCTCGGCGACAGCCCATTGTAAGAAGGCGCTGAAAGCCTCAAAATAGGCGCATGAAATTGAACACCCCATGGGTAAACAATGGTCAACATAGTACGATTCGTCGAAAAAATACCCCATGAGATAAAAAGAAGAGGGGTGAACCACCCTTAGGGCTTCATCAAATGACTGATAATGGACTGTGCTCAATTCCTGTGGGATGCCCTATCAGACTTCTCAGAGGTAACAGATACTGAATATCTTTGCAACACCCTCTTAGCAGAGTTCGGTTCCATATGGCCTCTTATGACTCGCATATTGCTCCCTTGCTGCACCATGCACCCATTTTTCTAATGTCTTAACTCTGAGCACCTTTAGCCCCTATCGCCGCTGTAGGCCTAACCCCTGGAGCCGAAGTTCACCCCCGCGGCAGTCCTTTTTTTCCTGCAGAACTGCGTGTGGAACTCGATGTGCTCCTCTTCATGGCCGGGTGTCGAATGGAGGAACCGGAAATTACATCACCGAAAGTACCGCCGCTGGAGGACCCGAGACCAGAAGTCAACGCGGAGAAGGCCGAAGCCACCGGAGGAGCCTGCGCAACACAGATCAATGGACTATGGACCATGTGGGACCCACCCGGAGCCCCGGACATCGCCGACGCCAGCATTTGGAAGAGGGACACCGCCGCCGCAATGGATTCTTGGGACAAGGCCGCGGAAGGCCCAGGTAAGGCCAAGGCACTCCCACTATATCCACCAACTATATGAGGGACATTACAGGGCCACGAGGGACCGGGATTGACCTGGGGAGGGTCCGAAAAAATCACAGATGTACCGGGAGGGACACTGGGGGGACCGGGGGCCAAACCGGACGGGCCAGCCACCGCATCGCCACGCAAAGGCCCTACAGAGACCGCATGGCCCACAGGCTCAGACGCCACATCTGAGGGACCTACATTAACACCCCATCCACCCTCCTGGGAAACTGCATCTAACAGGGCCTGATCAGAGATCTCAGACACAGTCGTCGTACTACCACCCTCACTAGGCTCACCCTGGGGAGGGACATGGGAAGGAGAAAACAAAAGGGTTTGACCCACCATTTCAGGGGATGGTATGATCCATTCCTCAGCTTTATCACTCTTCTCTACGACTTCTCTCTCTGTAGGTTCCTCCCTAGCCTCCATGATTCGTTTTGGAGGTACTTTAGATCTCCTTGAACGCTTCATGTGAAAACTTTGAAGAAACCAGCAGAAAGAGGACTTGTGCTTCCTGTACAGGGCTTAAAAAGGTAAGCTGGAACCCCTCCTCTCTATCTGCAACGTTGTTTCACACACACAAACCAGAGAACTCCCACTCCTCTGTCTTGGCCTTAACCCTTATGTGCATTCCAGGCAATTTGCCTTACATTTCCTTAATTACAGTTTTAATACCAATCAAAGCCTGAACAAAACAATTACTATTAGCAATCTTTCTGTGAAACAAGACAGAAAGGGCAAAAATCTGTCCCTTCAAAGAACTGGCAGATAAGCCATTACCTAAACAATTCTACAAAAACTTTTAGAAATCTTGGTATTCGAAAGGAATGCCAGGAAAAAACATGATCTATACACCAGGAAATGTAAGTTTTCCAAACCTTGTGATAAATCTTCCTAGACACCGGCTTACGAGCCCATATAAGAGTCTTAATAACAGAGTATGAAAAACCTCTATGTTTCAGAACTAGGCATTCAAAGTCTATGCTTTCAAGTTGAGAAACTTTAGATCCGGATGGAAAATAGAACCTTGAGATAGAAGGTCTGGCCGAAGAGGAAGAAGCCAAGTAGGACAGCTGGACATCTATACCAGATCTGCATACCAAATCCTGCGTGACCATGCTGGAGCAATCAGGATTACAAAGGATTTATTCTGCTTTATCTTGGAAATTACTTTGGGAAGAAGAACCAGAGGTGGAAAGAGATGACAGGCTGAAATGACCAAGGAAAAACTAGAGCATCCACTGCTACTACATGTGGATCCCTGGACCTCGCAAAATACCTGGGAAGTTTGTTGTTCAAACGAGAGGCTATCAGATCTATCTCTGTTAGACCCCAAAGGTCCACTATCAGACTGAATACATCCTGATGAAGAGACCACTCTACTGTATGACGAGACTGACAACTGAGAAAGTCTGCTTCCCAATTGATCACTCCTGGAAAATGAGCTGCAGAAATCATCAGTAGTTGGTTCTGCCCAAGAAAGAATTTGAAACACTTCTTTCATAGCTAGGGAACTGCCATTTCACCCCTGATAAATGACATAACTTACTGCTGTAACATTGTCTGAATGGAAATGGAGATAATATTTCCCTTTCCAAAAGAGGCCATGCTTGAAGAGCTCTGAAAATAGCACAGTTCTAAAATATTGATTGAAAGCCTCGCCTCGAGGACTCCAAACCCCTTGTACTGTCAGAGACCCCCAAACTGCTCCCCAAACTAAAAGACTTTCATCTGTGGTGATTGAAGATCAGGTAGGATGAGCAAAAGAAACCCCCTGATGATTCAGCCACCAAGCCAGAGACTGACTTGTACTGGAATCTAAAAATATCCTTTAGATATTTGAGAATAATCCCTGCACCATTGGCGCAGCATACAAAACTGGTGAAATCGAGCAAAGGGGATTGCATCTGCTAAAGAAAAAACTTAAATCATGCTCTTGAGGAAAGGCAAAACTAAGCCCCTAAGCGCAAATGCAAGTCACAAAGACAGACATCGCGCCTAAAAAACAGGCATTTAAAAATACTAAAAAAAAAGCGCCAAAAAACAAGCTTGTGCCACGATGTGTGAAACTCGACGCGCAAACAAGCACAAACCCGAACACACAAAAAGAAACACGCCAACGTGTCCAAATCCCATTGTGAAAAACTACGGGCCAATAGAAAAAAAGAGCATGCAAAATTCAATGAGCGTATATCTACGATGAATGTCCGAAACTAAAGTGCATTAAAAAATTAGAGACGCAAAGACTAAAGAAATAGCACAAATCTGTCTCAGGGCCATATATATATATATATATATATATATATATATATATATATAAATGTATATACATATATAAGCTTTAAACATAAAGCACCCATAAATAAAGCCATACGAGTGTCTAATATATATATAAAAAATATACTTACCCATAGACACTCGTCCACTAACACAGTAGTAGACAGCCAAACCAGTACTGAAACAAATCAGCATAGGTAATGAAGATAGGAGTATATCGTTGATCTGTAAAGGGAGGCAGAAGATTAATCCCTGTGACCAAATTGGCCTGTGAAGGATTTCCTATGAGGCAAAACCGTAAAATCAAAGGCCATACTCCAAGTACGTCCCTCCGACAACCACTGTACTCTGAGTGGAACCGGGCTTCACATAGATTGAAGACCCCTCTCTACAAAGAACACTGCACATCTACTTCCATTCTCTTGCCCCCGCAAACGCTCGCAATCAACCACAACCCACATAGCCATAAACTTAGCTCTTTCTTCCCTGTTACTGAGGAAGAAGTTTCTGCACTTATACTGCATTCTCACCTCACTACCTGTCCCCTTGACCCTATCCCCTCACAGCTACTCCCCTCTCTCTCTTCTACCCATACCCCTATCCTAACACACATTTTCAACCTCTCCCTTAGCACCGGTATATTTCTATCATCTCTGAAACATACACTGGTCACGCCTATCCTCCAAAAACCTTCCCTTGATCCAACTTCCCCATCCAACTACCGCCCTATTTCCCTCCTCCCTCTTGCCTCAAAGCTTCTTGAAAAGCTAGTATATGCACGCCTATCCTATTTCCTTATATTAAACTCCCTCCTTGACCCACTGCAATCTGGATTTCATCCCTATCACTCCACACAGACAGCAATCGTTAAGGTTACCAACAACCTACTTACAGCAAAATAAAAAGGCCACTTCTCTCTGCTTATCCTCCTTGATCTGTCCGCAGACTTTGATACTGTTGACCACCCTCTTTTGCTCCAAACCCTCTAATCCTTCGGCATTTGTTACAAAGCCCTCTTGTGGTTCTCTTCCTACCTGTCAAACCATAGCTTTAGTGTAGCCTTCTCTGGGTCCTCCTCTGCCCCGTCACCACGTTCTGTCGGGGTACCACAAGACTCTGTCCTCGGTCCCCTTCTCTTCTCAATCTACACGTCATCATTAGGTTCCCTAATTAAGTCCACCGGTTTCCAATATCATTTGTATGCCGACAAAACCCAAATCTACTTCTCTGCACCAGACCTATCTCCTTCCTTGCTAACCCATGTCACTAATTGTCTTTCTCACATCTCTCCCTGGATGTCCTCTCACTACCTCAAGCTAAATCTCTCCAAAACAGAGCTCCTTATTTCCCCCCCTTCTTACAAAATATCCACCCCCAATCTCTCTAGAACTGTCAAAAACTCCATCATTACCCCTACCCCGCATGCCCAATGTCTTGGGATTACATTCGACTCAGATCTTTCTTTCACATTCAGTCCTTGGCTAAAGCCTGCCGCTTCCACCTTAAAAACATCTCTAAAATTTGACATTTCCTTACACAAGACACAACTAAGATTTTAATCCACTCTCTCATCCTTTCCCGCCTCGATTACTGCAACTCTGTCCTCTATGGTCTCCCCAGCTGCTGCCTAGCTCCTTTAAAATTCATAATGAATGCCTCTGCCAGACTCATCTTCCTTACATGTCGCTCTTCATCTGCTGCACCTCTCTGCCAATCCCTTCACTGGCTTTCTCTTGCCTCTAGGATTAAACACAAAATTCTCACTCTGAAATACAAAGCCATCAACTGCACTGCTCCCCCCTATATCACCTTCACTCTGCTGATGACCTCCTACTCTCCTCCTCTTTTGTTACCCCCTCACACTTCCATTTACAGGACTTCTCCAGACTGGCTCCCATCTTGTGGAACTCTCTGTCTGGCTCCACAAGACTCTGCCCTAGTTTGGAAATCTTCAAGCACTCCCTAAAGACTCTACTGTTCAGGGATGCATACAACCTACAATAACCTTTCTTTATACCAGTTTCTCTCCTCCATTGCTATCCCCTGAACCCCCTTAGCATGTAAGCCTAAGAGTCCAGCTGTTTGTAGATCACCTTCTTAAGGGCTGACTACAACAATGTGACTCTTGGCAGGGCCCTCTACCCGTTTAATCCCTATAAATGTTTTGTTGTACTCCGCATTTGTTTATAGTGCTGCGGAATCTGTTGGCTCTCTACAAATAACCAATAATAATAATAATTCTTCAACCACCTCCAACGGAGGCAAAGTAAAGACTATGGTATGTGTGATGTGGGAGGGTTTATATATACAGGGAGTGCAGAATTATTAGGCAATTATTAGCACAAGGTGTGCAATACTCAGAGACATGGCCAAGGTAAGAAAGGCTGAAAGACGACCACCACTGAACAAGACACACAAGCTGAAAAGTCAAGACTGGGCCAAGAAATATCTCAAGACTGATTTTTCTAAGGTTTTATGGACTGATGAAATGAGAGTGAGTCTTGATGGGCCAGATGGATGGGCCCGTGGCTGGATTGGTAAAGGGCAGAGAGCTCCAGTCCGACTCAGACGCCAGCAAGGTGGAGTACTGGTTTGGGCTGGTATCATCAAAGATGAGCTTGTGGGGCCTTTTCGGGTTGAGGATGGAGTCAAGCTCAACTCCCAGTCCTACTGCCAGTTTCTGGAAGACACCTTCTTCAAGCAGTGGTACAGGAAGAAGTCTGCATCCTTCAAGAAAAACATGATTTTCATGAAGGACAATGCTCCATCACACACGTCCAAGAACTCCACAGCGTGGCTGGCAAGAAAGGGTATAAAAGAAGAAAATCTAATGACATGGCCTCCTTGTTCACCTGATCTGAACCCCATTGAGAACCTGTGGTCCATCATCAAATGTGAGATTTACAAGGAGGGAAAACAGTACACCTCTCTGAACAGTGTCTGGGAGGCTGTGGTTGCTGCTGCACGCAATGTTGATGGTGAACAGATCAAAACACTGACAGAATCCATGGATGGCAGGCTTTTGAGTGTCCTTGCAAAGAAAGGTGGCTATATTGGTCACTGATTTGTTTTTGTTTTGTTTTTGAATGTCAGAAATGTATATTTGTGAATGTTGAGATGTTATATTGGTTTCACTGGTAAAAATAAATAATTGAAATGGGTATATATTTGTTTTTGTTAAGTTGCCTAATAATTATGCACAGTAATAGTCACCTGCACACACAGATATCCCCTTAAAATAGCTATAACTAAAAACAAACTAAAAACTACTTCCAAAACTATTCAGCTTTGATATTAATGAGTTTTTTGGGTTCATTGAGAACATGGTTGTTGTTCAATAATAAAATTAATCCTCAAAAATACAACTTGCCTAATAATTCTGCACTCCCTGTGTATATATATATATATATATATATATATATATATATATATATATATATATATATATGCTGTAAATCACAGGATTTTTTGTTTCAATAATCGATAGTATTTATTCTGAGTGCATCAGAATTTTCACATAAAAGATCATAGTCATAGTCAATGTTTCGGCTCTTATTTGAACCTTCTTCAAGACAAGTTTTATCTATACAAGCAAAACATAAACAGGAAACTTATGTAGTGTTATACAAGTGATGACATACAACAGTTACACCCAACACCAACACTACTCTGTGTACAATTTAAAACAAAACATATAAACTGACACACTGATCCGGATTAAGGATTACTAAGAGTGACAATCAGATAATCAGACACAAATTATGTATAAAGAAGTCCTTGTCACAATATAACTAGAACGCAATGTACCATGCAGAGGAAAGTCATGGATAATGGGAACTATCCCACACCTGCCTGGCTCAGTGCTCAGTGGGACACAAAACCATTCCTGAAAGAGACACTAGCTTATATCATAAAAATACATATAAATAAAGAAACCAAGGGCCCTACTGTAACCTCAGGTACTGGAATGAAGCAATGGCACAAGAATAGAGTGCCAGATGGATTGCGCAAATCCCTTATGGGACCTTGTACAGACACAACCAAACACACCGATAACCACCAAATAACTAAAGCAGAAAGCTTAGGTGTCGAGGCTGTCAGACAGGCCCTCCTATCCAACACTTCATATGCAGGTCCCCCTATTGAGATACTTCTGGACTGGTTATTGTTATGCCTGACACATAATTATTTCAGATTCGAGGACATGTACTATCAACAACTTGTAGGCACTGCCATGGGGTCAAGTTTAGTGCCCTCGTATGCCAATCTGTTCATAGCATGGTTTGAGGGCCAATACATTTTCTCGTGCATAAACTCCAATGTCCTACTATATCGTAGGTACATTGATGATTTGTTCGTGGTATGGGGTGGCTCCCAGCATGAACTCAGTGAATGAATCCAGTATCTCAACCAGTCAGAAGCATCCATATCCCTTAAAAGTGAGAATAACGAACAAAGAATTAATTTTCTTGACTTATGTATATTCAAAAGTGACACTGACGGGGGTTGTCTGCTGAAGACCACCCTTTTTTCTAAACCAACGGACCTCAACACGCTGCTACAGTATGGCAGTTTTCATCCCACTCAATTTTTGAGAGTTATTCGGAACAACTCGAACCCCGCTCTCAAACTGACACAATTGAACAAGATGAAGATTAAGTTCCTCGAAAGGGGCTATGGCCTGAACATGGTTGATTAAATTTTGAGTGCCGTAACACATCTGGAAAAGACGGCTCTTATACAGAGGAAACTGAAAGACAGCAAGGAGATGAAAGATTCGGCTATCAATTTTATTACCAACTACACCGCAGTATTTAAGAAGGTTGTGGGAAGTCCTCAGGAGAAATTGGCACCATGTCAGAGAAGACCGAACTCTACCATTCAGTGATACTCCACCCCCTAGAGTGGTCCACAGGAGTGGACACAGTTTAAAGACACTACTGATGAAAACTAATCCATGCAGGGTGGAAGGACAGGGCTAGCAAAAACCAAGAATGGCAGCGTGACGTGTAGCACTTTGCTGACAGGTCAAAAATGTCATCATTCCAACTCCACCAAAACATATCACATCAGACACTGACTTACTTGCACATCAAAATGTATCGAGGGAGAGAGAGAGCGCTGAAAAGATTCACCTCAAAGTACACAGGTTGATATCAAAAATCCCCAGATGAAATTGATGAGTTAAAGTCTATGTTAATTGTCTTCCTGCGCTAAAGGCCAGGCTAAGTGGTCCCAAAGCTAAAACTATTGAGGTGAAACGGAATAGATGGAAATAATCACTCTGGACATAGAATATATTATATATAAGCTAATATTTATTATTTAATAAAAAAATGGTGATTAAAATTATTCTTTGAAAATTTATTCTTTGAAAATTTATTTAAAAACAATTAAATTTGTGTTAAAAAGCTGATATAATAAAGTTTTCTTTTTTTTCAGCAAAAATGACAGAGGCAAAAAGATAAAAAGATAAGAAGTAGGTGTAGTGAGTATACTGAGCAGAGGATATAGTTAGTATACACAGCACATATAGTTAATATAGTTAGTATAGTTAATGTGGTTAATATAACAACAGATACGGTTAGTATATACAGCAATTGTAATTAGTGCAGTGGATTAGAGAATCATGGAAAATTAATAGGAAAAAATTGGGGTTAAAGTGTCAACTAAAATTGTGTCAGCTAAAAGTGTGTAAACTAAAAATGTGTGTAAACTAAAAATGTGTAAGCTAAACAGCTATTAAATGAATAACACCTTATTTCATGTAGTAGACAGTTATCTGCATGTTGTGCAAAAAAGCAATGTTAATAGAGCTAAGTTAAAAAAGCTAAAATTAATAAAGCTAAGTTAATAAAACTAAAATTTTAGAGATTGGTAGCAAGCCTTAGTGTAAGAAATAGCCATATACATATTCCAACATGATTATGATTGAACTGAAAAATGGATCAAAAGTTCGTTAAAAGTTCTTTTCTGTGCACAGATAAAGAGTTTTGGCATATGCAAAATGTTAGGCAAATGTAAATTTTAGTGCCGTCTCCTTTTTATATTAAAAGTACCTTGTGAGATCAGACTCAAAGTCCGTTATGTTATCCAATCCTATAGTAAACGAAAATGAAGTAATCCGAAGTGCAGGTAATACCAGGTTACCTTAAACTGCTTTTTCCCAAGGAAACATCTGTCAGGTTGTAAATATAATACCTTATTTCTTTCCTTGTCCTTTATGGTAAAGCCAGGTTACCATTAGGAATTTCGAGCAGCATACAGGACTGCAGTAGCATAAAGGACAAGGAAAGAAATAAGGTATTATATTTACAACCTGACAGATGTTTCCTTGGGAAAAAGCAGTTTAAGGTAACCTGGTATTACCTGCACTTCGGATTACTTCATTTTCGTTTACTATAGGATTGGATAACATAACGGACTTTGAGTCTGATCTCACAAGGTACTTTTAATATAAAAAGGAGACGGCACTAAAATTTACATTTGCCTAACATTTTGCATATGCCAAAACTCTTTATCTGTGCACAGAAAAGAACTTTTAACGAACTTTTGATCCATTTTTCAGTTCAATCATAATCATGTTGGAATATGTATATGGCTATTTCTTACACTAAGGCTTGCTACCAATCTCTAAAATTTTAGTTTTATTAACTTAGCTTTATTAATTTTAGCTTTTTTAACTTAGCTCTATTAAAATTGCTTTTTTGCACAACATGCAGATAACTGTCTACTACATGAAATAAGGTGTTATTCATTTAATAGCTGTTTAGCTTACACATTTTTAGTTTACACACATTTTTAGTTTACACACTTTTAGCTGACACAATTTTAGTTGACACTTTAACCCCAATTTTTTCCTATTAATTTTCCATGATTCTCTAATCCACTGCACCAATTACACTTGCTGTATATACTAACCGTATCTGTTGTTATATTAACCACATTAACTATACTAACTATATTAACTATGGCCTAGATTTGGAGTTCGGCGGTAGCCGTCAAAACCAGCGTTAGAGGCTCCTAACGCTGGTTTTGGGCGCCCGCTGGTATTTGGAGTCAGTGATTAAAGGGTCTAACGCTCACTTTACAGCCGCGACTATTCCATACCGCAGATCCCCCTACGCCATTTGCGTAGCCTATATTTTCAATGGGATCTTTCTAACGCTGGTATTTAGAGTCGTTTCTGCAGTGAGCGTTAGAGCTCTAACGACAAAACTCCAGCCGCCTGAAAATAGCAGGAGTTAAGAGCTTTCTGGCTAACGCCGGTTTATAAAGCTCTTAACTACTGTACTCTAAAGTACACTAACACCCATAAACTACCTATGTACCCCTAAACCGAGCTCCCCCCACATCGCCGCCACTCGATTAAAAATTTTAACCCCTAATCTGCCGACCGCCACCTACGTTATACTTATGTACCCCTAATCTGCTGCCCCTAACCCCGCCGACCCCTATATTACATTTATTAACCCCTAATCTGCCCCCCACAACATCGCCGCCAGCTACTTAAAATAATTAACCCCTAATCTTCCGACCGCAAAGCGCCGCCACCTACGTTATCCCTATGTACCCCTAATCTGCTGCCCCTAACACCGCCGACCCCTATATTATATTTATTAACCCCTAATCTGCCCCCCTCAACGTCGCCTCCACCTGCCTACACTTATTAACCCCTAATCTGCCGAGCGGACCGCACCGCTACTATAATAAAGTTATTAACCCCTAATCCGCCTCACTAACCCTATAATAAATAGTATTAACCCCTAATCTGCCCTCCCTAACATCGCCGACACCTAACTTCAATTATTAACCCCTAATCTGCCGACCGGAGCTCACCGCTACTCTAATAAATTGATTAACCCCTAAAGCTAAGTCTAACCCTAACACTAACACCCCCCTAACTTAAATATAATTTACATCTAACGAAATAAATTAACTCTTATTAAATAAATTAATCCTATTTAAAGATAAATACTTACCTGTAAAATAAATCCTAATATAGCTACAATATAAATTATAATTATATTATAGCTATTTTAGGATTAATATTTATTTTACAGGCAACTTTGTATTTATTTTAACCAGGTACAATAGCTATTAAATAGTTAAGAACTATTTAATAGCTAAAATAGTTAAAATAATTACAAAATTACCTGTAAAATAAATCCTAACCTAAGATATAATTAAACCTAACACTACCCTATCAATAAAATAATTAAATAAACTACCTACAATTACCTACAATTAACCTAACACTACACTATCAATAAATTAATTAAACACAATTGCTACAAATAAATACAATTAAATAAACTAGCTAAAGTACAAAAAATAAAAAAGAACTAAGTTACAGAAAATAAAAAAATATTTACAAACATAAGAAAAATATTACAACAATTTTAAACTAATTACACCTACTCTAAGCCCCCTAATAAAATAACAAAGCCCCCCAAAATAAAAAATTCCCTACCCTATTCTAAATTAAAAAAGTTACAAGCTCTTTTACCTTACCAGCCCTGAACAGGGCCCTTTGCGGGGCATGCCCCAAGAAGTTCAGCTCTTTTGCCTGTAAAAAAAAACATACAATACCCCCCCCCCCAACATTACAACCCACCACCCACATACCCCTAATCTAACCCAAACCCCCCTTAAATAAACCTAACACTAAGCCCCTGAAGAGCTTCCTACCTTGTCTTCACCATCCAGGTTCACCGATCCATCCTGAAGAGCTCCTCCGATGTCCTGATCCAAGCCCAAGCGGGGGGCTGAAGAGGTCCATGATCCGGTCAAAGTCTTCATCCAAGCGGGGCAGAAGAGGATCTTCCATCCGATTGAAGTCATCATCCAGGCGGCATCTTCTATGGTCTTCCATCCGGAGCGAAGCGGCAGGATCCTGAAGACCTCCAGCGCGGAACATCCATCCGGACCGATGACTGAACGACGAATGACGGTTCCTTTAAGGGACGTCATCCAAGATGGCGTCCCTCGAATTCCGATTGGCTGATAGGATTCTATCAGCCAATCGGAATTAAGGTAGGAATTTTCTGATTGGCTGATGGAATCAGCCAATCAGAATCAAGTTCAATCCGATTGGCTGATCCAATCAGCCAATCAGATTGAGCTCGCATTCTATTGGCTGTTCCGATCAGCCAATAGAATGCGAGCTCAATCTGATTGGCTGATTGGATCGGCCAATCGGATTGAACTAGATTCTGATTGGCTGATTCCATCAGCCAATCAGAAAATTCCTACCTTAATTCCGATTGGCTGATAGAATCCTATCAGCCAATCGGAATTCGAGGGACGCCATCTTGGATGACGTCCCTTAAAGGAACCGTCATTAGTCGGGAGACATCGGAAGAAGAGGATGGATCCGCGTCGCCTGCTTCAAGATGGACCCGCTCCGCACCGGATGGAAGAAGATCGAAGATGCCGCTTGGAGAAGATGTTTGCCGGTCCGGATGTCCTCTTCTTGCCGGATAGGAGGAAGACTTTGGAGCCTCTTCTGGACCTCTTCAGCACCGGATTATGGATCGCCAACCCCCGCTTGGGTTGGATGAAGATCTTGGAGCCAGGACGGATCGGTGATACCTGGATGGTGAAGACAAGGTAGGAAGATCTTCAGGGGCTTAGTGTTAGGTTTATTTAAGGGGGGTTTGGGTTAGATTAGGGGTATGTGGGTGGTGGGTTGTACTGTTGGGGGGGGTATTGTATGTTTTTTTTTACAGGCAAAAGAGCTGAACTTCTTGGGGCATGCCCCGCAAAGGGCCCTGTTCAGGGCTGGTAAGGTAAAAGAGCTTGTAACTTTTTTAATTTAGAATAGGGTAGGGAATTTTTTATTTTGGGGGGCTTTGTTATTTTATTAGGGGGCTTAGAGTAGGTGTAATTAGTTTAAAATTGTTGTAATATTTTTCTTATGTTTGTAAATATTTTTTTATTTTTTGTAACTTAGTTCTTTTTTATTTTTTGTACTTTAGATAGTTTATTTAATTGTATTTATTTGTAGCAATTGTGTTTAATTAATTTATTGATAGTGTAGTGTTAGGTTAATTGTAGGTAATTGTAGGTAGTTTATTTAATTAATTTATTGATAGTATAGTGTTAGGTTTAATTATATCTTAGGTTAGGATTTATTTTACAGGTAAATTTGTTATTATTTTAACTATTTTAGCTATTAAATAGTTCTTAACTATTTAATAGCTATTGTACCTGGTTAAAATAAATACAAAGTTACCTGTAAAATAAATATTAATCCTAAAATAGCTACAATGTAATTATAATTTATATTGTAGCTATATTAGGATTTATTTTACAGGTAAGTATTTAGCTTTAAATAGGAATAATTTATTTAATAAGAGTTAATTTATTTCGTTAGATGTAAATTATATTTAAGTTAGGGGGGTGTTAGTGTTAGGGTTAGACTTAGCTTTAGGGGTTAATACATTTATTAGAATAGCGGTGAGCTCCGATCGGAAGTTTAGGGGTTAATAATTTAAGGTAGGTGTCGGCGATGTTAGGGAGGGCAGATTAGGGGTTAATACTATTAATGATAGGGTTAGTGAGGCGGATTAGGGGTTAATAACTTTATTATAGTAGCGCTCAGGTCCGCTCGGCAGATTAGGGGTTAATAAGTGTAGGTAGGTGTCGGCGACGTTGTGGGGGGCAGATTAGGGGTTAATAAATATAACATAGGGGTCGGCGATGTTAGGGCAGCAGATTAGGGGTACATAGGGATAACGTAGGTTGCGGCGGTTTACGGAGCGGCAGATTAGGGGTTAAAAGTGTAATGCAGGGGTCAGCGATAGCGGGGGCGGCAGATTAGGGGTTAATAAGTGTAAGGTTAGGGGTGTTTAGACTCGGGGTACATGTTAGAGTGTTAGGTGCAGACGTAGGAAGTGTTTCCCCATAGGAAACAATGGGGCTGCGTTAGGAGCTGAACGCTGCTTTTTTGCAGGTGTTAGGTTTTTTTTCAGCTCAAACAGCCCCATTGTTTCCTATGGGAGAATCGTGCACGAGCACGTTTTTGATGCCGGCCGCGTCCGTAAGCAACTCTGGTATCGAGAGTTGCATTTGCGGTAAAAATGCTCTACGCTCCTTTTTTGGAGCCTAACGCAGCATTTGTTTGAACTCTCGATACCAGAGTTAAATTTATGGTGCGGCCAGAAAAAAGCCAGCGGAGCGTTAACAGCCCTTTTACCGCCGAACTCCAAATCTAGGCCTATATGTGCTGTGTATACTAACTATATCCTCTGCTCAGTATACTCACTACACCTACTTCTTATCTTTTTATCTTTTTGCCTCTGTCATTTTTGCTGAAAAAAAAGAAAACTTTATTATATCAGCTTTTTAACACAAATTTAATTGTTTTTAAATAAATTTTCAAAGAATAAATTTTCAAAGAATAATTTTAATCACCATTTTTTTATTAAATAATAAATATTAGCTTATATATAATATATTCTATGTCCAGAGTGATTATTTCCATCTATTCCGTTTCACCTCAATAGTTTTAGCTTTGGGACCACTTAGCCTGGCCTTTAGCGCAGGAAGACAATTAACATAGACTTACTTGCACATCACAATACATGGTTTACTTTCTCTCCTGTCTGTGTGGTCATTACTATGAAGGAAAGATGAGCACAACATTCAGAGAACATCTGGCCAACCACAAGAGCGCCATAAGGGCAGCTTGCAAGGATGGGCAATCTGACCAGCCGGTTGCTCTGCATTTCTTGGACCAGAGACATCCCATTTCATCATTGAGAGCGATGCTCATTGACAGGGTAGCCCCCCTAAAGAGGAGAGGTGACACAGAGTTACTACACTGTGAAACCAGGTGGATCTTCAGGCTCAGTACGCTTGCACCACATGGACTGAATGTACACATTGACTATGCCTTGTTTTATTAAACACTTCTGGGCTGTTGTACTTATGTCTCCATGTTTGGGTAACGCCCACATCATATTACTATACCTGTGATACATTGGTTTTGGCTTACAGTGGACTGGCTTGGTCTGATAAACCGTTATGTTATTATATTCAGGGAACACCCTATCGTGACTGATATTTCTCTTCTCTCTTGCTGGAGTGGTCTCTTACTTACGTTTATCTCTTTTGCGAAGTTCGTGGTTAGAGGTCCCACTGATGTTGACACAGATGTTTGGTACTGGTGTCGCCTTAGTGTGAACATTTTTTTTCCCTTACATCCAGACTGGTTAGTACCTATATAGTTTTTTTCTCTCAGTGGAGATGAACCCACCACTGCTGTATTCCGTTTGACTGTTATGTGTGAACTTGTTGGGCTGTGTACCGGTGATCAGTATCGTTTTTCTAGGGTCTTTGGTCCGTTGTAGCAGCAGCTTTTTTCTCCTATGCATTGGAGAATTAGTGATTGTGTTCCCTACGTGTAGCTAGATAGACTACCTCTTGACAACTGAAGGGGCATGTGTGGAGGTTTATCTACTCGTTATGCCTTATATATCTTGACATATTACATTTAATATTAGCTCTCGGTATATGTCATGCCTAGCTCCCCTGGTTATTGCAAACTATATGTTTTATCTTTAGGGGATGGCTAATTTGTTTAAGTGGATCCCGGGTGTTGTATAGGATTCTATCATTCTTTCCATGGTTTTTATTGGCCGATTTCCATACATTGCCCTGTATGTTGTTATGCTTTGGGCATGCTTTGGGACTTTCCATATAGTTTACTTGCTGTCTATATCTGCATAGGATTTGTCAGCTACGGTCCAGTTGATCAGTAGTGGATAGCTGAGTCTGTAAGCGCTCTGATGTGTTTCATTTTATCATTAGTGAACGTCTTCGACGTCTGATGTATATTCACCTGACGCCCATTCCTTATTAGCGTAAGTAACGCTATTTAAGGTTGAGCTGGTTGTTGATGCGGATCATGCTTATTTTCTTTTGGGAGCACGGCTGACTAGCTGCATTAAGGTAAGGCCTGCTTGTTTGTATAAATTTTATGTTTGTATTATCGGTGGTTACTCTTATTTCAATTGAATAAGGTGTCAGGATGGGAATTAAGCCCTGTGTTTAGATAGAACCCCAGTACTGCACACCTGCGGCTGTGTCTGTATATGTGGAGTCGCACTTGTAATATTTTGGTTAAAGTACCATGCACAGTTGGGGCTTTGTGAGACTGTACACACCCTGCATCGAGTGGGTTGTTCGGTAACATGGGTGTGCACGGGTAGCGCCAGCTTGAGCGGTTCTGTAGATCTTATGTGGTATTTAGGTTCACTCTATACAAGTTTAAGTATATTTTGTTAGTTCCTTTTACGGTTGTATTTTACTATAGGGCCGTTTGAGAGGTTTAAGGTTCTGTCTCACGTTTATACAGTTGGTTGGTATGCCCTTGATAAGCGATAGTCTTGCAGGGTCCGTTAAGCTCTGGTTATTTCAAGCATCATGCGTTGTGGGCATTGGCTATAACTGAATTACATATATATATATATATATATATATATATACTCTTGGGGTTTGGGAATCCTTGCCTTTTCCAAGCGGTAGGGAATTCCCATGAGTAAGGGATCGTGGACTCTCATCACCTGTATGAAAGAAATAAAAATTGCTAGTATTTTAGCTTCAGCAGTGTTAGCGCACAACTTTGCTAATATTTTTGTGCTGTGCAAGTAATCTATCAAAAAACTTTTCATTTCTTTCTCAGCTTAGCCTGTGTGCTGTGCAGCTATTTAATGCTTATGAATAAAAGGATAAAACACAAGCGTCATGGTACCTGTATTTCTAAAGCCATTGTTTAATATCAAATGACAGTGTCCATTAATTTACCATTCTGTGTATCATAAATTTCTTACATTTCAGCCTCCTTGTAATCTTTTTACTTCATTAATTTCTGTTCAGCAAATCATTTTAACAAAGAGGCATAATATGTTTGATGTGCTTTGGACTTCTTGTGGAATGTAGCATGGTTGAAGGAGCAGTCTGTTATAGTTTAATTAGACATAATAGTTTTACCATCTGCCATATTTTTGACAGTTATGCACATTATTATTTTTTGTGTGTAAAAATATACCTCACCATAAATAAAAGGGAAAAGGCAATGGAGGGATTAAGGCATAATTATAGACATAATGCCCTCTTGCTGATAAAATTGCTGCTGTTTGTATATGTTCAGTAGCTTGACAAAGAAATTAATTCCTACTTTATTGAATTTGTGTCCAGAACAGCCAAATGGAATTAATTTTTTTGATTTCTTAAATTAAATGTCTGGATAAAAGGTATGTGCCACTTGACAATAACACACTTTTAACATGGTTGTATAAAATTAGTAATTGTAATGTGAAATGGGATTTATGCCCCTTTTTGAAAACCTCTGGATGAGACAATAGTTGCTAATAAATAATTGATTGATAATTCTGTGCAAATTGTCAACAAGCTTAATTTAAATTAATAGTGTAAGCTCAAAGTTCTGGTATTTCTGAAGCCTAGCAACACCCATGCCCATTTTGAGAGCTGTCATAACCGACTTCCATTTGCACCACCACCCCTTTAGTGTAAATTCCTTGCTGCTGTGCCAATGTGGCAGCCAGGCCAAATTCCCTCTTCTCACTTTTCTCCTTCCTGAAGTCCATATGGTGCTGAGTGAGACAACTTTGATAGGTTAGTATTCTACTGGGAACATGCATCTTGTCTTATGGCTAATGTTTGTGTATAAAGATGGCCGTGTGGGCTATGCATCTAGTCTGAAGGTTAATCTTTTAATATAGAGGTACTTTATGGGGACATGCACCTTGTCTGAGATGTGATGTCTAGGCATACTGGGGCTGCAGGGGACAAGCACCTGGCCTAAGGATTGTGACTGGGGCAACAACTACCATAAGAGATGCTAGGGATTTATGTCTGGTCCAAGGCTAAATGTTTGAACATAAAGCCGGAATAGAGAAGTTGTTGCTGATTTGTTATTGTTTTGATGTCTGGACATACAGCTGGTATAAAAGGGCTTGGGACTGAATTGGGACCTTAAGAGGGTGAGGGTAGGATAAAAACTTCACCCATCATCCGTCAAATCTTTTTGACTGCCTTAGTTATGCCACTATTTTAAAGTATAGTACAGCCCTGCTTAAGAGTTCTGACACAGTAGCTGGGATGTATTGGTCCTGTCGCATATAATTGGCTGAGATCTAGCCCAAGTCAGCCAATAAGTTTTGAAATTGAATCAATTTGTGGTTTCAATTTGTAGCAAATTCAGTTAATCTCCAATTGAAATAAGTGCAACACAAATTTCGATACGAATGTTCATCATCAATTTAAAGCTAAACTAAAAAACAGACAAAATACAGGAGATTTTGCTAGTAAATACATCTAAAGATGAAACAACCTTCATATGACCTTCCAGAGGTCTCAGTCCACCAGCTCTGAATCTTATTTACAATAGTTATCTTATACTAAGCCTTCTGCCTGACTTTCAACTAAATCTTTTTCTTTACAGATATTATCAGCTAACCCTTCCTGCTCTTCTGAGGAAAAAAAAAATAAGTAGGACAGACGTGCTTGACCTAAAGAGGACAGAACTGCCCTACAAGGATTGCTCTCACACTACTGAAAAAAAGCAATTACTTTTTTGTACAGAAACTCTGTATTAAGGAATTGTAAAATGAGTCCAAAATACATTTTGTAACAATGAAATTACTACATCAATTTTCATGAACTGCAATGGGCCATGTACAGTAACTGTGGAGGGGTTAATAAGTCTGTCTCATATAGTAAGAGCAAATAAAAACCCCTATACTGTATCAGCAGGCTGAAATAGTTCTGGCAAAGAAGTCTGAATCCTTCAGGATAATTACATAAGAGACAGGATTGTGTGAAGCATATAGTTAGGTTACTGCAAAATTCCAAGGGTTGCTGGTTTGAGGAAATAAACCAATTATGTTATTTAGAAAGTGCCATTTCAGCTATTTTTTCTTTTTCTTAAATGAGTTTGAAAATCACCTTATCATGCCATGTTCTTTTCAAGTAAACTAGGTTCATTGTGTCCAGAGCACTTGCACTGAGTAAAAAAAGGGTCTTAACCTCTGAAAATAATAGGACAGAGACATGGAGTCAAAAGGTAATTTTTCAAAGACTATTTAATTCATATTTTAATTTGATCTTCAGATTTAATATTATTGCATATTAGCATATCCCAGAAAAAAATTGTAAAACTATACGCAGATAAATTACAATCTATATAGCAACTCATGGTTGAGAAAGGTAAACTAAGTACAGTTTTCATTATTATAGTTTTCATTATGTCCAAATTTAATTAAATCTTTGCAGAGAATGTAATAAAAAAAAAAATCAAAATTAGATCCAAGCAGTTAATAATAGTTATTTCATTTAGTACCATTTAATTGAAGCCCTATGTGCCCAAAGGTGATGACTGAGTTACTTATCTAAACCTTAAAGGCTCTATTCTGCTGTCCTAGAAGTGCAATGAGCTGTTTTCATAATCAAAGCCATTCCAGACCATTAGAAAATGCAGTGTTTACTCTATATTTTCAAATAAATGTTAACTTCAAAGAATCTCATATATTTTGCATTGAGACCTCTCAAAAGTAGTATAATAATCTATCAGAAAACAACACCATTTTCACCATTTTTGTTTCTTCTGATTCAATATATTCAAACCCGTTTTTTTAAAAATTTTAAATCTTTATTTTGTAAGATGCAATGTTACAATAATATTCAACTTGGTTGTACAATGTTTACAATCATAATAATAGTCTATATATGTTTTCATGTACTCGTGCTTTTCAGTGCTGGGAATGTCTTTGACTCCTCTTTTTCCCATGGTGAGATGAGATATACTTATAGAGGTTCAGGTGATAGGATATGTCCAGCACCCCTTGTAGCATTCATAACTTTTACGCAATGTCCTTTTACAGTGCTCTAGGCATAAGGGTCTTCAACTTGTATTGTACATCATAATCCAATTTTTTATGCTAAACATTGTTAAACAAATATATCACCCTTCAGTCCGTCTGAATGCAGGCACGTGTCGTGCAGTCAGTTAGTGTGATATGGGGGGGGGGGAGAGTGTTTGGCGTTGTCAGAGTCTAGTATAGTGGGGTCTGGTGAGTGAAGGGGATAAGGGGTAGGGGGAAAAAAGGGGGGATAAGGGTAATGGGCTGCAATTTTTGCTTTTTCGAATTTTACTGTTTCCATAGTTCCAACATTTGTTCATGGAATTCTACTCTGTCAGATCTGAGGTAGTGATATCGTTCCATCTGCAAGAACAGATTTACTTGGTCTGACCATTCCCCTATCGTGGGGATTGTCATGGATTTCCAATGTCTAGGAATCGACACCTTTATGCTATTCAGCATCACTATCATGAGTGCATGTTTTGCTTTGTCTTTGAGCTTGGGGAGACCCATAAACAATAAGATCTCTAGTCTGTTAGATATTAGGGATTTTAGGAGTGCGCTCATTCTAGCCACTAAGTCTTCCAATAATGTGTGTATTCCCGGGCACCTCCACCAGATGTGTGTTGTAGTACCCCTTTTCCCAAAGACCCTCCACCATCTGCCTGTGGTTTTAGGGTAGATCTTTTGTAACCTGTGTGGTGTTAAGTACCATCATGTTAGAAATTTGAGGTTTGTTTCTAATGTTTTGGCAGATATTGAGGAAGTTTTGGTAGTAATGTCAAAGTAGTGTAAAAGACCAGGATTCTGATTTACGATGTCTTCATATGTTTTTAGTTTGTTATCAATCAAGAGGTGCCGGAATGTTAATGTTTCAATGTGTGTTGGTGCATCAAATTGTACCTTTGTTTTAAGTATAGGTATCTCTGGGTTATGTTTAAAATGTGCTAAGGGCGAGATCCTTGTTGAGATATTACTGGTTGTGTTAATGATTGAGTCCCAGACTGTAAAGAACTCCCTCATCAGATGATATTGTGTGGGTTGTTTGGGTCTGTGATTTGGACGTATCCAAGCTGTGGTACCTATGTTTTTTCTGTGCATGATTGCTTTGTCTATTAGTACCCACTGTTTGTGTTCATTATTGGTGCTCCAATCTATTAGTCTATGTACAAGGGTGGCTTGTCGATATTTGGAAATGTCCGGGACCCACAATACCCCTCACTCCTTTGGCAGATATAGGGTTCTTTTTTGAATGTGGGGTCTAATGCTGTTCCATGTGTATTTTTCTTTGTGACTTTGCAGTTTGTAAATGAAGTTATGGGGTAGGGAGAGCCTGCAGTACGTATAAGATTCTGGGGAGAATGTTCATCTTGATTACGCTTATTCTGCCCAACCAAGATATGGATTTGTTTTACCATTCAACAGATCTCCTATTATGGATTTTAATATGCAGTTGTATATGGAATTAAATAGTGTGTTTGGGTCTGGGGAGAGGTATATTCCTAAGTATTTCATTTTTTTGTTTTGGATACGTAATGGACAGCTCCTCACAGCCTGTAAAAAAGCCTCTTGGAGCATAGATCGATTCAGTATCTCTGATTTCCTTAGATTGAGTTGGAAATTCAATACTGCACCGTATTCTGCAAAAACTTCCAATGCTCTCGGGAGTGATGTGTGTATGTTTGTGAGTGTCAATAGGACATCATCGGCATACATTGCCAGTTTGTATTCATTTTCCCCTACTTTGATCCCAGTTATGGAGTTATCTTTTCTTATTTTGTGAGCCAGGGTCTCTATAGTTAATGCAAACATGATGGGTGAGAGGGGGCAACCCTGACATGTGCCATTAGTAATTTTGAATCTATCTGAGAGTAGGCCATTTACTTTTATCTGTGCTGTGGGAGCACTGTATAGGGCGAAGATAAGATTAATAAATTTATCAGTAAATTTAATTTGGGATAGAGTGGTGTGTAGGAATGACCAACTTACTCTATCGAAATCTTTTTCAGCATCCGTAGAGATGAGGGCCATAGGTGTTTTGGTTAGTTGTGCATGTGTCATAAGTTGTAGTAACTTGAGAGTTTTATCTCTCACTTCCCTTCCTGGTATAAACCCTACTTGGTCTAAGTGAACAAGCGAGGGCAAAAAATTGTTTATCCTGTTTGCTAACACTTTTGCAAAAATCTTAATATCCGTATTTAGCAAGAATATTGGTCGGAAGTTTTCTGGGCTGTCTGGATTTTTGCCTGGTTTTGGTAGCACTGTTATGTGTGCCTCTAGCATGTTAGGTGGAAAGCCCCCTTTGTCCAATAGTGTGTTAAATAGCAATGATAATTGTGGTATAAGCTGAGTTTGGAATGTTTTATAATATTTTACACTAAAGCCATCTGGACCCAGGCTCTTCCCATTTGGCATGTTTTTGATAGCTGAGGCTATTTCCTTGTTAGTAATTGGCGAGTCAAGGTATTCCAGATTTTCCGCAGTTAGGTTTGGCAGGGTAATATCTGAGAAATATGTTTCTAAGTGTTGTTCTTGTGATGCTTTTCCCTGTCTGTTGATGTGCGGTTGAGGATCATGTTTTATATTGTATAAGGAGGAGTAATAGTTTTTAAAAATGTTCGCTATTTCCTTACTGTCCGTAAATTTCGTTACCTGTTTGTCTGCGAGTTCAAGTACATGTGTTTTAAGCTGCTTGCGTTTTAATGCCCTAGCTAAAAGAGAACCTGGTTTATCCCCCTGTTCATAGTATTATTGTTTTAGATGTAATGTTTTAATTTGCATTTGTTTGAGTAAATGGGATTTCCGTGTCTGTGTTAATGCATTAGAAGCAACGTCTGATGTGGGATCTTTTTTATGTTGAGATTCCCAATAAGCAATTTGCGACATGAGTGAGTTTAGGTGTTGTCCTTGCTATTTTTTTTTTGTTTAGCTTTCAATTGGAGGAGCTCTCCTCTAATAACGCACTTGTGCCTTTCCCATATGGTGGAAGGTGCATGGAGATCTGGTGTATTGTGAGTAAAGAAATCCTTAAGGGAGTTCTCCAGATGTAGTCGGTAAAGATTGTCATTTAAGAGGTATTCATCCAACTTCCATATGTATGGTGTGATTGACGCACTTGGTCATTGTATTATGCATGAAACAGGGGAATGGTTCGACCATGTTTGCGGGAGAATTTCAATTTTAGTGATAAGAGATAGTCCCAAAGAATCTGTTATTAAATAATCTATCCTTGAGTAAGAATTGTGGGGGTGGGAGTAAAACGAGTAATCTCTTTTGGTAGGGTGAATAGTTCTCCAAATGTCATGTAGGAGTAGTTGGGAGTTGGGATAGTTGTGTGTTTACTGATTTTATTACTTTTCTAGGATGGGAGGATTGTCCACTGGAGGTATCCAATGTGGGGTCCAGAGAAAGGTTGAAATCCCCTCCCAATAGTATCACAACTTTTGAGTGTTCAAGAATTTTTTTGTGTTACTGTGTTACCTTTTTCAGCAATATGTGTTGATTTGTGTTGGGCAGGTAAAAGTTGGCCAAGGTGACAGGTCTTCCGAAAAGAAGGCCTATCACTATTAGTAATCATCACTCACTATCTTTTTCAATATTCGTTGCTTAGAATTGCAGGTTGTTTTTGAGAAAGATTCCCACTCCACTAGTTTTAGATGTACTTGAGGACAGGTATGTGGTTTGATATCTGTGATTAATTAATTTAGGTTCTCTACCTCTTTTAAAATATGTCTCTTGGATATATATTATGTCACCATTATGTTTGTATATATCACGAAAGGCTATGGACCTTTTTTCAGGGCTGTTTAGTCCCTTAGCATTAATTGTAATGATCTGCAGCGACCTTGGTGGTTTGTCACTTTTGGTATTGTTTGCCATAGTTTAAAGGCCCAAAGGTTGGGGGGAAAGACAACAACAACAAAAAAAGGTGGGGGGAGGTAGGGAGAGGTTAGATGTGATGAAGGTTAGAGAGGGTATGGGAGTGGGGGGTCTAGGGTTGGGTCAGCTGAATGTTACCTTTGTGGATAAGGTAAGCTGTGTTACTTCCGTCAGATTAGAAATGACCGATGCGTGGGGTGTGTAGAGGAAGTGGTATGAGTAATCTGTTCCAACTAGGGAAGGAAATCTGTAGTCACGTGCGGGTGTGCCTCAAGTACTAATGAGGGTAGTATCCCTTACCCTCAGGCATTTAAAGATGATATTACATAATACTTATATCAGTTGAACGTTCCAAAAATTAGTAACATATTAATAAAAAAAATACACAGTCTAATGTTTAAATACAACATGGCAACGTGTGAGCTTAAATTAGTTTTTGAGTAAACTATAACTACAGTACTATTATACAACATTGAACAGTAACCTGGTATCATCAAAGTGAATTAGCATTTCTTTGTTAAATAATATAAATCCCAGCAAGAGGCTCGGATTGTTTGTAACTCAGTCAATGCAAGTGTGTGCATATATCCGCCTAGCCAGGCATATTAGAGTGTTTGTACTTGCCCTTTTGGAGGTTTCTTCTCTGTTGATGGTGTGTTCTGATTGGGCTTTAGGGTATTTCAGTTTCTCTCCATAATAGAGTTTGAGGTCTCTGCTTGTGTACCCTTCTTGAAGGGTGTAGACTGTCCTTGTCTTACTTCTGTTCTAGTAGCTTCCCTTGCTTCTCTCGTTGGGTTGTAAGGTAGTAGATTCTCAGAAGGGTTTATTTTAATTTGTAGGATGTCACAAAAGTATTGTAGGTCGTCTAAGGTGTTGAAGGTAGCCGTCTTGTCTCCACTATGTGCAATAATGCTTACTGGAAATCCCCATCGGTAAGCTATCTTCTGTTCACGTAGGACTGCTGTTATATATTGTAGTTCCCTTCTTTTTTGCAGCTTTGTAGGACTTAATTCTACAAATATTTGGATATGGATTCCTGCATGCATTACTATGTAGCGTGGTGGAGCTTTGTTGGGAGGCTTGGCACGCAGGGTCCTATGTGCTCTCTCTATTTTGATGTCTGGAGTGTTTGGCTTGCCATTTAGAGTTCTAAAGAGGTCCTGTAGATAATCAGATATTGCTGTTGGTGAGACTGATTCAGGTACCCCCCCTTATGCGAAGATTGTTTCTACGCCCTCTATTGTCCAAATCTTCCACTTTTTCCATCAAGAAGCGTATTGTTTCATCATGTGAGTACAGGTGTTGAGAGACTTATTGTAAATCCTGATCTGTGAGTTCATGGCCATTTTCTAGAGTCTTAACTCTGCGGTCTAGCTTGCCAATGTCCTTCTTAAGTTCTCCAAACATTGATATCATTTCTGACTTAATTTCTTTCATATCCTCCTTGTAGGGAAGCATTTTTGGTTTTGTGGCTGTCCCTCATTTTGTGGCGTTGCAGTCTCCGTTTGAATTAGATATTGATTGATCATCTTGGACTTTAGCTAAGTCTCAGGTTTATTTTGTTTCTTGCAAGGCATAACCATGCAACAGATGTATTATGTTTGTGTTTTGAAGAATCTAAAGTTAGCTTTTGTTATTAGACATTTGCGTTTCATTTTTGGCCAATTAAGAGATTCAAATGCATCCGAATTTCCGAATTGACACCATAACTAAAATCCCGAAAAATTCCAAAAATGAATAAATCAGTTTCCGAATTTTCGGATCCATTCTTTATTCATATTCGTAATTTTTTATTGTTTTAATCTAAACCGCAGTTCCCCGACATCGCTGACACTAACTAAATCACTAAATAATCCTATTAACCCCTAAACCGCCGTTCCCTGACATCGCAGACACTAACTAAACCTATTAACCCCTAAACCACTATTCCCAAACATCGCCAAAACGAACTAAACCTATTAACCCCTAAACCGCAGTTCACCGACATCGCCGACACTAACTAAACATATTAACCCCTAACCATAGTTCCCCGACATCGCTGACAGTAACTAAACCTATTAATCCCTAAACCGCAGTTCCCAAACATCACCGACACAAACTAGACCTATTAACCCCTAAACCGCTGTAAACCCACATCACCAACACTAACTAAACCTATTAACCCCTAAACCACCGGCCCCCACATTGCAACAACCTAAATTAAACTATATTAACCCCTAAACCTAACACCCCCTAACTTTCACATAATTAAATTAGACCTAAATTAAAGTTACAATTATTAACTAACTAGCTATTTAAAAATAAATACAAACTTACCTGTGAAATAAAAATAAAACCTAAGCTAGCTACAATATAACTATTTACTAACTACCTAGTTAAAATAAATACAAACTTACATGTGAAATAAATTAAAACCTAAGCTTACATTAATAAAACCTAACATTCCACAAAAAAAATTAAAACTACAATTACAAAAAATAATAAACACTACAATTACAAAAAAATAAAAAAAACTACCATTACAAAAAATAACAAACAAAATTATCCAAAATAATACAAATTATTCCTATTTTAATAACCTGTATTTAAAAAAAAAAAAAAACACCCCAAAATAAAAAAAAACCTAATCTATAATAAACTACCAAGGGCCCTTAAAAGGGCCTTTTGTAGGGCATTGTCCTAAAGTTAACAGCTCTTTTGCAAAAAAATAAAAACAAACACCCCCTAACATTACAAACCCCCAACCCTCCAACCCACAAGAGCTGCTTAAATCCTATTGGCTGTTTAGCAACTCTAATTCCTATTGGCTAATTTTAATTTTTCATCCAATTGTATTGTATGTATTGTATTGGGTACTTGTAAAGCGCGGATAATCACCTGTAAGGGTCTCAAGCTGCTCATTTTATCGACCACGGAAGGATGAAAGGCTGGGTGGACCTCGCCGGGGATCGAACCTGCAGCTCTTGAGTTGCTACAGAGCTCAGCCACAGTGCCTTAGCATGCTGAGCTATCTGTCCGGCCAATAGGAATTCAGCGGTATCCCAATATAAAAGGGATACCTTGCATTGAATCCTCAGTGTGCAACGGATAATTACATGAAGAGGACCTCCACGTCGGACCAATGGACCTCTACCTGGACCTCTGCCTGGACCTCCGCCTCTGTGCATCGACTGCTCTGCCTCCGCAGGAATGAAGAAGATGCCAGTCCCGCGATGGATGAAGATGGAGCTGCCTGGAAGAAGCTGCTTCGCTGCTGGAATGAAGATCTTTCGCCGGACTTCAGCAACTGTGAGTACCAATTTTGGGGATAGTGTGTTTTTTTTTTGGAGTGTTTTTTTTTTTCGATTAGGGCTTTTAATGGGCCGAAAAAGAGCTGAATGCCCTTCAAAAGGGCAGTAAAGGAGCTGTATGCCCTTTTAAAGGCAATGTCCATAAAAATGCCCTTTTCAGAGCATTGTGTAGATTAGTTTTTTTTTTTAGTTAGGTTTTTTTTAATTTGTGGGTTTGGGGGGGTGGGGGTTTGTAATGTTAGGGGGTGGGTTGTTTTAATTTTTTAGTAAAAGAGTTAACTTTAAGGCAATGCCATACAAAAGGCCCTTTTAAGGGCTATTGGTAGTTTATTATAGATTAGGGGTTTTTTTTTATTTTGGGTTGTTGTTTTTTTTAAACGGGGTATTAGAATAGGAATAGTTTTTATTATTATTTCAGATAATTTCATTGGTTATTTTTTTGTAATGGGAATTTTTTTTTGTGTTGTAATTTTAGCGTTTCTTATTTTTTGTAATTGCAGTTTTAATTTTTTTTGTAATGTTAGGTTTTTTATTTTTGTAATTTTAGTTTTTTTATTTTTGTAATGTTAGGTTTTATTAGTGTAAGCATAGGTTTTATTTTTATTTCACAGGTAAGTTTGTATTTATTTTTAAATAGGTAGTTAGTTAATATTTGTAACTTTAATTTAGGTTTTATTTTAATTATGTTAAAGTTAGGGGGTGTTAGGTTTAGGGGTTAATAGGTTTAGTTAGTGTTGGTGATGTTTGGGACCGGCAGTTCAGGAGTTAATAGGTTTATTTAGTTCCAGCGATGTCGGGGAACTGCGGTTTAGGGGTTAATAGGTTTAGTTAGTGTTGGCAATGTTTGGCAATGGCGGTTTAGGGGTTAATAGGTTTATTTAGTGTTTAGTTAGTGTCGGTGATGTCGGGGAATGGCGGTTTAGGGGTTAATAGCTTTATTTAGTGTTGGTGATGTGGGGGGTGAGGTTTAGGGGTTAATAGGTTTAGGAAGTGTTGGCGATGTGGGGGGACGGCTGTTTAGGGGTTAATAGCGTTATTTATTGTTGGAAATGTGGGTGGCGGCGGCAGCGGTTTTAGGGAATTTTGTTTCGGATGCTTTCATTTTTTCAGATCTATTTGTTATGCTCTCCAGGGCAATGTTTTCCTACATCCTCATGTTGGTTCTGGTAAGTGTGAGCGCCCCGGGAACAGGGTTGTCTATTGTGCCGTGTTAATAGGTCAGAACTGCGGAGGTGAGATCTCCTACCTCCTTTCTTCCAGAGGGTATGTGTATGCGGATGCTGTGTGCTCCGATGCCTCCAGGTTGCTTTGCGGTCTCTACCGCACTCTTAGCAGTCTCCGTATATTCTCCTGCTAGGTGGCTTGTTAGTGCGGTGTGGGCTGTGTCGCCGGCGTAGCCGTGTTTATATACTGCTTGATAGAAGAGTTCTGTATGTGACTATGCCGCGCTGAGGCAGTGATGTGTGGGCATATTTTTGTAGGCCGCACTCCGTTTAGGTTCCGATCCTGAGCCAAAGAAAGATTTTTAAGGCTTTATCTGCTCTTATCAGGCTGCCAATGTTGTTGGTCTAAGTTATCCGTGTATTTTGGGCATTATTGGAACGTTTTATCATTGCCTTAAGGATACAGGGCTTGGGAGCTAATTCAAAACGCAGCCATCTTCCAGCATGGCTTAGCTCTGCCCTCTGTTCAAACCCATTTTGAACTGTTCTGTAATATATATTTGGACATTTTCTTTTACAAATCACAATTCTCTCAGTGATTTAAAATGCTTACATAAGACTTAACAACTAAGGAGCATGTTCAAAAAGAAATATGTTCCGCAATGTTTGTTCATGATTTGATTTGTGTTTGGGTGTTAAAATATGTTAACTAAAATTTTGCACAATAGTACAGAAAATTATTAATTGCACACATAGGACTAGATTACAAGTGGATCGCTAAATATCGCTTGCGCGCAAGTGATATTAGCGCTCCACTAAGTAATATCAGTGCACAATAATGAGCGCTGGTATTACAAGTTAAGCACAATGCGAGCTTGCGTTCGCATTGCTAGGAAGCATTGCACTCACGAGAGCGCGTTTTAGGGTTGCCAACTCAGCCATGTTTTTCTGGACACTTATGAGTTACACATGTTGCAAGGTGCGCAGAGGGGAACATACATTGCTCCTCTGGACAGCACACAAATAGTGACCCTCTACAGCACTATTCATGTGTCTCTCTGCCCACCCTGCAGCATGTGTAACTCATAAGTGTCTAGGAAAACATGGCCAAGGTGGCAACCCTAGCGTGCTTCCATACACTTCAATGGGAGACTCGTTCTGATGCCGTCAAATACGGCATCAGAACCTAAGCGCAGCAAAGGGGGTAAGTAGCGCCGCAATTGCAGCATTTTTAAATATACAGGGAGTGCAGAATTATTAGGCAAATGAGTATTTTGACCACATCATCCTCTTTATGCATGTTGTCTTACTCCAAGCTGTATAGGCTCGAAAGCCTACTACCAATTAAGCATATTAGGTGATGTGCATCTCTGTAATGAGAAGGGGTGTGGTCTAATGACATCAACACCCTATATCAGGTGTGCATAATTATTAGGCAACTTCCTTTCCTTTGGCAAAATGGGTCAAAAGAAGGACTTGACAGGCTCAGAAAAGTCAAAAATAGTGAGATATCTTGCAGAGGGATGCAGCACTCTTAAAATTGCAAAGCTTCTGAAGCGTGATCATCGAACAATCAAGCGTTTCATTCAAAATAGTCAACAGGGTCGCAAGAAGCGTGTGGAAAAACCAAGGCGCAAAATAACTGCCCATGAACTGAGAAAAGTCAAGCGTGCAGCTGCCAAGATGCCACTTGCCACCAGTTTGGCCATATTTCAGAGCTGCAACATCACTGGAGTGCCCAAAAGCACAAGGTGTGCAATACTCAGAGACATGGCCAAGGTTAGAAAGGCTGAAAGATGACCACCACTGAACAAGACACACAAGCTGAAATGTCAAGACTGGGCCAAGAAATATCTCAAGACTGATTTTTCTAAGGTTTTATGGACTGATGAAATGAGAGTGAGTCTTGATGGGCCAGATGGATGGGCCCATGGCTGGATTGATAAAGGGCAGAGAGCTCAAGTCCGACTCAGACGCCAGCAAGGTGGAGGTGGAGTACTGGTTTGGGCTGGTATCATCAAAGATGAGCTTGTGGGGCCTTTTCGGGTTGAGGATGGAGTCAAGCTCAACTCCCAGTCCTACTGACAGTTTCTGGAAGACACCTTCTTCAAGCAGTGGTATAGGAAGAAGTCTGCATCCTTCAAGAAAAACATGATTTTCATGCAGGACAATGCTCCATCACACGCGTCCAAGTACTCCATAGCGTGGCTGGCAAGAAAGGGTATAAAAGAAGAAAGTCTAATGACATGGCCTCCTTGTTCACCTGATCTGAACCCCATTGAGAACCTGTGGTCCATCATCAAATGTGAGATTTACAAGGAGGGAAAACAGTACACCTCTCTGAACAGTGTCTGGGAGGCTGTGGTTGCTGCTGCACGCAATGTTGATGGTGAACAGATCAAAACACTGACAGAATCCATGGATGGCAGGCTTTTGAGTGTCCTTGCAAAGAAAGGTGGCTATATTGGTCACTGATTTGTTTTTGTTTTGTTTTTGAATGTCAGAAATGTATATTTGTGAATGTTGAGATGTTATATTGGTTTCACTGGTAAAAATAAATAATTGAAATGGGTATATATTTGTTTTTTGTTAAGTTGCCTAATAATTATGCACAGTAATAGTCACCTGCACACACAGATATCCCCCTAAAATAGCTATAACTAAAAACAAACTAAAAACTACTTCCAAAACTATTCAGCTTTGACATTAATGAGTTTTTTGGGTTCATTGAGAACATGGTTGTTGTTCAATAATAAAATTAATCCTCAAAAATACAACTTGCCTAATAATTCTGCACTCCCTGTATATGTATATGCTTATAATCATATATATATATATATATATATATATATATATATATATATATATATATATATATATATATATATATATATATATATATATATATATGTGTGTGTGTGTGTGTGTGTTAATGTGTGTATATATGTATGTGTTAATATGTGTATATACACATATGAACACATAAATAAATATGTATATAAGAATAGTTACAATAGACTGCCATTTTTTCTAACACCCCACACCTGCCAACTTTTAAGCCCCAAAACTGCCTAGTGCAGTTGTTTTTTTATTTTTTAAAAAATGCTACTTTTTTAAAATAAAAAAAACTATAATGCACTCTATTTTAAGGGCATTTTCAGAAAATTAATCTAATCTCTGGTTAATTTTCTGAGTGTTAATTGCTACCGCAAACTTGTAATGGCTGGTTATTTATTGTGCACCCTCAAAAGGCAAATTAGCTTGTTTGTGGGTGCGCAATAATTTAGCGCTCCACTTGTAATCTGGCCCATAATACATCTATCAAGTTAAGGGCGCGATCCGATAAACTGCGTAGTTTGCGGCGCAAGCGAGGGAACCCGCGTCGCCCGCAGTTTCAGCTCGCAACTCGAGATATCCCATATACGGCGCCATCAGATGCTAACGTGCCGTAAGTCGGATAAACCAGCGATGTCCAGAAATCTGCGCAAGTACAAATTTCTGGCGTCGCCAGTGACTTACGGCACGTTAGAAACTGCCGGCACCTACAAACCCTGACTAAAGTCTAAATCACCCGCACTGTCTAACACGCCTCCCTAACATAGCCCGACACGTCTAACCCTCTATCCGCTATCCCCCCTCACTATCCTAACCATAAAATATGTATTAACCCCTAAACCGCCGCTCCCGGAGCCCGCCGCTACCTAATAAAGTTATTAACCCCTAAACCGCCGCCAGCTATATTAAATCTATAACCCCCTAAAGTGAGCCCCTAACACCGCCGCCATCTATCTTACCTACCCCCTAAAGTGAGCCCCTACCCCACCGCTATCTATTTTAAAATTATTAACCCCTAATCTAATCCCGCTACCCCGCCGCCATCTATATTAAATTATTTAACCCCTAAAATACTAAACTATCCCTACCACTAAACCTAAGTCTAACCCTACAAATAGCCCTGAAAAGGGCTTTTTGCGTGGCATTGCCCCAAAGTAACAGCTCTTTTGCCAGCCCTTAAAAGGGCTTTTTGCAGGGCATGCCCCAAAGAATTCAGCTCTTTTGCCAGCCCTTAAAAGGGCTTTTGGCGGGGCTTTGTCACAAAGTAAACTGCTCTTTTGCCTACAATCTACATCCCCCTACACCGCGGCCACCTATAATAAATGTATTAGCCCCTAATCTAATCCCCCTACACCGCCGCCACCTATATTAAACACATTAACCCCTAATCTACATCCCCCTACACCGCAGCCACCTATAATAAATGTATTAACCACTAATCTAATCCCCCTACACCGCCGCCAGCTATATTAACTATATTAACCCTAATTATATTAGGGTTAATATAGTTAATATCGTTATTATATTATATTATATATATATATATATATATATATATATATATATATATATATATATATATATATATATATATATATATATATATATATACAGGGAGTGCAGAATTATTAGGCAAGTTGTATTTTTGAGGATTAATTTTATTATTGAACAACAACCATGTTCTCAATGAACCCAAAAAACTCATTAATATCAAAGCTGAATAGTTTTGGAAGTAGTTTTTAGTTTGTTTTTAGTTATAGCTATTTTAGGGGGATATCTGTGTGTGCAGGTGACTATTACTGTGCATAATTATTAGGCAACTTAACAAAAAACAAATATATACCCATTTCAATTATTTATTTTTACCAGTGAAACCAATATAACATCTCAACATTCACAAATATACATTTCTGACATTCAAAAACAAAACAAAAACAAATCAGTGGACACTCAAAACTCAAAAGCCTGCCATCCATGGATTCTGTCAGTGTTTTGATCTGTTCACCATCAACATTGCGTGCAGCAGCAACCACAGCCTCCCAGACACTGTTCAGAGAGGTGTACTGTTTTCCCTCCTTGTAAATCTCACATTTGATGATGGACCACAGGTTCTCAATGGGGTTCAGATCAGGTGAACAAGGAGGCCATGTCATTAGATTTTCTTCTTTTATACCCTTTCTTGCCAGCCACGCTGTGGAGTACTTGGACGCGTGTGATGGAGCATTGTCCTGCATGAAAATCATGTTTTTCTTGAAGGATGCAGACTTCTTCCTGTACCACTGCTTGAAGAAGGTGTCTTCCAGAAACTGGCAGTAGGACTGGGAGTTGAGCTTGACTCCATCCTCAACCTGAAAAGGCCCCACAAGCTCATCTTTGATGATACCAGCCCAAACCAGTACTCCACCTCCACCTTGCTGGCGTCTGAGTCGGACTGGAGCTCTCTGCCCTTTACCAATCCAGCCACGGGCCCATCCATCTGGCCCATCAAGACTCACTCTCATTTCATCAGTCCATAAAACCTTAGAAAAATCAGTCTTGAGATATTTCTTGGCCCAGTCTTGATGTTTCAGCTTGTGTGTCTTGTTCAGTGGTGGTCGTCTTTCAGCCTTTCTTACCTTGGCCATGTCTCTGCGTATTGCACACCTTGTGCTTTTGGACACTCCAGTGATGTTGCAGCTCTGAAATATGGCCAAACTGGTGGCAAGTGGCATCTTGGCAGCTGCACGCTTGACTTTTCTCAGTTCATGGGCAGTTATTTTGCGCCTTGGTTTTTCCACACGCTTCTTGCGACCCTGTTGACTATTTTGAATGAAACGCTTGATTGTTCGATCACGCTTCAGAAGCTTTGCAATTTTAAGAGTGCTGCATCCCTCTGCAAGATATCTCACTATTTTTTACTTTTCTGAGCCTGTCAAGTCCTTCTTTTGACCCATTTTGCCAAAGGAAAGGAAGTTGCCTAATAATTATGCACACCTGATATAGGGTGTTGATGTCATTAGACCACACCCCTTCTCATTACAGAGATGCACATAACCTAATATGCTTAATTGGTAGTAGGCTTTCGAGCCTATACAGCTTGGAGTAAGACAACATGCATAAAGAGGATGATGTGGTCAAAATACTCATTTGCCTAATAATTCTGCACTCCCTGTATATATATATTAAGTATAATAACCCTATCTAACTCTAACATCCTAACTAAACTCTTATTAAAATAAATCTAATATTAATATTATTAATTAAAATATTCCTATTTAAATCTAAATACTTACCTATAAAATAAACCCTAAGATAGCTACAATATAATTAATAATTACATTGTAGCTATGTTAGGGTTTATATTTATTTTACAGGTAAATTGTTAATTATTTTAACTAGGTATAATAGCTATTAAATAGTTATGAACTATTTAATAGCTACCTAGTTAAAATAATTACCCAATTACCTGTAAAATAAATCCTAACCTAAGTTACAAATACACCTACACTATTAATAAATTAAATAAACTACAAATATCTATCTAAAAATACAATTAAATAAACTAAACTAAATTACAAAAAATAAAAAAAGATTACAAGATTTTTAAGCTAATTACACCTATTCTAAGCCCCCTAATAAAATAATAAATCCCCCCAAAATAAAAAAATTCCCTACCCTATTCTAAATTTAAAAAAGTTCAAAGCTCTTTTACCTTACCAGCCCTTAAAAGGGCCATTAGCGGGGCATGCCCCAAAGAAAACTGCTCTTTTGCCTGAAAAAAAAACACAATACCACCCCCCAACATTACAACCCACTACCCCTCTGAAGATCTCCCTACCTTATCTTCACCACGCCGGGCCGAACTCCTCATCCGATCCGGGCGATGTCTATCCAAGCGGCAAAGAAGAGGTCTTCATCCCAGCGATGTCTTTATCCAAGCGGCAGCAAAGTCTTCTTCCATCGGGCAGCATCTTCCATCAAGCGGCATCTTCAATCTTCATTCTTCGCTCCACAGACGCGGAGCATCCATCCCGGCCGACGACTGAACGACGAATGAGGTACCTTTAAATGACGTCATCCAAGATGGCGTCCGTCGAATTCCGATTGACTGATAGGATTCTATCAGCCAATCGGAAATAAGGTAGAAAAATCTGATTGGCTGATTGAATCATCCAATCAGATTCAAGTTCAATCCGATTGGCTGAACCAATCAGCCAATCAGATTGAGCTCGCATTTTATTGGCTGATCGGAACAGCCAATAGAACGCGAGCTCAATCTGATTGGCTGATTGGTTCAGCCAATCGGATTGAACTTGAATCTGATTGGCTGATTCAATCAGCCAATCAGATTTTTCTACCTTAATTCCGATTGGCTGATAGAATCCTATCAGCCAATCGGAATTCGACGGACGCCATCTTGGATGACGTCATTTAAAGGTACCTCATTCGTCGTTCAGTCGTCGGCCGGGATGGATGCTCCTCGTCTGTGGAGCGAAGAATGAAGATTGAAGATGCCGCTTGATGGAAGATGCTGCCCGATGGAAGAAGACTTTGCTGCCGCTTGGATAAAGACATCGCTGGGATGAAGACCTCTTCTTTGCCGCTTGGATAGACATCGTCCGGATCGGATGAAGAGTTCGGCCCGGCGTGGTGAAGATAAGGTAGGGAGATCTTCAGGGGGGTAGTGTTAGGTTTATTTAAGGGGGGGTTGGGTTAGATTAGGGGTATGTGGGTGGTGGGTTGTAATGTAAGGGGGTGGTATTGTGTTTTTTTTTCAGGCAAAAGAGCAGTTTTCTTTGGGGCATGCCCCGCTAATGGCTCTTTTAAGGGCTGGTAAGGTAAAAGAGCTTTGAACTTTTTTTAATTTAGAATAGGGTAGGAATTTTTTTTATTTTGGGGGGCTTTATTATTTTATTAGGGGGCTTAGAATAGGTGTAATTAGCTTAAAAATCTTGTAATCTTTTTTTTATCTTTTGTAATTTAGTGTTTGTTTTTTTTTGTAATTTAGTTTAGTTTATTTAATTGTATTTTTAGATAGATATTTGTAGTTTATTTAATTTATTGATAGTGTAGGTGTATTTGTAACTTAGGTTAGGATTTATTTTACAGGTAATTGGGTAATTATTTTAACTAGGTAGCTATTAAATAGTTAATAACTATTTAATAGCTATTATACCTAGTTTAAATAATTAACAATTTACCTGTAAAATAAGTATAAACCCTAACATAGCTACAATGTAATTATTAATTACATTGTAGCTATCTTAGAGTTTATTTTATAGGTAAGTATTTAGATTTAAATAGGAATATTTTAGTTTATAATATGAATTAGATTTATTTAATAAGAATTTAGTTAGGGGTGTTAGGGTTAGATAGAGTTAATATAGTTTTTATAAATACTATAGTAACTATATTAACTATATTAACCCTAATATAATTAGGGTTAATATAGTTAATATATATAATGTAATAACTATATTAACTATAATATACTTAGGGTTAATATAGATAATATAGCTGGCGGCAGGGTAGGTAGATTAAATTAGGGGTTAATAATTTTAATATAGATGGCGGCGGTGTAAGGGGCTTACATTAGGGGTTAATACTATTAATATAGGTGGCGGCGGTGTAGGGAGGACAGGTTATAGGGCAAAAGAGCTGTTTACATTGGGGCAAATCCCCGCAAAAGGCCCTTTTAAAGGCTGGTAATAGAGATAATTATTTTAGGGGGATTAGATTAGGGGTTAATAATATTAATATAGCTGGCGGCGGTATAGGGGGATTAGATTAGGGGTTAATATTTTTTATATAGGTGGCGGCGGTGTAAGGGGTCAGATTAGGGGATAGATAAGGTAGATGGCGGCGGTGTAAGGGGTTCACATTAGGGGATAGATCAGTTAGATGGTGGCGGTTTTAGGGGCTCACAGTAGGGGGTTAGTTTATGTAGATGGCGGTGGGGTCCGTGAGCGGCAGTTTAGGGGTTAAATACTATATTAGGGATAGCGGCGGGGGATCGCGGTTGACAGGGAGATAGACATTGCGCATGCGTTAGGTTTTATTTAGCAGATCGCGGTTGACAGTTAGATAGACATTGCGCATGCGTTAGGTGTTAGGTTTTATTTAGCAGCTAATTTAGAGAGTTACTGGGCTCCAATACTCAGAGTAAGGCTTCTTACGGCTGCTTTTTGTGGCGAGGTGAAAATGGAGTAAGATTTCTCAATTTTCGCCACGTAAGTCCTTACGCTGTATATTGGATACCAAACTGCGCGGGTTTGGTATACCTGCCTATGGCCCAAAAAACTACGGGCGACGGCAGAAATATACGTGCGTAACTTCTAGGTTACGCAGTATATAGGATACCAAACCCGCGCAAATATTGGCTTCGCCAGCTTTTGCGGCCAAGACGATTTTTATCGGATCGACCCCTAAGACTCTGTAACTAAACACACACGGCAATAATCAGTAATAATGAATACATTTGTCCACAATTTCCTCCATTTTCCATTGGCTGCTTAGTTTTTGAAAAGCTGGAAAAATGTGTTGTCTCCTATAGGCTCTTGTGTGTTTACCCATTGTAAGTGTATCATATGAGATTTATATTATTGTGTAATGGTTGTGGAGGAGTGCACAGGGTACAGACTATAGTAAGAAGAGCCACATTCTAAACAGCTGATATTTATTGTACAAAAAAAAAAAATATTTAACTGCTAAATTATTTGGCTTGCAATGTTTGAAAAAACTGACAATACAGACAAGAAACTATGATCTCTGCAAGTTTTGCCGTTGTTTTTGTAGTTATAGTGTGTGAGAATTTCATGTTAAATACTTTTGTAACTGTGGCATGGCTGAAAAGTCAAAGAAAATTGGTTCAGTAATTTGTGATATTTAGATGTGAAGAAATAGTGCAAAGCTGCAGTAACTATAATGAAATTCTGCATTGGGATAGATTTAATAGTTTCCATAGTTTAGGTGCTAAAACCAGAGAAGGGAATCAAAAGATATACAGTCACAAAACCATCAAATTGACAATATAGGGTCGATAACAATTTTGTGCTTGTTTTCGACTGATATTATAATTTCTGAACCTTGGCCAATATTGTTTATTTTTACAGCAATAAAACCCCCAAAATGCTCCAGCTAATGATAGCCCTGGAGCACAAAATTGTTATTTTCCCTGTTATTTTTTTAATATTTTAATTTAAAAAATGGACAGGATTAAAAAGAAACACAATGGCGATATTGGTATTTTTTTTTTTTATTACATCACTGTTTGAATTGCCTGTATATGGATTAATCCCTTTTAATAGTTATTAGTGATGCTAATAGGTGTCATGTGTGCAATTAACCATAGAGAATTGTGGGTCTCTCTAAGCAGTATGAACAGAGGCATTATAGCATATGTTTGGGTTATTGTATTAGTGAAAAACTACTTATTGCTATTTTTTTAACTTTAAAGGATCATTATAGTTACCATGCACCTCTATGTGTTTACCCCTGACAAAGGAGTTAAGCACATAGTAGAAGTACTACTTGGGACATGCAGAGCACTGCTAGTAATGAGCGGAAACTGCAGCTGATCTGATTAGCAGTACTAGCTGCACAATGCAACTATGTAACTAGTGCTGCTGATAAGATCAGGGGCAGTTTCCACTCATGAACATCAATAATCTGCGGGTACTTCTATTGTGTTTTTAACCCCTGCAAAGAGGCGTGGGGTCGTTAGTATTAAAATTACATCCTGGAACAATTTATAGCACATCATTTTTTAACTATTAATTTAACTGACAGGTGTCGCTTGCATCTCTTTGGTAAGATTGCTTCCTAATGGCATCCTGTATGCTGGGGGTAGTTGCAGTGCTTGTGCACATGAACAAAACCAATGCCACATCTCAAAACGTTTGGGGTAATGAGTCAAAAATGTGTTGTCATGGGTTTTCTTAAGTAGTTTTACTTGTGGGATTTGATTAGTGAAAAATGGCCTTTAATATGAGCCAATAATTATCAAGAATTAGATAGAAAACGAACTTGCACATTTTAAGTATAGGGATATTTTTGCAAAGCTAATAATGTAAAAAGTGCTTCTGACACAATGAAAATGCCTGACAGTGATTGCGTCGACATCATAAACAGCTCATCTGCATCTATTAACATTCATTTATTATCAAAGATAGAATGTGATCAAGAACTACCGTGTTGATGCTTGCACAGTAGGGATAAACACAGTCACATTATTACAACTATAAATAGCAAATTAGATTTTAATTTATGCAATATCCTCTGTATGTATAACTTTGGGTACTGACCTGAGTCTGACAAATACAATGGCTAATCGAGTGATGTTAAAAAACATCCTATTTAGCTTATCTGGTTCCTAAAAGTGACTTCTGATGAGTCTCGAGTTTTTGTCATGCCAATAAAGAAATATTTCACCTCAAAATACCAAACAGCGTTAAGCAGTGACTAACATTTAAATATGGCTATGTGTAATTATGATAAGCGGGATTTATCATTATACGCCGCAGCTTGACAGTTTCAAAAAGCGCAGTATTACAAACTTTTTATTGATAAATATAAGCAGTTACTGGCGCACATAATAGGCACTTCGTCTTCACTTTGATAAATCTACTCCTTTGTGCCCTGAGGGTTTTCCAGTCACTATAACTGAGAAAAATCTGCCCCAGTAAAGGGGTTAAACACATACTCAATGCAAGCTCCAAAGCAGCAACACACTACTGGGAGCTAGCTGAACAAATATGGTGATACAATGAGAATGTCTGTAGTCTTCAATCCCCAGCTAGCTCCAAAAAGTGCATTGTTGCACTACAGGGAGTGCAGAATTATTAGGCAAGTTGTATTTTTGAGGATTAATTTTATTATTGAACAACAACCATGTTCTCAATGAACCCAAAAAACTCATTAATATCAAAGCTGAATATTTTTGGAAGTAGTTTTTAGTTTGTTTTTAGTTATAGCTATTTTAGGGGGATATCTGTGTGTGCAGGTGACTATTACTGTGCATAATTATTAGGCAACTTAACAAAAAACAAATATATACCCATTTCAATTATTTATTTTTACCAGTGAAACCAATATAACATCTCAACATTCACAATTATACATTTCTGACATTCAAAAACAAAACAAAAACAAATCAGTGACAATATAGCCACCTTTCTTTGCAAGGACACTCAAAAGCCTGCCATCCATGGATTCTGTCAGTGTTTGATCTGTTCACCATCAACATTGCGTGCAGCAGCAACCACAGCCTCCCAGACACTGTTCAGAGAGGTGTACTGTTTTCCCTCCTTGTAAATCTCACATTTGATGATGGACCACAGGTTCTCAATGGGGTTCAGATTAGGTGAACAAGGAGGCCATGTCATTAGATTTTCTTCTTTTATACCCTTTCTTGCCAGCCACGCTGTGGAGTACTTGGACGCGTGTGATAGAGCATTGTCCTGCATGAAAATTATGTTTTTCTTGAAGGATGCAGACTTCTTCCTGTACCACTGCTTGAAGAAGGTGTCTTCCAGAAACTGGCAGTAGGACTGGGAGTTGAGCTTGACTCCATCCTCAACCCTAAAAGGCCCACAAGCTCATCTTTGATGATACCAGCCCAAACCAGTACTCCACCTCCACCTTGCTGGCGTCTGAGTCGGACTGGAGCTCTCTGTCCTTTACCAGTCCAGCCACGGGCCCATCCATCTGACCCATCAAGACTCACTCTCATTTCATCAGTCCATAAAACCTTAGAAAAATCAGTCTTGAGATATTTCTTGGCCCAGTCTTGACGTTTCAGCTTGTGTGTCTTGTTCAGTGGTGGTCATCTTTCAGCCTTTCTTACCTTGGCCATGTCTTTGAGTATTGCACACCTTGTGCTTTTGGGCACTCCAGTGATGTTGCAGCTCTGAAATATGGCCAAACTGGTGGCAAGTGGCATCTTGGCAGCTGCACGCTTGACTTTTCTCAGTTCATGGGCAGTTATTTTGTGCCTTGGTTTTTCCACACGCTTCTTGCGACCCTGTTGACTATTTTGAATGAAACGCTTGATTGTTCGATGATCACGCTTCAGAAGCTTTGCAATTTTAAGAGTGCTGCATCCCTCTGCAAGATATCTCACTATTTTTTACTTTTCTGAGCCTGTCAAGTCCTTCTTTTGACCCATTTTGCCAAAGGAAAGGAAGTTGCCTAATAATTATGCACACCTGATATAGGGTGTTGATGTCATTAGACCACACCCCTTCTCATTATAGAGATTCACATCACCTAATATGCTTAATTGGTAGCAGGCTTTCGAGCCTATACAGCTTGGAGTAAGACAACATGCATAAAGAGGATGATGTGGTCAAAATACTCATTTGCCTAATAATTCTGCACACAGTGTATCTAGGTAAGCATTTCAAAAAAGGATATTATGTGAACAAAATAAATTTGAGAAAAGTAAAATGAAAAAACATAATTTATGTAAGAACTTACCTGATAAATTAATTTCTTTCATATTGGCAAGAGTCCATGAGCTAGTGATGTATGGGATATACAATCCTACCAGGAGGGGCAAAGTTTCCCAAACCTCAAAATGCCTATAAATACACCCCTCACCACACCCACAATTCAGTTTAACAAATAGCCCAAGTAGTGGGGTGATAGAAAAAGGAGTAAAAAGCATCAAAAAAGGAACTAGAAATATAATTGTGCTTTATACAAAAAACATAACCACCATAAAAAGGGTGGGTCTCAGGACTCTTGCCAATATGAAAGAAATTAATTTATCAGGTAAGTTCTTACATAAATTATGTTTTCTTTCATGTAATTGGCAAGAGTCCATGAGCTAGTGACCTATGGGATAGTAATACCCAAGATGTGGTACTCCACAGAAGAGTCACTAGAGAGGGAGGGATAAAAATAAAAACAGCCATTTTCCGCTGAAAAAATTAAATCCACATCCAAAAAAATAAGTTTTTCTCATAAGCAGAGGAATCAAACTGAAACAGCTGTCTGAAAAACTTTTCTACCAAAAACTGCTTCCGCAGAGGCAAATACATCATAGCGGTAGAATTTAGTAAATGTATGCAAAGAAGACCAAGTTGCTGCTTTGCAAATCTGATCAACTGAAGCTTCATTCTTAAAAGCCCATGAAGTGGAAACTGATCTAGTAGAATGAGCTGTGATTCTCTGAGGTGGGGCCTGCCCCGACTCCAAATAAGCCTGATGAATCAAAAGCTTTAACCAGGATGCCAAGGAAATGGCAGAAGCTTTCTGACCTTTCCTAGGACCAGAAAGAGACAAATAGACTAGCAGTCTTCCTGAAATCTTTAGTAGCTTCAACATAATATTTCAAAGTTCTTACAACATCCAGAGAATGTAAGGATCTTTCCAAAGTATTCTTAGGATTAGGACACAAAGAGGGAACAACATTTTCCCTATTAATGTTGTTAGAATTCACAACTTTAGGTAAAAACTTAAATGAAGTCCGCAAAAACTGACTTATCCTGATGGAAAATCAGAAAAGGAGACTCACAAGAAAGAGCAGATAACTCGGAAACTCTTCTAGCAGAAGAGATAGCCAAAAGGAACAACAATTTCCAAGAAAGTAGTTTAATATCCAAAGAATGCATAGGCTCAAAAGGAGGAGCCTGTAAAGCCTTCAAAACCAAATTAAGATTCCAAGGAGGAGAGATTGATTTAATGACAGGCTTGATACGGACCAAAGCCTGCACAAAACAGTGAATATCAGGAAGTTTAGCAATCTTTCTGTGAATTAAAACAGAAAGAGCAGAGATTTGTCCCTTCAAGGAACTTGTAGACAAACCTTTATCCAAACCATCCTGAAGAAACTGTAAAATTCTAGGAATTCTAAAAGAATGCCAGGATAATTTATGAGAATAACTCCATGAAATATGCCTTCCAAACTCGATAATAAATCTTCCTAGAAACAGATTTATGAGCCTGTAACATAGTATCAATCACTGAGTCAGAGAAACCTCTATGACTAAGCACTAAGCGTTCAATTTCCATACCTTCAAATTTAACGATTTGAGATCCTGATGGAAAAACGGACCTTGAGACAGAAGGTCTGGTCTTAACGGAAGTGGCCAAGGTTGGCAACCGGACATCCGGACAAGATCCACATACCAAAACCTGTGAGGCCATGCTGGTGCTACCAGAAACACAAATGATTGTTCCATGATGATCTTGGAGATCACTCTTGGAAGAAGAACTAGAGGCGGAAAGATATAAGCAGGTAGGTAAAACCAAGGAACTGCTAACGCATCCACCGACTCCGCCTGAGGACCCCTGGACCTGGACAAGTACCTGGGAAGTTTCTTGTTTAGATGGGAATCCATCAGATCTATTTCTGGAAGACCCCACATCTGAACAATCTGAAAAAACACATCTGGATGGAGAGACCACTCCCCCAGATGTAAAGTCTGACGGCTGAGATAAGCCGCTTCCCAGTTGTCTACACCTGGGATATGTACTGCAGAAATTAGACAAGAGCTGGATTCTGCCCAAAAAAGTATCCGAGATATTTCTTTCATAGCTAGGGAACTGTGAGTCCCACCCTGATGATTGACATATGCCACAGTTGTGATATTGTCTGTCTGAAAACAAATGAATGGTTCTCTCTCCAACAGAGGCCAAACCTGAAGAGCCCTGAAAATAGCACGGAGTTCTAAAATATTGATTGGTAACCTCGCCTCTTGAGATTTCCAAACAGATTTCTGCTGACAGAGATCCCCAGACATCTCCCCAACCTGAAAGACTTGCATTTTTTGTGATTACAGTCCAGGTTGGATGAACAAAGAGGTCCCTTGAACTATACGATGGTGATCTAACCACCAAGTTAGAGAGAGTCGAACATTGGGATTTAAGTACTTGTATAATCCCTGCACCATTGATTCAGCATACAAAGCTGAAGAGGTCTCATATGAAAACAAGCAAAGGGGATCGTGTCTGATGCTGCAGTCATGACACATAGCCACTGAAGGAAATGATTGAGACTGAAGGTTTCGACAAGCTGAAACCAATTTTAATCGTCTCTTGTCTGTTAGAGACAGAGTCATGCACACTGAATCTATCTGGAAACCTAAAAAGGTGACCATTATCTGAGGAATCAAGGAACTTTTTGGTAAATTGATCCTCCAACCATGTCTTTGAAGAAACAACACTAGTTGATTTGTGTGAGATTCGGCAGAATGTAAAGACTGAGCTAGTACCAAGATATCGTCCAAATAAGGAAACACTGCAATACCCTGTTCTCTGATTACAGAGAGTAGGGCACCGAGAACCTTCAAAAAAATTATTGGAGTTGTCGCTAGGCCAAATGGAAGAGTGACAAATTGGTAATGCTTGTCTAGAAAAGAGAATCTCAGAAATTGATAGTGGTCTGAATGAATCGGAATATGAAGATATGCATCCTGTAAGTCTATCGTGGACATATAATGACTTTGCTGAACCAAAGGCAGAATAGTCCTTATAGTCACCATTTTGAAAGTTGGCACTCTTACAAAACGATTCAAAATTTTCAGATCCAGAACTGGCCTGAATTAATTTTCTCTCTTTGGGACAATGAATAGATTTGAATAAAACCCCAGACCCTGTTCCTGAAACGGAACTGGTATGATTACCCCTGAAAGCTCTAGATCTGAAACACACTTCCGAAAAGCCTGAGCCTTCACTGGATTTGCTGGAATGTGAGAGAGAAATAATCTTCTCACAGGAGGTCTTACTTTGAATCCTTGAGAGACAATACTCTGAATCCACTGATTTTGGACAGAATCTGCCCAAATGTTTTGGTAAAAATTTAGTCTGCCCCGCACTAGCTGAACTGGAATGAGGGCCGCACCTTCATGCAGACTTGGGGGCTGGTTTTGGTTTCTTAAAAGGTTTGGATTTATTCCAACTTGAAGAAGGTTTCCAATTGGAACCAGATTCTTTGTGGGAAGGATTGGCTTTCTGTTCCTTATTCTGTCGAAAAGAACGAAAACGATTAGAAGTTTTAGATTTACCCTTAGATCTTTAATCCTGAGGCAAAAAAACTCCCTTCCCCCAGTGACAGTTGAAATAATAGAATGCAACTGAGAACCAAATAAATTGTTACCTTGGAAAGAAAGAGATAGTAATCTAGACTTACATACCATGTCAGCATTCCAATATTTGAGCCACAAAGCTCTTCTAGCTAAAATAGCTAAAGACTTAGATTTAACATCAATTTTGATTATATCAAAAATAGCATCACAAATAAAAGGATTAGCATGTTAAAGCAAGCGAACAATGCTAGACAAATCAGAATCTGTTTCCTGTTGCGCTAAGTTTTCCAACCAAAAAGTTGATGCAGCTGCAACATCAGCCATAGATATAGCAGGCCTAAGAATATAGCCAGAACATAAATAAGCTTTCCTTAGATAAGATTCAAGTTTCCTATCTAAAGGATCCTTAAAATAAGTACTATCTTCCATAGGAATAGTAATACATTTGGCAAGAGTAGAGATAGCCCCATCAACTTTGGGGATTTTTCCCTACAACTCCAATCTAGCTGCTGGCAAAGGATACAACTTTTTAAACCTAGAAGAAGGAATACAAAAATTACCAGGTATATCCCATTCCTTTTGAATCATATCAGAAATAGCATCAGGAACCGGAAAAACCTCTGGAGTAACCGCAGGAGGTTTATAAACAGAATTTAAACATTTACTAGTTTTAGTATCAAGAGGACTAGATTCCTCAATATCCAAAGTAATCAACACCTCTTTTAACAAGGAACGTATATACTCCATCTTAAAGAGATAAGTAGATTTGTCAGTGTCAATATCTGAGGTAGGATCTTCTGAATCAGGTAGATCCTCATCAGAGGAGGATAATTCAGTATGTTGTTGGTCATTTGAAATTTCATCAACTTTATGAGAAGCTTTAAAAGACATTTTATGTTTATTAGAAGGCAGAATAACAGACAAAGCCTTCTGAATCGCATCAGCAATAAAATCTTTTATATTCAAAGGTATATCATGTACATTAGATGTTGAAGGAACAACAGGCATTATACTAGTACTGATGGATACATTCTCTGCATGTAAAAGTTTATCATGACAACTGTTGCATACTACAGCTGGAGATATAATCTCTGCTTATTTACAACAGATACACTTATCTTTGGTAGAACTGTTATCAGGCAGCAGGATTCCAACAGTTGTTTCTGAGACAGGATCAGATTGAAACATCTTGCAAATGTAAGAGAAAAAAACAACATATAAACAAAATTATCAATTTCCTTATATGGCAGTTTCAGGAAAGGGAAAAAATGCAAACAGCATAGCCCTCTGAGCATAAAAAAGACAAGAGGCATATAAGAAGTGGGGTTTAAATAATTAAATTATTTGGTGCCAAGTATGACACACAACGCAAAATGAATTTTTTTTGCGCTAAAAACATCCAGAAATAACGCAACTCACGTCATGGCAGACGCAACCTTGTGCGAGGAAACCTGGCTTCAACTAAGACGCCGGAAATTACGAATTTGCGTCACCGAATGTACCTTCGCACCAAAAAATTCTCGTACCAAGGATGACGCAATAAATATCAGCATTTTGCGACCTCGTGAGCCTAATTTTGCCCTGCAAAATTTCATGAAAAAGCAGTAAATTTGAAGAAAAGACTATTTACCCCAGGTGATAAAAAATAACTTCCTAAATATTTTCCCAATTTTGAAACTGATAGTCTGCAAAAGGAAATATACATAAAACCTGATTCATGGCAAATATAAGTACAATACATATATTTAAAACTTTATATTAATACATAAAGTGCCAAACTATAGCTGAGAGTGTCTTAAGTAATGAAAACATACTTACCGAAAGACACCCATATAGCAGATAGCCAAACCAGTACTGAAACAGTATCAGTAGAGGTAATGGAATATGAGAGTATATCGTCGATCTGAAAAGGGAGGGAGGAGATGAATCTCTACGACCGATAACAGAGAACCTATGAAAATATTTCCAGTGAGAAAAACCATTGAATCAATAGGTGATACTCCCTTCACATTCCTCTGACAAACATTGAACTCTGAGAGGAATCGGGCTCAAAAATGCTGAGAAGCGCTTATCATAGAAGAAAATCAAGCACAAGCTTACTTCACCACCTCCATAGGTAGCAATTAGTGCTCAAAAAATTAACCAGAGGTCAGACCTCTGGTTAATTTTTAAAATGTTCCCCAATTGCCCCTAAAATACAGTGTAGTGTGTGTTTTTGAAAATATAAAATATGAGCATCTTTTGTTTTTTAAAAATTGTACAAAACAGTTTTTAAGGGTTAAAGTTCAGGGGTGTGGGGTGTTAGAAAAAAAAACAGCACTGCATTGCGGTCTACTGGGAACTGTTGGTGAGAATACATATGCGGCGCAGTCTTCAGCGTAACTGCTGAAACCCACGTCGCCCGTAATTTCCCCACACAAATCGGGGAATCACATAAACCCCGCAAACAGTTCATAAAGTGCCGTAAGTCTGATAAACTAGCGATGTCCAGAAATGTGCGTAAATACAAATTTCTGGAGTCGCCAGTGACTTACGGCACGTTAGAAACTGCCAGCACCTAAGAAAATATATATATTTTGAAATCTCCCGTAAAAGTCTATCCTGCCTCTCAAAAATAAACCCAACACATAAAAACCCCTATATCCACAATCCCCACACAACGCAACTAATAATAAAAGTATTAACCCCTAAATCGACAACCTCCCACAATGCATTATGCCTAATTAAACTATTAACCCCTAATCCACCATTCACCCACATCACAATATCCCTAATATATGTATTAAACCCTAATCCGCCATTCACCCACATTGCAATTAACCTAATAAATCTATTATCCCCTAAACCGCGATTAACCCACATCGCAATTAACCTAATAAATCTATTAACCCCTAATCCGCCATTAACCCACATTGCAATTAACCTAATAAATCTATTATCCCCTAAACCGCCATTAACCCACATCGCAATTAAAATAATTAATCTATTAACCCCTAAACAACCAAACCCCTACAACGCAATTAACCTATTTAAATTACTAAGCCCCCTAACCTAATTTACAATTAAAATAAAAAAAACTACTTTAAAAATAAAAAAACTTAGTTGAAATTAATCTAAAATTACAACAACAAAAAATCCAACATTACATAAAATAATAAACCAAATTATCAAAAATAAAAAAATTAAACCTAAT